>NC_050581.1:202687813-202998859 GCF_011100635.1 Trichosurus vulpecula | reverse complement strand
CAGAGAGAGAAACAGAGACACACACACAGAGAGGGAGAAAGAGACAGAGAGACAGAGACAGAGAGACAGTGACCGTGACAGCAACAGAGAGAGAGAGAGAGAGAGAGAGAGAGAGACAGAGAGAGACAGAGAGAGACAGAGAGAGACAGAGACAGAGAGAGACAGAGACAGAGTTGGGGAGAGACAGAGAGAGAAACAGACACACACACACACAGACACGGAGAGGGAGAAAGAGACAGAGACAGAGGGACAGAGACAGAGAGACACAGAGAGACAGTGACCGTAACAGCAACAGAGAGAGACAGAGAGAGAGAGAGAGAGACAGAGAGAGACAGAGAGAGAGAGAGACAGAGAGAGAGAGAGAGAGAGAGAGACAGAGAGAGACAGAGAGAGAAAGAGACAGAGAGAGACAGAGAGACAGAGCTGGAGAGAGACAGAGCTGGAGAGAGACAGAGAGAGACGGAGCTGGACAGAGACAGAGCTGGACAGAGACAGAGAGAGAAACAGAGACACACACACACAGACAGAGAGATGGAGAAAGAGACAGAGAGAGAGACAGAGACAGAGACAGAAACAGAGAAGGGGGAAGCAGAAAGAGACAGAGGGACAGAAAGAGAGGTGCTGAGCTCAGGCTGGAAGTCAGAATTGGCAGGGTCAGTTGGAGATGGGGCATAGCCATAGTGGGATGCTGCAGAGAATGATCTGAGTTCTCATCCAGCCCCTTTTTGCACAGGGAGCCAGGCTTGGTCTGGAAGTAGGCTCCTTTCAAGCATGTCAGAAAGCTCATCTTCGGAGGAGCTCCCAGTGGGTCTCAGACTTCATGGGGTCACAGACCCAGAGCTGGAAGTCACTTTAGAACTCACCCAGTCCCCTCCCCCCCTCCATTTTCCAGATGAGGAAACTGAGGCACAGAGCGGTTCAGTGACTTTCCCAGGGTCTCACAGGCAGGAAGGAGCAGAGCCTAGATGTGGATAAAAGTCCTTTAGCCCCAAGGTCAGGGCTCTACCTTCATCTAGGATCCCATGATTCTGGGGCCTGTGCTTTGGCCTAGCATAACGGGAGGGGCAAGGGATAGCAATATCTCCATCCCCTGGGGGTGAGGTCAGGCTGAGACTCCTCTTCTCCAGCCAAATTCTCTCCTCACCTTCCCTGTTCCCACTTCCACCCAAGCAGAGCCGCTAGGAGACTGCTCTCCCCCTTCTCTGGGACTGGCTTTGGATCAAGCCATAGAATCACAGATTTAGGGCAACCCCCCCACCCCAAGCCAACCTTTTATTTTACAAATGAGTGAACTGAAGCCCAAAGACAGTGGCTTGTCCAAGGTCCCACAGCCAGAATTTGAACCCAGGTCTGGGATACTATTTAATAAACATTTGCCAAAGGTCTGCTACATGCAAAGGGTGGGAAAAAGGAGAGGAAAACTTTGGTGAAGGGGAAGGAAGGACGGGCTGTGGGTGACATTCCCTTATCCGAAGCTTCTCTTTTCTTTTGTTTCTTCCCTGTTCCCACAGCCCCTTTGCCCAGGCTCCTCCTTCCTGGGATTTCCCCCTCTGCTGTTCACCCCGTGACCCCACCCACTCACCCCACTATCACAATGTACTTCTGCCTGCCCAGGGCGAGTGCTTAGTCATCTACAATGACAGCTGGCAGTTCTCAAGCACTCATAGGTTTGCAACACACTTGGTGTATGACTCACAGAGACTCAGTCCTGGACTGAGGGTGGGGAGAGAGGACCCAAGGCTGCCCCTCTGCCTTCCCCACCCTGGCCCATTGAAAGCAGGTCCTTTCTGTGCCAGGTGACCAGAAGAGTATCAGGCCTTCCCCCACCCTGCAGAAATCCAAGAGCCTTCACCTATCTGGAACCAATAAGAAATGATTTTGATGACACAGATCTTCTGAAAGCAGCAGATTCATTCAATATAAATCAGGAATTTAGCACCTGCTCAGTCTTCTTTTCTCCTTACTCCTTAACAAGTCTTTGGGGAAAAAAAAATGGATGACCTTTTTAATGAGTTTTCATGGCCTTGTTCTCAGACTGAGAGGTTTTTCACAAGGAGAAATTAGTCTTCTTACATGGAGGAAATCTAATTAAATGGACAAGTGCTTGGATGGAGATTAAGAAGGAGTGTGTGGGATGGAGGGTCTATGCGTCTGAAAAAACCATGAATCATAGAGATGGCCTGGAACTTAGGGGACCTCTGTGCCACAACTCATTGGAGTGCCATCTTTTGGGACACCTGAGCTCGGCTGCATGCTCCACCCCACATGCCCACTTTGGCTAGAGAGCACCAGGGCCTTTGGGCTGGCTTCCCAACTGTCACTGGTCAAGTACCATCTCTCCGCAATTGCTTCCCAAGGGACACGGCGCCGTACCATCTGCCCTTCCGCTGTGACCTCGGGACCCTAAGGACCTCTGGGCTTTTCCATCAGCCACAAAAGGAAACCTTCCTACATGTGTTACCTCCCCTAATGAGCTCTAGGAGAGCTGGGACTGTCTCAATGGCATATCTATATGGAGCTTAGGACACAGCTCTGCACAGGGCAGGAGCCTTCACCATGCCATTCCATTCCATTGGGGTACTCTCAACACCTTGAAAGGTGCTCCAGGTCTCCTTGGTCCCTGAGGAAAGGCCATCCCCAGACTCCAACTCAAGGACATTTAGGAGACTCCCTGTTCTAGCACCTGCCTGAGTATGGGTCTATAGTAAAATTATCTAAGACAAAGGGTTTGTTTCAAGATTTTGCTTTCAAGAGACAGTGTGATGTAGTGAATAGAGTGTTGGTCTTGTAGCAGAGAAGCCTAGATTCAAAGCCCACTTCAGACATTTACTGTGTGACCCCATGAAGTCATTCTACCTTTCGGAGCAACATTTTCTTCTTCTATAAAAATTATAATGATAGCATCTACCTCACAAAGGCATTGAGGTGCCAGTGAAACAATATGTGTAAAGCCATGAGCAAAGGGCACATCATGTTCCTCAGGGACAGAGACCTTGGGCTCTCCCTTTGCACCCCGGCATTCAAAAGGAACTCATGGGTGCCTTCTGATGTCTGATAGGAATTTCTCTTGCATCAAACCTATTTCTGTCTGCTCAGTTTTCTGTGGAATTAGAGCTGGGGTAGCACCCTCAGGTAAATAAATCCACTTCACTTCAACAAAACCTTAATTGTGTGCAAGGCTCTGGCCTGGGCAGTGCCACAGGGGTAAGAACAGCAATGGCTGACATTCTATAATGCACGATGGTTCACACAATGCCTTCTATGAATTAGCTCATCTGAGCCTCTCAATAAGCCTGGAAGGTAGGCGCAATATATTATAATCCTCATTTTACAGATAAGGAAACTGAGGCAGGCAGAGATTAAGTGACCTGCTTAGGGACACATAGCTAGGAAGCATTTGAGGCTGGATTAGAGCCCAAGCCTTTCTGACTCCAAGCCTACCATATCAGACTGACTGGAGCCCGAAGACTCTGCTCTCAAATTGTTTATAGTCCAGTGTTGAGAAAGACACATGAGAAATGATGATACAAAGGAGACCTCCGGGCAAAGTGCTCAGAGATAGGCAAGAAAAGAGAGATTATTTACACTTGGGAGTAAAGGAGACGTTTTATGGCTGGGTTTGGCCCTGAGTAGGGCCTTGAAGGAAAGGAGACATTTCAGGGGGTGTGAGTGTATTTGTGGTGGGGTGTTGTATTGGTAATTAAGGAGGGCTTTTAGCACTTATTCAATCAAGTGCCCTTGAAGAGTTTGGCCCTTGTTTGCTTGATTAAATTAGGAGTCCTTGATGACCTCCTTGCCTCAAGGGAAAGCCTAGTTTACCTGGGTTTAAGTTGCATTTTTGTGGCACTTTTAGGTCACATGGGTGAATCACATGTGTGACTCACCTTTGACCCTGAACAAGATATGTAAACCCAGAGGTTGGCTTTCTCCCTTGGGTCTCTCACTTGGAGGTATGTTGATGTGGAAACTCTGGGCAGCGATAGTTAAGAGCCCTCCAGCTTATAAACCCAGTTGTTGGGACTTTGTTAAACTCTGATAACTATGCATTGAGATTTGAATCAGACAAGATCTGTCTGTTGATGTTTGTAATTTGTTTGTATTTGCTCTGAAGTTCAGGGTGCTGACTTTTTCCCTTGAACTAAGTGAATGATATTTGTATGTTTGATTAAACTGAGATTGTTAAACCCTTAAAGTTACTTTCCTTAGTAAAGCTGATCAAAAGAACTTGTGTTGGCAGCTTTCTGTGTGCTGGTTGTTGGTGGGTCTTACATTGCTACAGAAGCTGCTAGCCGAATTGTTGCAACAGGTGTCATTCCTGGAAGGAGATACAGCATGAGCAAAGGCTTAGAGATGGGAGATGAACTGATAACTGGAAATGAAGAGCAATCCCAGTTAGCTGGAACGTGAAGGATGGAGAGAGAATTGTCACAGAACCATGGAATCACAGAAGCTCAGAGTTGGAAGAGATTGTCCAGTTCAATCCTACAAGAATCTGATTGTTCTACAAGGTGGTCTGGAGTCCCCTGGAGGTGAGCCTTTGACCTTTGAGTTAGTAAGCACCTACTGTGTGCCAACCACTGTGCCAAATCCAGAGATTACAGAGATACAAAGCTAGTCTCCACTTTTAAGGAACTGACTGTCTAACTCGGAAGACAACACGGGTACAAACAAGCATTACTGGACAAGCTGGGGATGATTTACAGAGCGGAGCACTAACATCAAGGAAAATCTAGAAAGGCTTCTTGTAGAGTCTGGGCTCTAGCTGGGATGGAACACCAGGGAAGCCAAGAGGTGGAAATGAAGAAAGGATTCTAGACATTGGGGCAGCCAGGGAAAATGGCTGGAGGCTGGGGGATGAGCATGTGCTTAACCGAGGGGACCAAGCATGGACCACAAACATGTTCAACGGGACGTGAACAAAGGGTCAGAGGAATGGGCACGGGTCTCCCTGCCTAGTGGCCCACCCTCTCCAATGGGACCTCTGCCCTGACCTTGGGGCACCCTCTGCTCTGTTGTCAAAGGAACCACAAGCAATTTTCTGAGCCCAAGGGGGTGGGGTAGGAGACAAGATGCAGTCAGAGAAGCAGCTGATTACGGAGAAACAGGGACAAAGGCCAAGTCTGCCCCACCTGGGCTCTGAGGTCTTCTGGAGATACTGGGTGCTTTCCCTCCCTTGGCACTCCTGGTGACCAGTGATGGGACTTTGTCAGGTTGATGGGGTGGGTGCTCAGGGGGTATGGAAGAGAGAACCTGATCCTAACTGTTTCTTCCTTCCTCCTTTCCAGCCTCCAGCCCCAGGGACCCCAAGCCTGTATCTTAGTCCCACCACACACAAACTGTGCACTGCCAGGCCCACAGAGTACAGCTGGTAGAAAAGAAGTGATCATGAAGGCCTCAGAAAAGATTAAAAAAATGTTTTTCAGTATAACAAGCATTTATTTGCTCTCCCTCCTCCCTATTAGGAAAAATAAAAAGAAAGAAAAGCCAAGCCCTTGAGACAGATTGGCAAAACAAACTTGCACGTGGGCTGCATAGGACCACCCTTCTGCCCTTGAGGCCATGCCCTCTCAGGAGGGGGATGGGATGATTCTCACTGGTCCTCCAGGGTCATGGCTAGTCATGAATTTATCAGAAGTTCTCTGTCTTTCAAAGCTGTCTTTACAGCCATGTCATTTTAATAGTCTAAACCTTTCTCCTGGTTCTGATCACTTCACTCTGCATCAGTTCATGCAAATCTTCCCTGCTCGGGACTCTGGGATGATGCTTTGTCCCACTCAGAGGGGACAGGGATGGAGACTAGACCTGTTCTAAGCATTGGCACAGGGAATTCCCAGGTGTGAAAGCTGCCTTTACCAGTGCAGGTTGGCACCTTGCCTCTGACTTAGAATCTTACAAAGTCGCTAAGGGCACTGGAGGGTGGGATTGGCCCAGGATCAGACAGCCAGGGCACATCCGAAATGGCACTTGAGCTGGTGTCTTCCTGGCTTTGAGGATGACTCCCTGCTTTTGTCTCCAAGGACAAGAATCTAGTCTCGTGCTTCTTTATCTGAGAATCAGGATGGGGCATAGGTTATATTTTCTGCTTTAAAAACATCTGACTTAAGGCATTCTCTGCTTCACCTTTGTCCCAATCTCTGGGTGGATGGGAAAAGACTAGGACCCTGAGGAGTGTATTTTGGACAGTGTGGCTCCCCTAGAAGAAGCTATGGCCCAAGCTAAGCTGGGTGGGACCTGGTATCTCCAGGGTGGCTCCCTCTCTCCTCACCCCCTTGAGCAGGTCTAGAGGGGACTTGGGGCTGCTGAAGTTATGCCAGGGAATGATTTCAGATTGAACAAGGACAAAGGAGTTGAGGGGCCAGAATGAGACGCATTTCTGGGAGAATAGTCCCATCCCCCAACCCTGGGTTCTGCTGGTATCATTTATGTCTTTACTCACCAATCAACCAACAAGCATTTAGTAAGCACTTACTGTGTGTGCTAAGTGCTGGGGTTACAAAGAAAGGCTAAAACATGGTGCCTGCCCTTAAGGAGCTCTCCATCCAATGGGGAGCCAACAGGCAAATAACTATGCACAATCAAGAAATGGACAGGATCAATTGAAGGGAATTCACAGATGGAAGGCACTAACATTGAGAGGGACTGGGAAGGCCTTCTTGTGGAAGGTGGGATTTTAGCTGGGACTTGGAAGAAGCCAGGGAAGTCACGAAATGGCGATGAGGGGGAAGAGCATTCCAGGCATGGCAGACAGCTGGTCCAAGGGCACAGTATGAGATAAAATGTGCTGTGTGAGCCCCATCAAAGAGGTCAGGGTAACAAGCAAAGAGTTTACAGAGGGTAATAAGATGGAAGAAGACTGGAAGCATAGGAACAGACCAGGCTGGGAAAGGGCTTTGAAAGCCAACCAGAAACATTGTATACAGCGACAGCAATATTGTTTTAAGAAGGACTTTGATAGTATGGCAGAAACTAGGCATAGACCAACATCTTACACCTGATACTGAGATAAAGTCAAGATGGTACATGATTTAGACATAAAGGTGATACCATAAGCAAACTAAGAGAGAAGGAATAGTTTACCTGCCAGATCTATGGAGAAGGGAAGAATTTATGACCAAACAAGAGATAGAGAACATTATGAAATGCAAAATGGATGATTTTGATTACATTAAGTTGAAGTTTTTGCGCAAACAAAGCCAATGAAACCAAAATTAAGGGAAGCAGAAAGCTGGGAAATAATTTTTATAGCCAGTGTCTCTGATAAAGGCCTCATTTCTCAAATATATACAGAAATGCGTTGAATTTATAAGAATACAAGTCATCCCCCAATTGATAAATGGTCAAAGGATATGAACAGGAAGTTTTCAGAGGAAGAAATTAAAGATATCATATGAAAAAATGCTCTAAATTGCTATTGATTAGAGAAATGCAAATCAAAACAACTCTAAGGTACCCCATCCCGCCCATAAGACTGGCTAACATGACAAAATAGGAAAATGATAAATGTTGGAGAAGATGTGGGAAAATTGGGACACTAATGCATTGTTGGTGGAGTGGTAAACTGATCCAACCATTCTAGAGAGCAATTTGGAGCCATGCCCAAAGGGCTATAAAACCACTACTAGGTCTGTACATGATTACTAGGGATTTTGGGATACTAGGTCTGTATCCCAAAGAGATCATAAAAATGGGAAAAGGATCCATATGTATAAAGATATTTATAGCAGCTCTTTTTGTGGTGGCAAAGAATTTGAAATGGAGGGAATGCCCATCAACTGGGGAATGGCTAAACAAATTGCGGTATGTGAATGTAATGGAATACTAGTGTGCTATAAGAAATGAAGAGCAGACAGACTTCATTATAACCTGGAAACACTTATATTCATGACAGAAAATGCTGTCCACACTCAGAGAAAGAACTTGGGAGTCTGAATGCAGACAGAAGCATACCATTTGCTTTCCTTCTCTTTGTTATTTTGCTTCTTCTTTCTTGTAGTTCCTTCCATTAGTTCTAATTCTTGTTTCCATCATGATTGATGTGAAAATATGTTTAATATGAATGTGTAAGTAGAGCCTGTATCAGATTGTGCTCTGTCTTAGGGAAGGGGGAGGAGAAGGAAGGGGAGAAAATTTAAAACTCAAAATCTTATGGAAGTGAATGTTGAAAACTAAAAGCAAGTAAATTAATTTTTAAAAAAACAAAAGAAAAGAAAACAAAAAAAGACTTTGAGAGATTAGGTCATTTTGACTATTATGAATATGCAAATTAAAATAAAGGACATCAGAGAAAGAACTGATAAATCGAAGTATGTATAGAATAATTTTACGTATACACACACACACACACACACACATATTTATATATATGTGTGTGTGTGTGTGTGCCTATTTGTGTCTAATGATAGCCATCTCTAGGGTGGGGCGAGAGGGAAGAAAAAGAAAAGAAATATACACGATAACTTTGTTGTATATTTGGAGGAAATAGCAAGTTGTATGTGGTAGATTTACAGTTTCATGTGCAATTGTCTTTTTTATTGTACTGTGTTATGGAAATGCTTGTTTTGTTCCCTGAATTAAAAATAAAATAAATTTTAAAAAGTCAGCCAGAGTCCCCAGTTGATAAATGCTCAAAGGATATAAACAGGCAGTTTTCAGATGAAGAAATCAAAGCTATCATAGTGTAACCAGAATGGCCTTTGTTTTCTCTGAGTGACTCAATTTATCTCAGTGAGCTTTACTAGGTGCTAAGCCCCGGGCCCAAACCCCATTAGGTGTTAACGTAATCCATGTGGATGTGAACCTCCCAGGGTCCTAAGGGGAGGGGCCAACTCAAGAACCAATAGCCAGAGCCTGAGCTCTGGTGATTCAGATGATGTTTGATGATGTCTGAAGTCCTATAAGAAGGGAGGACAGAGCCATCTGCACGGGGCTCTGGAGGTGGTGTTGATGAGGAGACTCTGGGCAGCTGTAGCTAAGGAGCCCTCTAGCTTGTAAATCCGGATGCTGAGACTTTGTTGAACTCTGGTAACTATGTGTTGGGATATAATCAGACAAAGTCTGTTGATGTTTGTAATTAGTTTACATTTTGTTTTGAAGTTCGGGGTGCTGACTTTTTCCCCTGAACTAACTGAATGATATTTGAATGCTGAATTAAAAATAAGCTTGTCAACCCCTTCACCTTGCTTTCCTTAATTAAGCAGATCAGAAGAACCTGTGCTGTTGGCAGCTTTCTGGGTGCTGGCTGTGGGTGAATCTTATACCCCCACAGAAGCTGCTAGCTGGATTATTAAAACACATAGTCACATTAAAAATGCAAATTAAAACAACTCTAATCACCTCACACTTATCAGATTGGCTAACATGACAGAAAAGGAAAATGACAAATGCTGGTGGGGATGTGGAAAAATTGGGGCACTAACGTACAGTTGGTAGAGTTGTGAACTGATCCAACCATCCTGGAGAACAATTTGGAATTATGCTCAAAGGACTATAAAACTGTGCTATTTGACCTATCAATACCACTATTATACCTGTATCTCAAAGAGATCAAAGAAAAATGAAAAGGACCTGCATACACAAAAATATTTATAGCAGCTTTTTTTGTGGTGGTAAAAAATTGGAAACTGAGGTGATGCCTATCAGTTGGGGAATGGTTAGAGTAAGTTGTAATGTATGAATGTAATGAATACTATTGTGCTATAAGAAATAACAAGCAGGTGGATTTCAGAAAAACTTCAGAGGATTTATATGAACTGATGCAAAGTGAAGTGAGCAGAACCAGGAGAATATTGTAGACAGAAACAGCAATATTGTAAGATGATCAGCTGTTAAAGACTTAGCTGTTCTGATCAATGCAATGATCCATGACCATTCCAAAAACCCCATGAGGAAAATTTCTCTTCCCTTCCAGAGAGAGAACTGATGAACCCTGAGTGCCGCTTAAAGCATACTTCTTTCACTTTCCTTATTTTTCTTGCTTTTTTGTGTTTTTTTTGTAACATGGCTAATATGGAAATATGTTTTACATGATTTGACGTGTATTATCTATATAAAATTGCTTGCCTTCTCAAGGAAGGTGAGGGATGGGAAAGAGGGAGAGAATCTGGAACTCAAGATTTTAAAAAATGTTAAAAATGCTTTATTGGGAAATATTTAACAAAATACATTTATACACACATGCACAATCAGAGGAGCTTATATTGGACCTTAGAGGTGATAGGGAGCCACTGGAGTTGGTTGAAGGAACTGGGGTAGAGCGTGGTGATTGAAGCTCCCTGGATGACCTCTGGTGACCAGTACAGCCTCCTCAAGTCCTTTGGCTGCAGCTGGCTGGGATGTTGGGTTTCTGCAGAGGCGTGAGATGCCTTCCTGTCTTCCTCATTCTAAAAGCTGACAGAGTCTCTCAGGCCTCTCCTCATTGGTTCATTTGATGAACAAGCTTTTATTTAGTGCAGCCTGAATCCGAGCTTCTAACTCTCTCACTTGATTCCTAACTGACTGCTCAGGAAAGGATACCTCTTTCTGATTCTCTGATCTACTTCTCTCCCTTTTTCTTAGGGAGCCAAGGGGCTTGGTGGGCTTCTTTCCTTCTCCCAGATGACTGTCACAGGCCTGGACCTCAGGATGGCAGAGGTTGGTGTTCCATTGCTAGCCTCTTGCTGGAATCTTTGTTTCTTAAATGTTTAGGATTTTCATTCAGAATTTTCTTTTTCATTAGTCTTTGTTGTCAGATATTTGTCTAAAACCAGGAACTGGCTGGATAGTCCATGGGCTGGGGCTCTGTCCCTGGGCTCAGCACTTTCCTACAATCCACACACTTGCTAAGTCGCATTAAACATCATTCTCACTCTAGCAAAATTATGTCTTTGTTTTGCAAGTCTCAGCTTCCAGGGACTCTAATGGTCAATATTTAGACTCAGGGCTCTTAAACTTTTTTTGTATCATGGACTACTTCAGTAGCAGTTGGGAATTCTTCATTGAATAATGCTTACAAAAATTCATAATTAAAGGAAAGAAGGAATTTCAGTTAGAGGTTAGTGAAAGTACTGCCTTTTCTCATTCAAGTTCATAAATCCTCTGAAATCTACCCACGGACCCCTCAGGGGTCCATAGACTCCAAGTTAAGAACCCCTGGTCTAGAATATCTCCAGAATGCTAATAGAATGAGATCCAACAGGCTCCATAGTAACAGAGTTAATTTTGATCAATGGCTTTCTGTTTATTAATATGTGAAGCACGAAACATGTTCCATCTGCTCACCAAAAGCATTTGCCACTGGAATGGAGGATATCAAACCCGGAGTCCAGATGCGTCCTTGGAAGGCTTTCCCAGTCCCCCTTGGTGTTAGTGCCTTCCCTCCAGTTTGTCCTGTCTATACCATATTTGTACAGAGTCATTTGCATGTTGCCTCCTCCCATTTCATGGTGAGCTTCTTGAGGGCAGGGGTTGCATTTGCACTTTTTGGTAGCCCTAGTGCTTAGCACAGTTCCTGGCATATAGTAGGCACTTAATAAATGCTTGTTAGCTTGACTCCAGGTGGTGAGGTACTCCAAATTATTTTGTCTGCGGATGGCATTGTGCTGATGGCATGAAAGCCAGGACTATAAATGAAGCCTTAATCACTCAAGAGACTTTAGCCTAACCATCCATACAGGAAGAGCCAAGTGGTTGGAGAAAGTCTATTATCCAGACAGTGAGATGCAGAAGGATGGGCAACCCACAGAGCTGATCCATCATCTAAGAAAGACATTGAGAGCTGGACCTAGACTTGGAAATGAGGAGGGAGGAAGAGAGAGAAGAAGAAGAGGAAGAGGAGGAGGAGATGACTTCTGAAGGAGTCCCTTTCCTTGTAGTAGTTCTCTGACATTTTCTCTTTCCTCATTCGCTCATAGGTGGTGCATCAGATGAATATTGCTTATTATTTCCCCCATCCCTGTGGATTATCTGCTGTGTCCTATGAGGCATAGGCCCCTCCCCTTCTCAACCTCCCTGGCAGTCCCTGTGTGTGGCTTAAGGGAAGGCAGCGGAGGTTTTACTTTACTCCAGAAATACTCTGAAAGTGCTGGCAGATATGGGGTGGAGGCAGGGGCTGTGTGCTCAATATTAGTGCCCTCCTCTGAGACATTCTCTGAGGTCCTTGGGACTAGACCCCTCTGGTCCTATGGGGCCTGGAAATCAGGCAAGAGAAACCTCCTTTGCAGGAGAGGAAGTTGTCAGGGGGAGGGGAGGACCCACGTGTTAGAAAGTTATGGCCAGAGGCCACCTCTGAAAACTTCAATGACCACAATTTCTGGCTAAGGAGACCAATTGCTCATCATCCACCATTTGCTTCATTGGGAATGTGAGTACATTCATGTTCCAGGAGCGAATGAAAATTCTCCATTTAGGGTAGAATGACCGCAGGTGATAAGTCCCCATCTGGTTTGTCCCCTGGGAGAGGTGAATGACCCATCCCTTTGCCCGTCTCTGGGTGAGCTCACGTGACTCACCACCTTTTCACCATCCTTTTGCCTCCCATCCCCCATTCTCAGCTCACAAGAATAGCTGTTTTTCATTTGGACTTTGCACTGGAGCCTAGAGATGTCCCTCAGGGATCCAGGATCATGGCATCATGCAGAGATTTCTCAAAACTTAAGGGACCATGGTGACAATTTAGTTACCTGGATTCCTGTTTGTGATCATGATGGAGGAAAGGGGCATAGACTTGAGTGACAACAGGTGGCATCCTCTGGGGAAAAATGTCAGCCAGAGGACATGAGCTTAGCTGATTAAGTTCCAATCCCATTTCATTATCAACATCAAATATTTATCAGGCTTCCCCTGTGAGCAGAGCGCTGCCATCAGTGTGGAGGCAGAGACAACGAGGAAGACTAATCATAAGATGCAGCCCTGGGGCTGTGGGTCATCTGAGGCCAACATGGGATGTGGACGCAGAACCTAAAGGGACTCGGGACACGTGGGATGCTGTTCTCAGACATGGCTTGATTGGACTCCATCAGCCTTTGGCCAGCCCTTGTGGGGAGACATGACAGTCAGTGAGGGAGAAAGGAGGATGTGATCAATGGTGACAATGGACAGCCACTGGTTAGCAGGGTCACTCTATGTGGGTCACAGTCCCTCTTTGGGCCTCAGTTTACTCATCTGTAAAATGAGGGGATTGCATTAAATGCTTTCTAAGTCTCTTCTAATTAATTAATTCATGAAGAGACATTATTAAACACCTACTGTATGTAAAGCAGGGTACTAAGCTCTGGCCATCGAGAGATAAACATAATACAGACCTTGCATCCAGATAAGTGGCAGAGCTGGGATTCAAATCCAGGTGCTTTAACACCAAAGCCAGTGCCATTTCCACTCACCTTCATGAAGAGAGAAGAAGAGAGAAAGGCCAAGGATGGAATCTGAAGGGGAAAGAGGAGGAAGAGGAGGAGGAGGATTCAGACAAGGAAAAATAGAGAAGGAGGTTTTATTTAGGGAACCAGGACCAAGAGTCACTCTGGGAGCATCCAAAGCCTGGCCATGTGGATGCTCTCCTCACTTTTGTGAACCCAACAGTAAGGAAGTGTTAATGTGTACTTTTAATACCTGATCTCATCAAGGTGGAAACTAGGTCCTCCTCTAGAGCAGATTGCAGCCCATCCAGTGACATCAATGAATTCGTATCTTCTCATAAATTTTCTTTTTTAAAAACTTTTTGTTTAAACTAGCTACTTTAAAAAATGGATTTAACCCTAGACATTTTAATTTTTAATTTTTATTTTATTTGCTAGATATTTTCAATTGCATGTAAAAATTTAACATTCACTTTTTAAAATTTTGTGTTGCAAATTCTCTTCCCCTCTCCTGCCCCTCCCTCGCCCCTCAAGAAGGCAAGCAATTTGATATTGATTATACATGTGAGGTCATGCAAAACATATTTCTGTACTAGACATGTTGCAAAGGAAAACACACACACACACACACACAAATTAAAGTAAAAGAAATATGTTTTGATCTGCATTCAGAGTCTATTATTTCTCTCTCTGGAAGGGGATAGCATTTTCCTTCATGGATCCTTGGGAACTGTCTTGGATCATTGTACTGCTCAGAGCAGATAAGTCTTACCCAGTTGATTATGCTTACAATACCGCTGTTACTATGTACAATGTTCTCCTGGTTCTGATCACTTCATTTTGCATCACTTCATATACATCTTCTGAGATTTTTCTGCAACCATCCTGTTCATCGTTTCTTATAGCCCAATAGTATTCCACCCCCAAACTTGTTCAGCCATTTCCCAATTGATGTCCCCTCAGCTTCCAATTTTTTGCCACCACAAAAAGCTGCTATAAATATTTTTTTGTAGATAGAGGTTCTTTCCCCCTTTCTTCGATCTCTTTGGGATACAGACCTCGCAGTGATGCTGGGTCAAAGGGTATGCCAAGTTTTATAGCCTTTTCAGTATAGTTCCAAATCGTTCTCTAGGATAGTTGGATCATCTCACAACTCCACCAACAATGTGCCCTGTTTTTCCACATCCCCTCCAGCATTTATCATTTCCTTTTCTATCATGTCAGCCAATCTGATAGGTATGAGTTGGTACCTCAGAGTTGTAGTAATTTGCATTTCTCTCATCGATAGTGCTTAAGAACATTTTTTTTTAAAAATGTGACTATAGATAGCATTGAGTTCTTCATCTGAAAACTGCCTGTTCATATCCTCTGATTAATAATTGAACCCCATACATTTTTGCCAGGGAGTCTCCTTCACTTGCTGGCAGCTTTTTCACAGTCCTCTTGATGATGCTTTGGTACCAGTGGAGCATTTAGGCTGTCCCTCACCCTTACTATTTGCCTGGCTCACCTCTCTTTGCATTCATACATCTTTGTGATGACATAGTTTATTCTGTTCTCAGCATGGGGCTGTCTGCCGGTCCTATACTCCAGCCTGTTTATATCCAGCCTGCATCTATCCACTCCACTCCATCACACTTTAGGTCATGTGCAGTTTATATTTTTTATTCACTTTTTATTTAATATTTTAGTTTTCAACATTGATTTCCACAAGATTTTGAGATACAAATTTTCTCCCCATTTCTACCCTTCCCCTGCCATTCCAAGATGGCATATATTCTGATAGCCTCGTTCCCCAGTCAGCCCTCCCCTCTTTCACCCCACTCCTCTCCATCCCCTTTCCCCTTACTTTCTTGTAGGGCAGGATAGATTTCTATGCCCCATTCTCTATATATCTTGTTTCCCAGCTGCATGCAAAAAAAACCAAACAAACAAATTTTTAAAAATTTTTTTTAAGCATTTACTTTTAAAACTTTGAGTTCCAAATTCTCTCCCCTCCTCCTTTTCTACCCACCCTCCCTGGGAAGGCAAGCAATTCAACACAGATCACACATGTATCATTATGTAAAACACTTCCACAATGCTCATGTTGTGAAAGGCTAACTATATTTCCTTCCATTCTATCCTGTCCCCCTTTATTCAATTTTCTCCCTTGACCCTGCCCCTTTTCAAAGGTATTTGCTTTTGATTACCTCCTCCCCCTATCTGCCCTCCCTTCTATCATCCCCCCCTTTTTATCCCCTTCCCCTTACTTTCCTGTGGAGTAAGATACCCCTTTGAGTGTGTATGTTATTCCCTCCTCAAGTCAAATCTGATGAGAGTAAGATTCACTCATTCCCCCTCACCTGCCTCCTCTTACCTTCCAACAGAACTGTTTTCTCTGGCCACTTTTATGTGAGATAATTTACCCCATTCTATCTCTCCCTTTCTACTCCTCTCAATATATTCCTCACTCACCCCTTAGATTTATTTCATTTTTTTAGATATCATCCCTTCATATTCAACTCATCCTGTGCCCTCTGTCTATATTCCCTTCAACTCCCCTAAAATTGAGAAAGGTCTCATGAATTACACACATCATCTTTCCATGTAGGAATGTAAATATAACAGTTCAACTTTAGTAAGTCCCTTATGAATTTTCTTTCTTGTTTACCTTTTCATGCTTCTCTTGTTTCTTGTGTTTGAAAGTCAAATTTTCTATTCAGCTCTGGTCTTTTCACTGAGAAAGCTTGAAAGTCTTCTATTTTATTGAAAATCCATATTTGCCTTGGAGCATTATACTCAGTTTTGCTGGGTAGGTGATTCTTGGTTTTAATCCTAGCTGCTCTGACCTCCGGAATATCATATTCCAAGCCCTTCAATCCCTTAATGTAGAAGCTGCTAGATCTTGTGTTATCTTGATTATGTTTCCACAATAATCAAATTGTTTCTTTCTGGCTGCTTGCAGTATTTTCTCCTTGACCTGGGAGCTCTGGAATTTGGCAACAATATTCCTAGGAGTTTTCTTTTGGGGATCTTTTTCAGGAGGCGATCGGTGGATTCTTTCAATTTCTCTTTTGCCCTGTGGCTCTAGAATATCAGGGCACTTTTCCTTGATAATTTCTTGAAAGATGATATCTAGGTTCTTTTTTTGATCATGGCTTTCAGGTAGTCCAATAATTTTTAAATTATCTCTCCTGGATCTATTCTCCAGGTCAGTGGTTTTTCCAATGAGATATTTCACATTGTCTTCCATTTTTTCATTCCTTTGGTTCTGTTTCATAATATCTTGATTTCTCATAAAGTCACTAGCTTCCACTTGCTCCAACCTAATTTTTAAGGCAATATTTTCTTCAGTGGTCTTTTGGACCTCCTTTTCCATTTGGCTAATTCTGCCTTTCAAGGCATTCTTCTCCTCATTGGCTTTTTGGAGCTCTTTTGCCATTTGGGTTAGTCTATTCTTTAAGATGTTATTTTCTTCAGTATTTTTTTGGGTCTCCTTTAGCAAGTCATTGACTTGTTTTTCATGGTTTTCTTGCATCACACTCATTTCTCATCCCAATTTTTACTCTACTTTTCTTATTTGCTTTTCCAAATCCTTTTTGAGCTCTTCCATGGCCTGAGACCAATTCATATTTTTCTTGGAAGCTTTTAATGTAGGCTCTGTGACTTTGTTGACTTCTTCTGGCTGTATGTTTAGTCTTCTTTGTCACCAAAAAAGGACTCTAGAGTATGAGTTTGAGTCTGAGTTTGTTTTCGCTGCCTGTTCATGTTCCCAGCTAATTTATTTGACCTTTGAGCTTTTTGTGAGGATATGACCGCTTGTAGAGTAGAGAGAGAGTACTTTGTCCCAAGCTTTAGGGTCAAAGCACTGCTGTTTTCAGAGCTACTTCTATTCCACCATCACCCCAGGCTCTGCAGTGTCCCGAGGATGGAGGCAGCCAGCTGCTGTCATCTGCAGACTTTACCATCTACAGGGAATCCCTCCTTGCCTTGGGTTGTACTGGACCTTCTCCAGCTTCACTGCTTCCCTCACTCACCATTAATGCCCTGTCTCTACAGCAGACATGCATATGAAGCCACAAGATACACATAGGCAATGAAGCCTCTTTGCTTCTGGCCATTCCTCCAAGACTTTCCAGTGTCCTCTGCTGTCTCCTCCTTTGCTCAGTCAGACTTCTCCCACCCTGAGGTTATGGAGGCTTTGCCAGCTCTCCTGGTTCTTTGAATTCTACTTTTCCAGGGTTCCCTGAAGCCTCCTCCCCCTGAAGCATCTTCCAAGAGTTTAGATTCTAATTTAATCTCGGCATCTTTGTTGGAAGAGTTGCATGGGCATCAGTGTCCATGTGTGGTCCATGGAGGGAAGTGCTTCATGTTTTGGTCAAAAGCCAGCAAAACTCTTCCCCTACCCCCACACACTTTTTAACTGTATTGGTTTGGAATCATGAAAATCCAACATCCTGAAAACTCGTCATATTTTTGTTGTTCTTCAGGACAGACCTTTTGGTATAGCTGAGTCAACAAGCATTTATTAGGCACTTACAGTATGCTAGGGCCTTGAATAAGTTACTAGGAATAAAAATATAAGCAAAAAGGAAGACAGTCCCTGCCTCATGGAGCTTATAGTCTAGTAGGTGAAGAGAACTGTTGCCTACCTCAACTGGCAAACATAGGAACTTGTCCAAGTTGATTGAATAAACTGACCAGATTCTTCCTTTTGTGAATGAATGAAGCAGTGTCTATGAAGTGCCGAGCCTATTTGGAGCTGAGATAGATACAAATGCAGGATCCCTGTCCTCTGAGAGCTTCTATCCCAATGTGGGATATAGACAACACACAAAGGGTGGCGTTGGCCAGGAGAGGGCATCTTGGTCCTCAGAGTCACAGGGGTAGCCCAGGAGAGCTCTGGGGCTGCTTGTTCCAACTCCTACTCTCATAGACGAGTTTTGGGTCCTAGGGCAAGGTGACATCTTCCTCTAGGGCTCTAGGGGGCACCATTGAGGAGTTAGGGGAGATACCCTAATGCGACTAGCTCAAGCCTCCACTAAAGTGATTCCCCTGAAGATTATAATCTGAAAATCAGTTATCTAGTCTTAAGTAGCTTTTGTTATTGTTCATTTCTTTCAGTTGTGTGCAACTCTTTGTGATCTCATATGGGATTTTCTCGGCAAAGATACTGGAGCAGTTTGCCATTTCCTTCTCCAGCTCATTTGACAGATGAGGAAACTGAGGCAAATAGGATGAAGTGACTTGCCCAGGGTCACAAGCTAGTGTTTGAGGCCAAATTTGAACTCAGGAAGATGAATCTTCCCGACTTTAGGTCCTAACACTATCCATTTCGATACCTACCTGTCCCATTTTGTATAGTATCAAAGCTAAAATGGGGTGGGGTGGTTTGGACCCATCCTTTATACAGGAGTGGTGAATGGAACCACAGGAAGTAGATTGATACCACTCATCCAGGTACAATGGAACAGTTAATTTTGTTCTGGTTCATGCTTATAGAACTGGAGTTGGGGTAGTGGAGGGGAAAGAAAAGATATCTGGCAGCAAGGTGGTTGGCCAGGAGGAGATACCTGGAGAGTCAGGAGTAAAGTGAGGCATAGTGGTCTAGACTTTTCTGAAAGAGTCCAGGATACATAGTCACCTATTAGGATAGGGGGTGGGGCAGCCAGTTTTTCTCTAGAGGCAAAGGTTTCGAGGAAGAGATGGTTACAAATGAGGGAATAAAATTTCATGATGTGCATGAATGCATTTGAGTGGCTTCTCTAGGGCCAAGAGGGAGAAATCAAATCCCTTTTCCATATGGCAGTCCCATAAATACTTTATCATTATCTTATCTTCAGACTTAGAGCTAGAAGAGATGTTCAAAGATTGTTTAGTCCATCCTCAACATTTTGCAGGTGAGGAAACAGAACCAGGGTAAGTGACTTGACCAAGGTCACAATCTAGTCCCAGGGCCCTCCTGACAAATCTAGAACTCTTTCCACAGCATCACATCCTCCCTGATGCTTCATTTCTACAGCTACCATCCTTTCTCATATGGTCTCCTGTGGAGGCTCTTCATTTGATCAATGTTCTTCCTAAAGTATGGTGCCCAGAACTGAACCCAACTCTCTAGGTGTGCCACGCTTTTCCATGAAGCTGAAGAATGCCTGGAAACCTGGATTGTTCCTGGAAACCATGTCACACTGTTGGCTCAGGCAGCATTAAATCCCCACTCAAGTCCACTAAAACCCCCAGATCTTTTTCATGCCATCTCATCATGCCTCCCCCATCACGTAAATGAAACACACTATATTCATCGCCACTAGATTTCATCTTACTTGATTTGGTTCAGTGTTTGAGCCTGTCAAAATATTTTTCAATCATGACTCTGCCATCCAGGATGTTAGCCATCCCTAACAGCTTTGTGCCATTTTCAGGCTGGATGAGCCTGTCATCTCTGCCTTTATTCAAACTATTGAATAGCATGGGACAATGCACAAATCCCTAGGGCACTCAGAAATCTCCAAGTGGGACGTCCAACCATTCTTTTGCTCTGGTCATTCAACCAGCACCTAATACACCTCCCTTTACTTTTGTTTAGCCCTGTGTCTCTCTATGGTTTACAAAAACTCGCTTGAGAGAAGAAATCAAGGTCAGTCACATACAAAGATAGCATCTGTCCACAAAGGAAACAAGCTTGGTGCCCTGTAATCCCTCCTTGTCAATGCTGTACTGGCTTTTTGTGATCTCTGCTTCCTTTTCTGGACGTTTGTTAAATAGCCCTTTAATAATGCATCACACACTTTGGCTAGAAATCAGAGTCTAGTTTACTGAATGCTGGGCTGCAGATTCCATTCTCTTCCCTCTTTTTTGAAAACAAGGGGAAACCTTTGCCCTTCCTCAGTGCCGTGGCCCTTCTCTTGTCTCTGTGATCTTCCAAATACACTGACAATGTGCCTGTGCTCTGTCCTTCAGTGCTCCAGGACACAGTGAGCCCAAGAGTCAGGCTTCAAATTCATTGCCTGAAGCCGCATGTTCTCTTTTGTTACCTGACTCCTCTTCAGCCTCCATTGATCATAGCTTCTCTTCCTTCCCACTCTAAAGACTACTCTCCTTGGAAGAGAAAACAAAGAGAATGAGTGAAGGAATTCTCCTCTTTCATTCACCTGCTATCATCATGCTATCCAGCCCACTCTAGAGGGAGAACCACTCCAGGGTGGCTCTCTGGAGTGTGAAAGCTGTTTAGTCTTCTCCCAGCTGCTGCCTCTCTTCAAATCCACTGCCATGGCCATGGATGTTAACCCCACTCCCCTTCCACTTCCCCGTTAGTAGGGACTGTCTTATGTTCTTGTTTTTGTATCTTCAGTGTTTAGCGTGGTGCCTGGTATATAGTGAATACTTCATAAATCCATTATCTACCTACGTACTTACCCACCTATGCATACAGTTCCATCATCACCATCACCATCATCATCATCATCATCTATGGACCACCAAGGGTCTCCAAGAGGAGGGAGATTCCCAAATAATGGGAGAGATCACAGATGGCATTACCAACCATCCAAGAAAGGTGGTTGAGAAGGCATAAGCAGCCACACCTATTTCTGATCTCCCCAAACCCTTCTTTAAAACAGTTAATGACTACATCCAAGGCATCCTTGATGAGCTGGGAAGCTTTTAGAGACAGCTGTCCACAGAAGATCACTTCTTCACAGTCAGGTGCTTGACTAAAAGCTGTAGTGAATACAACTTTCCATTGAATTTCTTGCTTGTGGCATTCATTAATGCATTTGACTTGGTAGAGCAAGACCCAGCCTTACTGGCTCCCCTCCAGCAAGAGGTCTCCCCTGCACATATTCCAGTCACTGTAGAGTGAGACCATGATAAAGACAATCCATGGGAGGAAGAGAGGGAGGGCTTTATTCAGTCATCCTTTGAGTATCACCATTGTGGGGATAAAAATTATTCAACCTACAATAAAAGAGACTGAGGCAGACCTCTGAGCCAATGACACTTTATTAAAGGGTCCATGGTCCCTTCTAATGAAGTGGACCTTAGATCTTCCTCACAATCTGAGATGTTCCCTCCTTCCAGGGCCCTATTTTTGTAGGGTTAGATATCTAAACATTCAAGAACAGCTATACCAAAGACATAATAATTCCATTGGTTGACATATAATGCATAGACTAAAATAAGCAAAACAATATATCAGCAGGGTCACAGGTTGGGCAAAGCAGGAAATATCCCTGGCAGTCATAAGATAGGTGGGCTTCTCCTTAAGTTAGGCAGGAGCTATATATATGTTCCCAAAACATCTGGAGGTGGGGGGGGGACTTTCCATACCATACCACCACCCATGTTTGGTTTGGTCATGGAACTTAAGCAAAACAGGATGGAGATATCTTTGTCAACATTCTTATGGTTATACAAGGGAGCTCCATAGCTGGTAAACAAATAATGAACATTACATTAGAGTTTGCAGTCTATTATAGGGCCCTTCCATTAGAATCTATATTCCTATGTGACTTATGCAAAGTATGGTTTAATATATGGTTTATTCTTACCCTAATATGCAAAAGAATCATGGCAACATACAGAATCTTATTGGTTAATAGACCTTGCTCTTGAGGGCCAAAAATGACATATTAGTGGGGCAGGGTTGGTGGTCTCAGATTTGGTGAAGCATGGGGCATCTCCACTAAGTGGTCATAAGATGGTCACTTGCTCACGTTGGACAAGAGAGAATGGTCCAGCTGTACAAAAATAAATTGGAGGATTTTCCATGTAGTTGAGTCACCTCTGCCATACCGGGCTTTGTCACCATGAAAAAACAAGGGTGGAAGGTCTCTAGTTAACTTCCTATGATGAAGCAAGTGAACTTTCAATCTGCAGCTCACAGCTCTGGGGTCAAATATACAGAACTTATTATCACTACCCTATAGAATAATACCAAATTAATTGATACTGATTGGAATAGAGTAGTAGTCCTCAATGAATCAACTTTTTCACCATTAAAGAAGATGCAAACCAGGGAGGTGCTTATCTTGGCCAGGGAGAATGGACTGGGCATAGTTAAGGTCAACGAAGGAGTGTCTGTGGATGGCAAAGTGCTTCAGATGCTCCTGTTCGTGGATATCACTGACAGATGGAATTGAGACCGCAAACTCTGCAGGACCACCCCAATGACCCACCCAGTCACTCACGAGATTGGTGCTACAATTCACACAGGAATCGAAGCCACAAGTGGATAAAGAGGGCCTACTGTTTAGATTGTGACCTACAGTAGAATGGAAAATCCATTGAGTTATTTCATTGGTGGATCAGTGTTGGAAAGGCATTGTAGACAGAGTTGAATAGGAGGAGGAAAGGGGGCTAAATTTTGTTAGGGAAATGACTAACAATAGCAATAACGCATTGGTACACGTGGACCTTTGATAGATAACTTAGCCTGAGTTCTGATCCAGCTGTTTCAGATTAAAGTCCTATCATCTTCTTTAAGAAATAAGAAATGGCCCCTTTTTTGGACACATCCATATACCTCTTCAATTCTGTTTCAGATATGCTTCCAAGTTCAGTCATTCATTCAATAAATCAGACAATACTGGCTAAGGGCCTCCTTGGTGGCAGGCCCCATCCATTCTAAGCCTCTTCAGAGTCTCTGGCTCAGACTTGTTGCTGAAATGTGAGGGCTGAGTCCTGTGGAGTCCCCTCTGGGGAACCTCTTTTTCCTCGTTATTATTTCTGTTGCAACCCATCAATCAGGCCTTCCCTGCGGGTGTTAGACTTCCACCAAGGTACTCTGACTTTCCTCCTTCCCAGGGTTCTGTGTAATGATCTGCTTTGGGAAATCATCAATACAAAGTTGGGTCTGACTTCTGACAAAGAAGCCTGGGGACACAAATGCAATTTGTAGGATTGAGAGCTGGAAGGGCCTTCAAAGCCAGCTAGTGTAACCCCCTCCTTGTACAGATGAGGCATGTGAAGCCCAGAAAGAGAAGGAACTGGTCCATGGTCACAGAGCTAGTTAGTGTCAGAGGTGGCCCCAGGAACCCTCTGTCTACATCTCTGCCTCATCCACTGTTGGATGGGTGCCTCATCAGCTCAATGACAGGACACAGCTCAGAAGACAGGAGGAGAGGAATTTAATAAGTCACCAACTGCACTGTGTGGTGTGTCCATTATCATGGTGGTGATGGTTTTGCTGATGAGCTCAGGCAGTGCGTCCAAGGCAGAGAGGCAGCAGGTTTTTAAAAAAAGGAAGACAGATTCTGATAGAAAGTCCATGATGGAATTATGGTCAGAAAGATCGAGTGCAAAGCTTGTCTCAGACAGCATCTCTGTGACCCCGGACAAGCCCCTTAGCCTGCTCCTCCACCCCAGAATCTCAGTTTCCTCATCTACAAAACAGGGATAATAATAATCTGTAATGGGCGTTGGTGAGAGTCAAAGGGGATGATGTAGGCGAATGGACTTTATGGACCCAAGATGGCTTTATTGAGGCAAGTTAAGGGAACTTTCTAATTTGGACCTCCATAGCAGTATTAATTTAGGACTAGAAGAGACCTTCATGGCCATTAAATCATACCCCCTCATTTTATAGCATGTGAGGAAACTGAGATAGAGAGTAAGTGACTTCCCTAACATCATACAGCTGTGAAGGTCAGTGCCGAGTGATTTTATGATTGGGCTATACTATAGACCACGAAGGCAGAAGGATGCACCAGATGATGAGTTCAGGAAACAGACCACAAAGCTTCTGCAGAGGCACGCTCTAGTTGTGACAGATAGGGGACCTCAGTTAGCCAGGCACCCACTGGAGTTTTCTCTAAGCAGTCTCTATTGGTTGTCTAGATTTGTGAAGGAGAGGGATGATTAATGCACGTGTCAGAGTGGCTAATGATTGCTCAACTGGTTTTAATATAATTTAATCTTTTGAAAAGTGGAAGAATTTTACTCTGGATATTATTCTTAGTAATAGGGAGCAACTATTTTCTAAGGTAGAAAGGATGGGGATCCTGGTGGTGGTGGTCGGAGGCGGGGGCGGTAATCACTCTATCCTAGAGTTTAGATAGAGGAGAAGCAATCTGGGTGTAATGAGGGACCGCCATATGCACAGAGCACCTCACATGCTTATTCATGACGTGGAAGAGTCTGGGAGGTCTGATTCCAGGAGAGTCAATTTGGCTCACAATGGAAGTTCTTGGAGAGACATCGCAGCATGTGTAGACATTCCTTAACTGGCTCTGATCTGCTGGCCACATGGGGAGAAGAAGACTTTTTGATTGATGGTGTAGCCAGAACTGGGGTGCCTTTGCTAGCCAGCCAGAGCTTTGGTTCTCCTTTTGATTCCTCTGCTGGTGGAATCCAGTGAGAGGCCACATGGGAAGAGGAGAAGCCTTGTGTCTTCCCCCCTCTGAGGCTGACATGTGACTCTAGTCCTTTGCTTTAACACTTATTCTTTTTCTTTCCTTTTTTGGGTGAAAGAGATTTGGAAACTAAACCTTGTGCATTTTGAAAGGTCCTCAGGAGAACAAGTTACTAGAAGTCAGGGACCTGTGTAGGTCTGGGATCCTGAGAGTCCAAGTCCGTGTCAGTTTTTGCCCCCAGCCCAGCATCAATGTCTCCAGTTGCAAAGGCACAAAAGGGTTGAGATCTGCAATGGTGAAGAGTATGCCCACATTGATAAAATTCCAAACCCTTGAGGCATTGATGTAGATGTGGACTCTGGGCTGGGCACTGAGGACACAACAGTGAGAGTGAACCCTGCCCTCAAGGAGTTTACAAACTACTAGGGGAGAGGGACTCACACATCGACAAGTATGATGCACGGGTAGAATGTGAAGTAGACAAGGTAGAGCTCCAGACAGTGTGATCCAGGAAAACTGGGAAGGGAAAGGATGCTTTCAGTCCAGGAGGTCACAAGGACTTGGAGACCTGGAGATGAGGAGGGGACCTGAATTTCAGACAAGGGGGACAACTTGTGCCCTGAGGCAGGAGAAAGAAGGGCCATGGGATGGTTGGTTGTTCCTTTTGGCTGAAACAGATTGGTGTGAAGGAGAGTAAAATGAAATTAGTCTGGAAATGTTTGCTGGAGCAACATTTTGGAGGGCCTTAAAAGTTTGGCTGAGGAGTTTAGAGTTTATCTTGGAAGCAACAGAGAACTATGAAAAACTTTTGAGAAGGAGAGCAGCTTGGACAGGATTCAAGATGATTATATTGGTTGCAATATGGTGGGTGGACTGGAGAGGGTGGAGGCTGAGAGCATGAGCACAAAATAGGAGGCAATTGTTATGGTCCTGGGTTAAGGAGACGAATCCAACCTGTTAAGGAAATGAACCCATAACATCAAATATGTCAAGAACAAGTCTCTACTGGAAGGGAGACCCAAGGCTGGAGTCATCAGGCAGGAAATGCCAGTAGACTGTCTCTTCCAAAAGGTAAGGTGTACAGAGAAGTTTTTTAGACATTCCAAGAGAGCAGACTATCAATTAACACCATTAAGTTTGTAGGGAAAAACTAGGTACAATGTAATTATTTAAAAACAGGGACATCAAGGAAGAAGCAGCCACAATCCCCTCTCTTGAACAGTGGGGGAACTTTTTGATAAACAACACCTCAAGTAATGAAAACAAAGGCACATTTCCACTTCAGCAACCCAAGCTCCTGAAAGTGAGACTCACTGCTCAAAGAGAAATTAGAATTTTTTTATTTCTTAATCAAGGTGAGTGATGATGAGGGCTTGGCCTGGGGGTGGCGGCTTGGCCATGAGTCCAGAGAACCAAGGGATTTAAAAGAGGTTGAATTAATAAAAGCCTCCTGTATCTGTTGTCTCCCTCTATTAAAATGTGAGATGCTTGAGAGCAGAGACTGTCTTGCTTTTTGACTCATATCTCTAGAGATTAGTGTGTAAGTATATGCTTAATAAATGTTTTTTCTTTCATTTATTTATTCATTCATTCATCCATTTCAATAAAGGTTGAGGGATAGCGTCATGAGTGAACACCAATTCTATTTGATTTTTTCATAATGTGAAATACTCAAAATAATGTCATATCCTCAGGCAAGTTCAGGCTGTGTACCCATTAGCAGAAATGTCATAATTAGAAATAGAGCATGTTCCATAAGCCTTAGAGCTATTAAAGCTTACAATTGCCTTGTGATTGTGTGATTTGTACTTCCTTCTTGAAGAGGACCATGACATCAAGGAGCTGATGACATGACTTGCAGTTGACTTTGATTTGAGTGAGGGAGGGCTATGCAAGGTCACCAGCCTCACTTTATCCTCCAGAGTCATCTGGGTTCATTGACCGGATATTCCTCAGGATGACTGGCGATGGCCCAGCATGCAGTGGGAGACCCTGGCCCTTTTAAACTAAAGTCTTGGTTCTCACTTTGAGTGAGGCAACACCCATTCAATGAACAGACTTGTGAATCAAGGGATGACTCCTTTAACAAAAAAATCAAACTAAGAGGTGAAGACCCTTAGGGTTAATGGTCAAAAGAGAAACAAGTTACTATTTACATTCACTCTGAGCCAGAAGGGCCCCAAATGACCATTAAATGGTGCTTGGGCAGGGACCTACTGTCTGATCCGTGAGATCCAGAGGGAATCGGGGTTTAAGGCTTGGCCTAGCCTAGCCAGCAAACCCCAAGTTAACTAGGCATTTTTCAGTTATCAAGATTTACCTTCTTTTGGGCAGAACACTCTCAGGTAGGGGAAGAGGAAAGGAGGGCAGAGGAGGGCAGAGGAGAAGAGAGGAGGGGAGAGAAAGGGACAGGAGAGGAGAGGAGGAAGCTGAGTTCCCCAACTGGAACTGTCCAGCTGGGTCCCCATTCAGACCCCTGCCCAAAGACTTTTGGAACACCCTGTGTATTTCCACAAGCCAGACTTGGGCTGAACTAGCATCCTGTGGGGTGTTTGTACTCCACAGAGCTGGGGCTGTTACTCATACCTCTTACAGGAGGGCACCCCATGCTTTGCTGCATATGGTCAGGATACTTATGAAAAAACAAAACAAAACGAGGCTCCCTATTTACTTTCTTGCAAAGCCAAGATAGGACCTGGCTGGAGGAGTCCATCAGAAGACCCCTTGTCCTTGAGATTCTAAGCGATGGGATTTACAAAAGCATTTGGGACCACTAGGGACTTAAGGGCCATCATTTTGTGTCTGTCCTTGTAATAAACCTGTGTGAGGTAAACAAAAAGTGAAGACTCCACAGGGAAGATATGTATAAATATCTATATCTATATCTATACTAAGAAATGTTTAAAAATCAAGAAATAAGGAAGTGGAAAAATTCTGAAGCCATGAGAGTCTGATGGCTCAGCCTCTGGGAAAGTTTACCCTGAAACTGCTTGTTCTTTCTTCTGATTCTGGTTTAAAGATTTGCTCAGTAAGAATAGGGTCACTGTGACCTGCTTTCCTTTACTGTAAAAGTACTGTAGAAGAATGGAGAGGGTCTCCCCCTTTCCTTATCCTATTCTCCTTCTTTAGATTTATAGATGTCACCTCAGTTGTAATCATTAACTAAGGGAATGGGAATTGGAGTTTCTGTGCCTTTCGTGCTCATATTGTAAGCCCACCTCCCAGCCAATGGTGAGAAGGGTCAGAGGTGGGCGGGAATTCTCTTGTGTTAGGTATAATTATTGGTGCTTTGTCTTTTGTAATGCGCCTCCTTTGCTGGTTCCACTATGTGCTAGCAGGGGATGCCCTATTCTCAAGAATGGAATAAAATTTATTTCTGTTCCCACTCTGAGATGGCTCCTGATTAACTTTTAATAGGTGAGGGTCTTTCATCCCACACAAACCTCTCCCCTGAAATAGAGTGAATTATGTGCTTACAACTGGGGTAAAGGGAGGGGGTGGGAATAAATCTTAGTATTCTGTGGATAAGGAAGAACAAATATTATGTTTCCCAGGTTTCCTGGCTCAGAACAAGAAAACCTCCTAACCTCTTCCCCAGGCCCTCTTGTCAAAAACATCTCCAATATTGGGGTTACACATGCTTTGGAGAATTGTGTGGCTAGTGGCAGTTACTTAAACCATGGGAATGAATGAGGCAAACAAGGGAGAGGGAGAGAGAGGAGGGGAGCGGGTCAAAGACAGAGCCCCAGGGCACACTAGGATGGGGGAGCAGGAGGAGGGCAATGAAGACATCTTCTCTCCTTCCTCCTTTGATTCTTCAATAACAGGGATAATAATTACCCAATAACTCTAGTCCTGCTCAGCTCACCAGGGTGATCTCAAGGGGGCTGAGAGCTAAAATCAGCCAGCAGTATTTATTCCACCCACCTGAGAACTGCCAGCTGGAGAGACAGATTCCTTTGGGCTGTGCATTAGATCCCCAGGAATTCCTTTCGAAGATGTCTGTTCTTTTTCATGGGCCTTGGGGGTGGGGGTGGAGGAAGAAGGTAAACTTTGGAGGCCAGTTTGGTGCTGGCACAAAGTGCTTGGGAGGAAGAAATGTGAGATGAGGCTGTAAGGGAAGTGGGAGCTGGTTGTGGCAGACCCCGGTCCAGCCAAGATCACTTATTTGAGCAATTGTCACTGGGTCTTTTAAAGATGTCATCAGTTACCCGTCTATTATGCTCAAGAGCTCAAATACCATTCTGCGTATAAAACAAGGACTCCATTTTTCAGCTAGTTGTTCTCTGGGAGCCTCCCTTTCTGTCCTAGAAGCCGGTACCTGGTGGCCCCCAAGTGCCTCCCTGCTGACCACCTTGGTGATAAGGCTCTCTGAACCTAGCCGGAGGCTGGCCTCAGTATCTCCTGGGTCTCACCAGACACAGCCTTGCCATCACCACCGAGACCCCCAGAGGGTTCCGAAGAGACTTCCTTTCCTTCTGTAGAGAGAGACTAACACCTCCACACACACACTCACCCATTCACTCACACATCCCTCCCCCCTCCCACATCCACAGTCATTTAGACAACAGCCTGGGAAGTTGTGAGCTTCAGTCTCTAATCATTATAACTGACATTTAGATAAAACTGGGAAGTGTGTGAGGGGCTTCCCATCTAGCCATTCATCTGAGTGTCCCAACAATCTAAGTTTCCCCTTCTATAGAGTGGGGGTACCTCCAGAGCTGTTGTGAGGAAAGTGCTTTGTAGATTACAAAGCATTAACATGGAATGCGTGTTAGTATCACTCAGGGCCGTTTACTCCACCAGTGATGGCCACTAGACCTAACTTTCTTCTGAAAGTCTTTCAAGCATTAAACAGAAGTACATCAAGCAAGGTTAATCGGGTCTCTTCCCAACAGGATATCCTGCTCCAACCACTACCCTCTTGTTAGACGGGGAGGCTCTTCTCAAGTACCTGAGGTCTTTGGGTTTATCAGACACAGGGTAAAAATTCAGCCCTTCCACTGACTGACCTATTTTTTTAACCACTACCAATTTTTTTGGATGATCACAACTTCATAGTACACTTTGAGATCAGGGTACAGCAAGATCCCCTTCCTTCATATACATATACACACATATACATTCACATAGATTTTATATATGTATATATGTATATAATTATTTCATCTCATATTTTTATCTCATTCATATATGTATATACATACGTGTGCACATATATGCGTGAATATATATTAAATATATGTAAAATTTCCCTTGAGATTCTTGATCTTTTGTTCCTCAAGGTGAATTTCATTAGCATTTTTCTAGCTCTTAAAAATAATCCCGAGGATGGTGGTTTAATTGGATGACCATTTAGCTTTTTAGAAAGAAAACAGTACAGCAAGGAGTCAGAAGAAATGATGACTCTTAGGTGTGTTACAAGGGTCTGTTAGTTTTCTTTCATAAAGCATTTCTCAGAGCCAGTGGTTTCCCCCACAGGGGAGGCTTCAGTTTTGATATTTCTGGCCTCAATGTTTTCATCTGTGAAAGGGAATTAATAAAACTTTCTGGGGACACAGGAATCTACAAGGGCTTCATTCAGTGGGAGGCTTAAAAATGGAAAGAAACACTCTTTATGCAGACAAGTTAGTTGTAATTTCTGGTTGAGGCTTATTTCTATTTCGAAACCTTTCCGGTTTATGAACATGGGCAGCCGGGGGCAGATTTTCTCTCAGTCTGGGGATTTCAGTAAAATGTCTAATATCTTGCCCAGAATTTCTTCACACTTCTTTCATTGACATCCTCATAGCTTGAAACTGTTTCTTGGGCCCTTCCTGCCCTGGCAATCTCTCATGGAGGCAACGAGCTGCCAATGCCCAGTCCAGTGACTAGTCTGATTAGTTAATTAAGCATTCACCACAGAAGGTTCCACTTTCATTCTTTTCCTGCAAACAGAATAGAAATTCTTTTTTATCCTGTTAATCAGTAGTCTACAAAATAGGACCCAGGGTCTGACCCTGAAAGTTACGAGATCTGGATAGAAAGGTGGGTCACATTCCACCCTCCCCTTGAAAGCCAACTGTGGGGCTAATTCCCAATATAAACAGGCCCACCCTTCACCCATGATCCCCCAGTGCTTCCCACAATGCACCCTTTCCTCTCCAGCAAGTTCCCAACAGAGTTAATTATAACATCTCTGCTACCAGGCACCCACAGCAGTTGCTCAGGTACCAATGGGAAAATTCTGTGCCCCATCTCCAGCCTGCTCACCTCTGACTCCATCTGGACCACTTGTGGTGGTGGTGGTCTATGGGCAAAGGAGAGTCCCACCTCTCCCCTTCCTGCTCTGGGCCAGTCAGACTGAGTTGGCCTGGGTGGATTGCCACAGGTCACAGATCTCTTTTCATCATCTTCACCTTCCTCCTCCCCAGAATCCTTCCCTTTTCCCAACTTCTCCATTACTGTGGAGGACAGTACCATCCTCCCAGACAGCCAGGCTCCAAGTCTCAGTGTCCTCCTTGGCTCCCCACCCTCACCCACATCCAATCTCAAATATCTGATATAATCAGCACCCAATGAGGCATTTTTATTATTATTAATCAGTTATTAGACATGCCAAGACCTATTGTTCCTGCCCTTCTCTCTCTATGCCCCGCTCCAGAGCTCAGACCCCCATCACTCCTTGTCTGGACCATTGGAACAGACTTAATGGGTCTTCCTGCCTTGAGCCTCTTCCCACTCCAAACCATCCTTCCTTCGGTCATTAAAGATCTTTCCTAAAGTACAAGCCTGACTGTATCACACCTATACGTATATCCCTTCCCCACTCCCACACACCTACTCAATAATCGTAGCCAGCGTTTATACTGAACTTTGAGGTGTTTGCGAAGCACCTTCACAAATATTATCTCATTTAGTCCTGGGGAACTGTGGGATGTCAGTGCCAATATCATCTCCATTTTATAGATGAGGAAACTGAGGCCCAGAGAGGTGAAGAGTCACAGAGCTAGTACGTGTCTAAGGCTGAACTCAGGCCTTCCTGACTCCATGCCCACTGAGCTGTCTTTGTTGTTGTTTGGTCGTCTCAGTTGTGTCCAACTCTCTTGTGACCCCATTTGGAATTTTCTCGGCAGAGATACTGAGGTGGTTTACCATTTCCTTCTCCAGATCATTTGACAGATGAGGAAACTGAGGCAAACAGGGTGAAATGACTTGCCCAGGGTCACATAGCTAGAAGTGTCTGAGGCCAGATCTGACTCCAGGACCAGCACTCTGTCCACTGAGCCACCTTGGTTCCTGCCCACTGAACCATCTAGCTGCCTAATAACAAACTCCAGTGGCTCCCTATGGCCTATAGGATCAAATGTCATTTCACCTTTACCTGACTGTTTTTAAATTTTGGGTTTTTTTTAAAGTGCCTTTTAGAATGTATATACATTTTAGTAGATTTATAACTGGTGAAACAGGTATACCCAGAGAGTATTGGTGAGCAGCCGATGACAGTGTAATACAAAAGAAAGAACTCTAGGTCTGGAGGTAAAGGTCTTGAGTTCAAATCCTGACTCCCACTTATTCCTTGGGTAAGTCCCTCTCTGATCTCCGGCTTCTTCTTCTGTAAAAAAAGTAGTCCCAGAGCTCTCCATGGTCCTATCTGTTCAGCATCCACCTCAGTGGCTTGGACAGACATCATGGCAGGCTTGTGTCCGAGGAGGAGCTCCAGCTCACTGTGCAATGGAGCCAGGACCCAGGGGCTCTTGAAGGCTAAAACTGTAATCTGCCGGGTCTTCTCCCCTGGAAGAGTGGGCTCAGGTGTTGACACTCCTCCCTCTGGCCATCACAACAGATCATGTTGACAAAACTGGATTCTTCATTAAACAGGTCATGAGGATGGGGGCTCAAAACATGCACGGCCAACTGAACGAGAGCCCTTTCCTTCTGAATGAATCTTTAATCACGTTCAGGCTTCAAGGTGAAGTTCAGGGTGGTGGTTGAGGGTCACTCCCAAGCTCATCCAATTAAGAAGCAGAAGGGAGTGGAGTTGATGAGGAGCTGGGGATCCTGACAGGTTGCTGGAGTCTGCCCAGGGGGCAGTCAGAGGCTGTTTAGTACCCCAAACAAAGGATCCTTCTGTCAGATGGATGGCCCAGGTGAGGATGTAGATACCAAATCCACCCTGAAGCTGCACTGTCTGCACATTGGCACAGGACAGAATCCCAGGCTTGGGACCTGGCTACTATCACCAGTCATCTTCTGAAGCCTCTGCTCTCCAGACAGGAGCACACGTCCACATCAAAGATGTGGGGGGAAGCTCTGCCATGCCAGAGGCTATGAGAAGTGGTCAGTCTGACATCTTAAGCTCAGCAAAAAGCAGCAGAAAGTCTCAGCTGCGTGGGAGGGACCACCAGGGAGGCCTTTTCCTTTTTTCTCTACAAGTACATCCTCAGCTTTTAACCCTATCACCTGGCACACAAGATGTGCTTGATAAACATTTGTGGACTGATTGACTGAGGTGGACTTCAAGCATGGCTTTGGTCCAACACTGGCTTCAGGCACTCCTCCTTCTGTGGGTGTCCTTAGGAGAGGAAGCCTCCTCTTCAAGCATCTCAGGTGGTTAAGAGCATGTTCCTGAGGAATCCAAGGATGGGGAGGGAATTGAAGCACCAGGAATCCCAGCTCCTCCTGTTGAGGAGACAGGTGACCCCAGAGGAAGGAGGTCACCCAGGGCAAACCAAGAGGACAGGTACAGGACAAGGCTCAGCACAGCCCCGTGGCCTCACCCTTGCAGTGCCTGGCTAGCCACCCTCCTAGAAATGAATGAAAGAGCATTTATTAAGCACTTACTGTGTACCAACTTACTGGCAGGTTTTATAGAGGCCCCTTGGTTACTCTCAACCTGGTTCATCCCTTGGGAAAGAGATGGACCCATTCTCCATCCAGGAACAATGGCAGAGCTGATGTAATCCTGGCTCATGGTTCCAGAACCAGAAGGGAGATGGGAGAGAAGAGTGTTTCTGAGAAGTTCCCAATCTGGATAATGGGACCCCAGGCTGGAAGTTCCTCCAGGGCCTCCAGATGGTGGGGAGGAGGTTGTGGGGGAGGTGGCTAGAGAGGGAGGATGCCCTTGGTAGGACTTTCTTACCATGGTGCTTTCTTACTCCCTATTGTTAATGTTGATTTTTCCCTTGGGATTCTGCAGCATAGATGATAAAGGAGATTCGCCTATGGTCTTCTAGTGTTTGGGTTATTGCTGTTTTTTGGCTGGAGCTGTGACTTCAACTGCACAGAGCAGGGACTCAATCTGGGGTCTCCAAAGTTGTTTTTAGAAATGTTTTCATGACGATTTCAACAGAATCCATGGCCTTGGCAATCCTATGTGGGTTATTTTGTGTATTTTAGAACATGATTTAGAGAAGGGTCCACAGGCTTCACCAGACTGACTGCCCAAGGGGTCCATTCCATGAAAACCATTAAGAATCCCTCTTTCTTTAGCGGTGAGGCTCAGCACCTACTGCCCTGGAGAGTTCTGCCTTGCTCTATGCTCCCTCTAATTCCCTTCCCCCCTTTCCCCTTCCCCAAATACATCCCCGTTGAATGAAAGGTCTTTCTGTGCCCAGGTGTGTGGGTGTGCCTGCATCTATTTGTCTGTCATTGACCAGTTCAGGGGAGAGTGAGCTGCTAGTGTTGGCTGTTTCTCACACTCCCTCCTTAGTTGTACTCCTGGGTTATGGGAAAGAATTTTCCCTCACCTCCCTTTCCCCTCCCCCAGTGTATTTTCCTGCCCCTCTCTTTTCATTCTTATCTCAAGATCATCAAGTCATGACCACTCCTAGGCTTTGTCTAATTAGACAATGTAGGTGAGGATCAAAGGTTTTAAAGATCCAGCTTCTCTATTAGCTTCTCACTGGGGCTGCTCTGTTGATTAGTCTTTGGAGAAGCTGCTCCATGACATTCCCATGTGCTGGTCAGTATCCTCTCACCAGCCACGGGAGACCAGCAGGCAGCTCCTCCCAGGGACCTTGACCCAGCTTTTCTGTGGAACAATCAGGGCTGGTGGTAAAGTGTGATCCATGTGGCTTTGATTAAGTCCTGACTTCCCTTGTCTCTGATGCTTCCAAAGGTCTGATTTCCAGCATGTAACCCCAGGAAGCACCTCAGGGGTCACCCAGAGGCTTCCATTGTCTAGGGATGCGAGTAGAGCAGGCAGGATTGGCTGCAGTGGGGGCTGGCTGGTTAGCAATCACTCCCTGATTCACTCATCTCTCTCCAAACTTCAGACTTTGGCACTGACTTTTACCCCATGCTGAAATGCACGCCCTTGTCAGCTCTGCCTCTTAAAATCCTTCATTTTTTCAAGATTCGGCTCAAATATGTCCCTGGGAAGCCTTTTATGATCCTGCAGCTGCTGCTGGTGCCTTCCCCAACAAAACCACCCTACATCGAGTTTGTATTTCTCTCTGTCCCATATGCACTATTTCCTCCACTAGAATGGAAGCCCCTTGAGGGCAGGAACAGAGCCTGAGTTTCTCCACAGTCTGGTGTTCTTAGCTAGGAACTTGAGCAAAAATGCCCTGAGCTCTAGCACCTAGCACAATGCCTGGCTCAGAGGGAGCCCGTGGCATAAATGCTCCCATTGGGTGATTCAGTCTTTTTTGCATGTTTGCTTGCTTGTCATACCTGAGAATGATGGTTTTGGAGGAAGACAAAGCTCTCTACTGTCCACATTGTTGCTGGTTGGGAATCCATCATTGCTGTTTACTGTGGGCAAAAATGGTGTGAAAGCCCTTGGCCTTGGGCAGAGGTGGAGGAGGGGGGGGAGATGTGCCGGGAGGGGACCCAAGGAGAGAAGCTGGTCTTCTGGCAGATGACAGGGCATCACCATTGAGAACCTGGCTAATCTCTCAGTCTCTTTCCCTGACTCCCTCCCTCAGCCATCAATTACATGGCTGCTGTAAGCATCAGCAGATTGGTAATTGAGAGCACATTTGGCATCATAAAGCCAAGTTCAGCTGGCAGGATAAATCTGCAAGAGTGTTGTAAAGGCTGCCCTTCCCCAGAAGGTGCCCTGTGCCTCCCTGGCAAAGCTGTGACTAACTTCCCAGAGCCTGTCAGACCTGGGTTATATTTAGATGAAGAAGGAGAGATTAATGAGTCAAAACTCATTAATGATGCAAATGAGGGTAAGGTACCCTTGGGGAAAGTTCGGAAAAGACAGGAAGCTGGAACTATAAGTGCCAGACCTGGATCAAGAGTCCTTAAATGTTAGCTGAGATGAATATGGAAATCTTGGCTCATGTGGCTCATGCAGAAACAAAATGAAATGCAGAAATGTAAACCAAGGCCCGGAGACATTAACCAAGAAGCTGAAAGTTCACACCTCACCCCTCTGGAGATCCAAAGCCAACAATTCCCTAGCGCTTGGACCTGAAGCTCCCTACCCATTTCGTTTCTTTACTCCCATCCTTCTAATCCAGAAAGAGGGGGGAGGGAATAGAAAACTTACCCATCTCTTGTCTCTGCCTCCTGGTTCAGCTTGGTTCCCTCCCCTCAATCCTTTCTCCCTCCCTCTTGGGAGGTGAAGGCAGGGGCTTCATGTTCCTACTCCCTGCTCCCCTCCCCTTCCTGGAGATTATAATACAGGGTCCAGGCAGGAAATGCAGAAGGGCCTGGACTCCATTGGTGGATTCTCCACCTTTTAAGAAATATGGGCTTGGTAGTGAAAAACAAATAAAATCAAATTTTAATTTAAAATTTTTATTTTCTAAAATCAAGGCTGGTCTGATACCACACCCTGGATGATTTTTGGTAAATCTCCAGGGCTGAACAAAGAAGGGCTCCACTTGTTCCTGGAGGAATTAGACCACATGGAGCCTGTACCCACACAGGCTTTAAGAATTACATGCCATGAAATGTGTTTTCTGAGATCAATCATACATGTTTATACGAGAAGATGTAAGAGCAATAATGATGGCAGCCAACATTTATACGGCACCCACTACATGCCAGGCACAGCGCTAAGTGCTTTATGATGATCATCTCATTTGGGCCTTACAACAACCCAGGGAGGCAGATGCTGTCATAATCCTTGTTTTACAGATAAGGAAACTGAGGCAGACAGAGGTTAAATGACTTGCCCAAGGTCGCACAGCTAGTAAGTGAACTCAGATCTTCCTGACTCCAAGTCCTGGAGAATCAGAGAACATGGTTTTCTTGACATGACAAGCAGACAGGCTTGGGCCGAAGGAAGCTGAAGAAGTCATTTTTCTGGGCTCCTCCAGGGTGCCAGTAGTATTCCTTTGTTAGACACACTGGGAGTCAGAGGCTGGTGGGGCAGCCTCGTGTTCACAGTCCCAAATGCCAGCACCTTCTCACCTCTTTGGCTCCACCTCAATCTCCTTCCTGATTCTCTTTTTCTCAAACTTCCCACTTGGCTGAGGAATCTCTCCACAGGCTAGTGTTCTTGACTAGGAACTTGAATAAAAATGCCCTGTCCCCAGGAACTTAGCTAAGGATGAGCCTGGGTGGCTGGGAGAGGAAGAAGGACCTGACCAGATAGAATGTTACACTTCTTTCTTAATAATCATTCTTCGTTTTCAAATACCTTCCTCTCCATACTATGGCACAAACACCCTGGGGCCAGCTCCACCCATTATCTACATCCCAAGAACATCCCAGAGACCCTCTGAAACTTAGAACCCAGAGAGTCTTCAAGGACTAATTGTGGCGGCTGTGAGCCCTCTCGGATGCTATCAATCCATAGCTCCCACCTTTCATGTTGGATGTCCCCAAAGGCCATGCTGTCATACTCCTTGTCTACGGTTCTTGTTGTTTTCCTGAGGATTTAACTGGCTAGATGAACAAAATGGACAATTATTTTTTCAGCTGGATTGTCCAGTCAAGCCACTGAAAACCATCAAATTTCTGGGACACAAAAATTCAGCATTTCTGGCCATTTATTGAGTGGTTTTTGTTTTGTTTTGTTTTTGTAGTTAATGAAAATGATTCAGGTTTCATGGAAAAACCACATTGGGTGTGAGCTGCTTAGCTGGAGACCTGCAGATGCTTTTTTTAAAAAAGGTATTTTAAAATGATTATATAGCCTTCCAAGTCGCTCTCCTCATTTTGAAGAGACTTCTAAAACCCCATCTGTTCTGGGAGGTGTTCCAGCTAAAGGAACCTTGGGAGGGAGGGAAGGCAGCTTCATCTTTATAACAATCTGAACTTTCTGATCAGACCATGCCCCTGTATCTTTGGGGGAAGGAAGCCTCCCCTCTAGGGAGGTCATTTTCTGCTCTCTCTTGAAGAGAGCTTGACCTAATGCATAAAAACATACACACTGGAGGTGGGAGTAAAAAATAAGTAACCAACAGAGGGCCAGTCTGAGGCAGAAAGATCAAAAAGGGGAAGTCTGCTTGGAATCCCCTCTAGACCTTTTTAATTTTATTTTTTAGTATCTTTCTCTTTTTTTCACCCCCTCTCCTCCATCTATCCCTGGAGTCTCACCCTAGCTTCCTCTCCCAAGTGCCCCATCCCCCAAATTCTCCCTCCTCATGGATGGATGGATAGATAGATGGATAGATAGATGGATGGATGGGTGGATATTTAGACATACACACACATATGTGTATATATATATATGGATGGATAAAAAGTTGGATGGATGGATGGATGGATAGACTGATATTTGGATAGATGGATGGATAGTTAGACATATAAGACATATAGATATATACACACACACACACATATATATATATATAGATGGATGGATAGAAAGATAGGCAGATATGTAGATAGATGAATAGATGGATGGACAGATAGATGCATAGATGGATAGATAGACAGGCATAGATGAATGGATGGACAGATGGATGGATGGATGGATAGACAGAGAGATAGATATAGATAGATGAATAGATGGATAGAAATATAGATGGATACATGGATGGATGAATGTATAGATAAACAGATGGATAAACAGATAGACAGACAAACTGTACAGTTAAGCTAAGTTAGGCTCGGATTCGCACCTGTGATATGACACACTCCCAATGGAATAATGCTTTTTATTAAAAGACAGAGGGAATATTACATTGGATTACAACAACAACAACACAGCTAATCACAACAAAAGCGACAAGACACAGAAAACAATATATTAATACATCACCAATTCGGGTGATCCTTCAAAGCTGGGGGGTCTCAGAGTATACAGCTCAATCAGGGCTCCGAATGGGAAAGTCCCAGGCAAAGCGTCCTCTCCATGGGTGAGATCCCAACATGACTCACCCACATGGCGACTTAAATAAGGCCTTGAACAAAGAAAGCTCACCCCAGATGTTCCCACTGGGAGGTGAGCCAACACTTACAATGCGGTCCCATGAGATATCATTCTTGGGAGCTGGCTAGGCCCCCAGGACAGCAGTTTCTCTAAATGTTTAACCTAAAGAAAGTTAATTATCCTTTGCTCAAGGCTTATCACATCTCCAGGGAGGAGAGTCCAGAGGTTTGTAGGCTTATCATATCTCCAAGCAGGAGAGTCCAAAGGTTAGAACATGCAGGGCCTAGACTGTGATATGGAGGACACACACACACACACACACACACACATATAAATGGATATAATTATTTCTCATTCATAGACGTAGATGAATGAATGGATGGATGGATGGATAGATAGAGAAATAACAGCTAACATTTACAAAGTGCCTATTAGGTGCTAGGCACTGTGCTAAATGCTTTACAATCATTATCTCATCTGATCTTCACAACAACCCTGGGAGATTGGGGCAATTTCAAAATAAAGACAAAGTTTATACAAAATAATTGAGGGGTAGAGAGGTAATACTGGTAGTTTAGAGGACCAGGAAAGATTTCCTATAGGTGGTTCTTGAGGTGAACTTTGAAGGAAACCAAGGATTCTAAGAGGGAGTGGTAAGAAGGGAGGGTGTCCCAGGCATGGGAAACAGTTTGGCTAAAAGCACAGAGATGGAAGATGGAGAGTAAAGTATGAAGAACAGCAAATAGAGCCATATGACTAGACTGTAGCATGCCTGAAGAGAAGTAAGATGTAATTAGCATATGATGATGGCCTGGGGCCATATTTTGAAGGGCTCTACATGTTAAACAGAGCTCTTTGTATTTGATCCTAGAAATAATAGGGAGCCCTGGAGTCTGATGAGTAGGAAAGTGCGTGGTCAGATCTGCTCTTTTGGGAAATCATATTAGCAACTGTGTGCATTGAAGCAGAAGATACTTGAGGCAGAGGAAACAAGTCCCTGGAAGGACATTCTTCCAGTGCTCCAGCCAGAGGTGATGAGGGTCTGAATGAAAGTGGCAGAAGGGGAAGTGGGGAACAGAGGACCCTGCTAGAGATATTGAGGAGGTCAAATAGCATTCTGCCAGGGGCCTCCTGGGTCACGGGCAAGGAAGTCTAGGCACCAATGGAGCTAGGGTATTAATGGTTGATTACAGTGTCATTTATTGGCTCCCAAATAGCTTTTGCCTTTTTGCAGAAACTTGGAAATACTTAGTCCCAAAGCATTTGTAACATCTAAGGGTAGGGTCAGGTGTCTCACATTGCTCGCCCCCCCTTCAGGGGGACTTACTGGGATCTGATCATACCAGCAGAACAAATCCTGGACTTGGGTCCTGGTGCTAGTTCCACCATTGGCAAGCTCAGTGACCTTGGACCAGCCAGATATTGTCTCTGAGTCTGGATTTCATCCTTTGTCAGGGAGAGATCCTTGTGCTTTCCCTATCCATCTTGCAGGATTGCTGCGAGCGTCACATGAAAACAGCATGAAGCCCTTTGTAAACTATAAGGCAATACAAATGGAGCAGAGTCATTGCTACTGCAGTGACTTCATTAAACTACTTTGGCAGCTGTCTATTCTTCTCACTGGCCGAACAGGATCTGGGTTCAAATCCTGCCTGAGATACCACCTCATCTGTATGACCGTTGGAAGGTAGGGATTGTTTCATTCTTTTATTTCTCTCTCCAGCACCCAGCATGGTACGCAGCATGCAGCGGGCACTTGTCTATTGATTGATTACCTCCCTGGGCCTGAGGGCAGAGGTTGGACTCTGTGGCTGCTGAGGTACAGCTCCATGGTCCTACCCTTCAGACTTCATAATAGACAATGCCTGTGGTAAATCCTGGATGGTTCTTTTGGGCCTCAGTAAAACCTGTCAAGACTGACAGGTTTTTAAACAAGTCAGAGAGATGTATGACAGGACTGGGCTTGTTGTGTAATGAGAGTGAGAGATCACTGATGGATATCCCATGGCCTCCAATGCTAGCCATGCACTGTCAGAAAATCTAGGAAGGCCCCCAGCATGTGGTGTGAGCCCCCAGCAGTGGATTTATGGGAAGACACAGACCAGAGTCAAAGAGAATGGATGAGCAGGGATGGGCTGCAATCTGCATTCTGGAGGAAACATTCACAATGATAAGATCAAAGATCCATTAAATTATTAAAGTGAGTCTGACTTTCTGATGGTTTTGAGCTCCCTGCTGGGTTTATACCAATTTGCCAAGCACCTTACATTGTGATTTATAAGGTCGAGGGATCCTTGGTCTAGAGCTGAAAAGGACTTGATGGGCTTGGCCCTCAAGTCCAACCTTCTCATCATAGAGATGAGGACACAGAGAGGCCGAGATGGGGAGTGCATAGCCCAGGGTTACCCAGGTGGAAAAAGGAAGCATTTGTATTATCCTGCATTGTCTCTTTTGAATGATTGATTGATGTATGATGTTGGTTATGTCAACAAAACCAAGTGTTTGAATATATCACTAAGCTCTATCATACTCACAGCTCCTCAATGGCAGGTCATGAACAGCCCTAGGATAGAAAGGCTTTCACAGTCGGGGGTGGGGTAGGTGGGGTGGGGGGCCCTCCAGTTGTCTCTCTACAGGGTGGGTCTTGAGGCCTTAAATGGCTCTCAGTTTCCTCTGTTTGGGCCTCATGGAGATGATTGGGGGCACTGGTGAGGCGGGTGATCATGGACACAGAAGAGAATCATGGGGCCATGTAACTGAAGGGGTTGACTTCCTATCTTACATATTTCCAGGGGATTCTACAAGTAAGCTGAGGGCAGACATCAGGATGCCTGCTCCAGGCACTCTGAAGATGGACATCCAGGCTGCTCACCAGTGCTTGCCCCTCTGTCTCCTCCAACAACCAGGCTCTGGCCCCAGTCCCTGAGGACACAACTTCTTGGTTGCCTTCTCCAGTGACAAACAAGACAGGAAGCAGCTTCTACTTCCCCAAGGGCCAACAAGGAGGCCATAGTCAGGAAAATGCCACTGAATCTGGCATTAGCCTAGAGATTAGGGTTTGGAAACAAACATGAAAAAGTAATGAGGATGGTTGGGCACCAAGAAGTGGGCACTTCACTTTGGTCTTGGCACCAGTTAGTTCCCTGCCCAGGCTTTGGTCTTTCTTCTTGTTATGGCTTTGTTACAAGTTTATAATGCTCATCTTCTTACCAGGCTATGACCTCATTTCTTATTTCCTAAAAAGCTTTGCTAATTCTTCTGAATCGAGGGGCAGAGTGCTACATCACACGCCTGAAAGGGGGCCTAGTGAGTCAGCCCTCCAGGGGAGAAAAGAGGAATTCCAAATCATGAGTATAAACAGACCCCTTATTTTAAAAGAAAAATAGGAGACACTGAATGGGATGGAAATCAGGGCCCCTCACCCCTTTTAAATGTGCTCCAAAAGGCTCTGGAGAGAAACAGAGCAGTGCAGGACCAGACTGAATTTTTCAGGTGGGTTCAATGATGTTCTCTGGTGGCCATCTCTTGGTGCCAGGCTGGGCTCATGTACCTGTTGTCCCACTTGCTCACTTAGATGCTGAATTCACAGGTGGGAAGAGAAACAACAGGGCTCCCAGTACAGCTCCATCCACTACTGTCCAGGGCTCATGGGAGAAGCAAATGAAACCATTTGGACAACAGGTTCTGAACTGGGAAAGCACTCAGTGGACATGAATGATGATTATGATGGAAGCCAGATGGAGGGATTGTTGGGAGGGAGGAAATAAGCTGCTTCCTTGAGACTCTGAGAAATGCATCCCTCACCCTTTCCTGCATATGTGTGGGCATGAGAGTATGCATAGGCACTTAGTAGGTGCCTCACACATAGTAGATGCTCCTTTATACACACGATCTGCCATGACAGTCTGAGGAGACTGAGTCTTCCCCGACAGATCTTCCAACATCATGACGGTTCAAGTCCTTTGTCTGTAGAATCTCCCAACTGCTGTTATCAACATCTCCTGCCTCTCCCTACCCAGCTCTCCACTCCATTCTGCCCCTTCCTCTATTCCCCAGTTCCAGACCCAAATGTCCAGCTCCAGGCCTCTCCCCTTCTCTCCTCCTCATTCTTACTGACCTCTGTCCTTACCTCCACTTGTCAGAATGTGTAGCTTCCTTCAAGGCTCAGAAAGGTCTAGAAAGGATTCTTCACCTGGGATCCCAAGACCCCAAAGGAGTCCATGGAGAGATTTCGGGGGGGTGCAATTTGTTTTAAATCCAATTTTGATAACAATATTTCAATATAGTTGGTTTCCTTTTAATCCTGGGTATTTTATTTATGCACTTAGAAACACAATTCTGAGAAGAGAGTGGGGAGTCCACAAAAATGCTATCTTTTTTCTGACAAGCTGAGATCTTCCCATGTCCCATCCCTCTTGTACTTGTGAAGTTTGTTTTTAGAGCCCAACTCTCAGGCTTTACATGTATGCCTATTATACCTCATCTTGTTAGACTGGGCCCAGTGTTCTCCTTTTGGATCCTGACCTCAGGGAATCCAGCCCATTAATGTTCTTTTCCTCCTTCATTCCACTTCAAAAGGTGACAAGCACTACTTGACAGTCAGCTTTTACCCAGGTCACTGATGAAGGCTTCCTTTCAAGGTGACCTCAATCTAGGAATGACTATTTTTCAGGGTCCAGTCAATTGTCTAGCTCCAAACCCATCTGATTGTACCATCACCCAGCCCAGATCTCTGTCCTTCCTCCAGTCACAGCAGCTGATTCTTTGCCAAATGCTTGGCTAAAATCTAGGCCAACAATAGCTCCTGCACTCCCCTGAGAAGCTGAGCAGCTGTGAGGTGAGCTGGGTGTCATCTACACTTATACTATAGAGCTTTGTGGGCTCTATATTAATCCTTCTGACTCTATTAGATGTACAGGAAACATCCTCTTAATGATACATTCTAAAATTTTCCTAGGGATCACTGGCCCGTAGTTTACAGAGTATTGTCTTATTATTTCTTGAAAAACAGGCCCCAACCTTTGCCCTTCTCCTGGCCTGTGGCACCTCTGCCATTCTCTGTGGTCTTTTTCTATCTTGGGAGTGAGGTCATTTGGACCCAGTGACCCAAACCAATCAAGAGCTGCTGGGTCTCTCTTGTTATCTCCTTACTTATCTTGGATGTCAGATGCCTCTTCCTTGGATTTGTTTTGCCCTTTCCAGAACAAAGATTATTCTCTTTGGTAGAAAAAGAAATCAGTAACACAAGAATTGGATGGTTCTGCCATCTTGTCATCCATTCTCATCATTCCAGCCCCTTGGACAGTGCATTGAGAGGACCTTCTTTGAGTCTCTTTTCTCCAACATAGCTCCAAGCCCCCTTCTTCTTCCCTGCAAGGGAAGGTAATACCTCCTCTATGAAGCATTCTCTGATCACCCCAATTATTGGAATCCTCTCCTCCTGCAATCACCTGGGAGCTCAATGTTTGACCTCTCTTTGTCCCTTTCACATCCACCTTGTATTCTGTTCATTTGTGTGTGTTCATGTTGCATTCCTCCCATAGAATGAGCTCTTTGAAGGTTTTGTGCCTTTGTTTCTCCCATGCCTACCACAGTGCCTGGTGCATAGTAGGTGCTTAATGAAGAATTCTTGAATTGAATCACAGTCAGACACTGCCAAGAGTAGCAAGTACAAGGTGGTATGAAGAACATCACTAAAGAGGCCAAATCACTGACAGAAGACAATGTCAAAGAAAGGGAGCAAGGAACAAGTCTCGCTGGCTTGCAGAAATGTCTGGAGTGTGGGGTGGGGCATAAACTGAGTCAATCAACATTATTAATATAATGAAGTCCATTTGACCTCTTGACTTCCCTGAGTCTTAGTTGGGTAGGTCCCATGACTCAAATATGGCTCTAGAAGGATCTCTGTCTTTCAAAGGAAGTAGATTACAAAAGCTAACAGTAGCGTGGAGTAGTGTTCCATGTTAAGGAGACCTCATGAGAAAATCCATGAGCTGGGAAGGCAGGGGAGGGTTGCGTTGTGAGGGAACATGGCAGAGAGTGTTTGGGGGAGGACCAATGTTCATGGGAGGGGAGAGAAGAGACAGGAGTCATATTAGGTGTTCACCATGAATGAGATGACCTCAGAGAAGTTCTATCATGGTACAATTCTCTAGGACGGCAGATCTCCAGAAATATGAAGAAAATGCCCTTACCTCTTTTCCTCCTTGTACCCTTTCTCAGAATGTCCCTCCAAGGAAAGGGTGGGCCAAGACATTCTCCAAGTTCTCTACAGCTTTGACATTCTAGGATCTTTGCTACTTCCCGAGGCTGTTTTGAGGAAAGTGGTTAGGAAACCTCCAAATGCTAGCCAGATGTTATATTGTTTTTCTAAGCATTTTACTAGATAGAAGTGTGATTTTGCTTAGTTTATATATTTCAGTCCTGGGCGGTGGGCTAAGCCGTGAGGCTGGACCTTTTGAAGTCCCTTCCGAGGCTCAGAGTGAGTCTATGACTGGAAGATGCCTCAGAGTGCAGAAGATCTGGACCCCTCAGGTACTTAGGATCATAGATCAAGAGCTGAAAGGGACTCAAAAACCCATTGAACCACCCCCCCCCATTTTGCAGATGAAGAAACTGAGGCCAGGAAAGGAGAAGTGACTCATTCAGGGACATTTGAATTGTTAAGTGCCAGGACTGGTATTTAAACTTCTATGATCAGTGTTTTTGGAATGACTGAAGGAATCACTATGGCTTTGTTCTCATTGATCTGAAGTCTTTGTGGACAGACCTAGCCTGATTTCCTGCAGGGTCTCCTACGTAGATGTGCATTCATTTTCACGTCATGGTTTAGTCTAATAACTTATCCTGCACCTGTTTAAAGGATTTACCCCACTGCCTCAAGTCAGAAGCCCCAGACTCCTGGAGAGATTATGTCTGGACATTGGGATCTGGACTCTTCAGGGGAGAAGCCAAGGTGCCCGGTGAGGTCTCCTCTGGGGTCCTGATCCTAAGGCTGGATGGGCCCCCTGGGCATAATTCAGTCCCCACAAATGGTGATGGCAAAGTAAGGTCGCCAAAACACCAGTACTCCACGACTAAGCTCTGTCCCCAGGCCATTCTACATGGTGCTCTTTGCCTGTCTGTCTCCAGGTAACTCCTCTGCTCTTGGATTGGCAGAAGGCATTGAGCCTGGCTAGTCACATGGCTTCTGGGTGGGAGAAATGGTTATTAATAGCCAATGACTTGGGGAGATTCAGTTTTCCCCCTTTTCTCCATCCTCATTTTAAAACCACTAGCCTTCCTCTATCTGAGCCCACCCAACCTTCCAAGGAATCTCTAGTCCCAGGTGAATTCCATTCACTGAAACTTGGGTGGAGATAGAGCCTTTTGTCTAGAATGCCCAAGGCTGGGGGTGGTCTGGGTAGAGAGGTCCTCTCTCTGTCCAAAGATGACAGGAGTCACTCTCAGCCATCCTTTGCAGTAAGCACTCTCCTCTTGGTAAAGTTCACCTCTCATTAACTGTTAGCCAATCAGAGTTGATTGCCATCCTTTTGAACATACCTCTTCTAAGGAACATATAAGCCAGGGATGGGGAACCTGAGGCCTCAAGGCCACATGTGGCCCTCTAGGTCCTCAAGTGCAGTCCTTTGACTGAATCCAAACCTCACAGAACAAATCCTGGAGGCTGCAGGTTCCCCACCCATGAATTATAAACCTCGAGCCCACCACCAGGATTATCTTTGGTCTCAGAAAGAGATGGCCAAATGACCATCCTTCTATTAAAATGCTGGCATTATTATTAAAATGATTAAGCTACCCAGAAGTGATGTCTCTCACCACATGGGGGGCAGCGATCTCTGTCCCCAGGAGGGGGTCTGGGGGCCAGGTTCTATCATTCGTATTTCTCACCTGTCTTTTCTCTTCCTATCGCAAGTTGGGTTATTCTTCCCTTGGGTCATGGAGGAATGGGTGACTCATGGTGCTTCTTCATCTTAGATTGATGTTTGACCATGTAGCCCTAGGTCAGATAGAGCTGGTGTGGCCCTAGACAATCCAGGCCCTCTCCATGCTCCTAAGGAAGACGCTGGCTCCCCAGCTCATCACAACTCAGATTTTATTACACAGCAAGTGGGAGAAGGGGATGTTATTCTCAGGGAAATGTTTGGAATGGAAATAATTAAAAAAGCCATCCTCCAAAAAGTACACACATTAATGTATATCTTCTCTTCATTAAATATATATCTGTTTGGCAAAAAATGTTAGACTCTTTTGTACAAAACAAAAACAAAAACCCTCGCAGATTTCTAACACTCGTAACGATTACAGCAATGTAAACCGGGATGTCTGGCGGCTCCACCAATGCTGGGGAACCCAAGGCGAAGCAAGAACCCTCGCCTGAGGAGGGGACACTGAGCCCCGGGGAGGAAAGGGGGGTCCAAAGCCAGGGTGAGAGGGAGGCATTCAGGGTTAGTGACTCTGCATGTGCATGAGTGCATGCACACACACGTGTGTGTGGGGGGGGGTGTGAGGGAGATACAGAGAGAAAGAACAGAAAGGCAGAAAGAAACAGAGAAAAAGAATAGAGACAGACATGTAAAAAGAAAGAGACAAAGACAGGAGAGAGACAGACATAAAGATAGGAAGGGAAGGAGAAAGTGACAGAGAGAGACAGATGGACACAGAGAAAAGGAATGCAGAAAAATGCACAGAGAAGGAAAAAAGAGGGAAATACAGAGACAAAAAGAGAGGGACTGAAGAGGAGGGAGGAACAGAGAGGAGGGGGAGAAGGGGACAGATGGGGAGAGAGAGGGAGGAGAGGTGGGGGGGACAGAGAGAGAGGAAGAAGAAGAAGAAGAAGAAGAAGAAGAAGAAGAAGAAGAAGAAGAAGAAGAAGAAGAAGAAGAAGAAGAAGAAGAAGAAGAAGAAGAAGAAGAAGAAGAAGAAGAAGAGGAAGAGGAGGAGGAGAAAGAGTTGGGGAGAGTGGGGGAGAGAGAAAGAGGGAAGGTAAACAAGATGAGGAGGAAGGGAGAGAGAGACCACAGCTAGGGGCTTCATAATTTGTGCTTTGAGTTAACGAACTAGAAGAAAGCTGGGGAAAGGAAGAAGGGGAGTCTAGAACCCACTGGAAAAAAGACAATGAGAAGTGAAGGCCTAGAGCAGGGACAGCCAGAAGCCTAAGGGCGTGCATCCAGCACTTTCATCCTTTGGGAGACCAAACTGGGGATGGATGGAGGTCCTCCTTCTGGTCTTTGAGGAGGGAAGGGAGAAGAGAGAGGATGAAGGGGAGGCGAGGGGGCAGGGATGGTGGGAAGATGGGACACTGGGGAAGACTGGAGTCACAAATGGTCCTCAGCTCCCCGGGTCCTGGCCATGATGGTTCTTCTTGGGAGTGGGTGCTTGCTCTCCTCCCTTGCCCCTCACTCCCCGCACTGCTTCCAGGCCTGTTCCCCGGCCAGTCTACCCCGGGCCATTTGGCTGGAAGGAGGGCAGGCGGCAGGCAGATGGGCTCTTGTGACCCTGGAACCCAAGGCCGGTCCCTTCACTGTTCTCAGTGGCGATGGTGGGACTTTGCTTTATCCCATACTTGGGCTGCAGCAGTGAGAAGGTAAGTATAGCGTTGTAGTCTCTGAAAATGATCGACCCATCGATCAATCGCTGATTGGCACAGAGGGTGGGGGGAGGGAGGAAGGAAGTGCAGGGCGAGGTGTTGGGAGGGGGTGAGAGGCAGAAGATTTGGGGGCCCTGGCCATCACCCCAAGTGTGTTTTCACTCATGTTTCCAGTTATCGAAGCTGTATTTTGAGTTCAGCAGGGGGGCTGGGGCGGGCAGGGTTGGGGCCAGAGGCGCCCTCAGTTACAGTCATAGACAAAGTCGTAGTTGCTAGGCTCCTTGGGGATGGGGGGAGGTGCGTCGGGGATCTGGATGTTCTCCAGGTCGAGGAGGCGAAGCTTTATCTCCATGCTGAGCAGGGTATCCAGGTCATTTCGGGTGAGGTCACTCAGCATGTCCTTGCCCAGCAGCGCATTGAGCCCGTCTGTCCAGATGCAGTACTGTGGGTAAGGGAGAAGAAACACAGGCTCATGTTAGCACCCCAGGACCAGCACGGTGACCCACCCACCGAAGAACTTCCTGGAGAAAAGGGGCGACAGTAACCCCAGCTAGAAACATTCCAGAGACCTCTTAGAAGATGCTGGGACTAGATGCCCAAAGATATTAACCACAAGAACAATCAGCAGGGACACAACTGAGGTTTGAAAGCACTTTACGTACAAAGACTCACTGGAGCCTCACACGTCTCTTAAGGCAAGTATACCTTGTATCTTGACCTATGAAGAAACTGAGGCTGGACAGGGATTGTAAACTGCCAGAGCTGCCCAGCTAGTGAGTGTCGGGGGTGGGACTGGAATGCAAGACCACTGACTCCAGGCAGATACATACAGACAGATGTACACAATGTGATAGACATATATATATATATATATACACACACACACACACACATGATGCAGTACATACATGATACATATGTGTATAGATGTTTATGCATGGGTGCACACATACAAATATCTACATGTACACATACTCAGTACATATGTATAGAGATATGAGATATGTTTATGTATGTACAGACACACATATATGCAAAACCATACACATGCATGTCGATATGTGTATGGATGTATGGACACGCACACATGCAAATTTATGCATATATATACACGACACATATCTGTGTAAATGTGCTTCTATTTGTGCAAACATGTACACAAATGTGTGCATATATACATGCATATGTAATTAAAAATAAAACATCTATAAATACATACATGCATTTGTATATAACATGTAAAGAAAAACATAAAATGTATCTCTAAACATACACACACATGAACACATGTACTTACATATAACATACAATGAAATAAAATGTAAAATAGATTTGAAACACATGCATAGATGTATATACACATATTTACACATAACATGTATAATTAAATAAAACTTGAAGAATACCTATAAATATACACACACATTTATATATAACCTATAATTAAACAAAATATAAAATGCATCAAAAACCTACATAATGCACAGGCACATAGGTTTATATATGACATGTATCACTAAATAAACATCTGAAGAATATCTCTAAACATGCACATATAAAACACAGAAACAGGCCCTGGGCTTGCTTGATGCACTTTGTGCCAGGATTATTTTTACAGAGAAGGACATTGAGTCTAGGAATGGTTAAACAATCTGTTTATGGTCCCCTGAGGTCTGGTCTGGGTCTCAAAGTCATCGCTCCTAAGTGTTAAGCCCTGAATGAATGTTCTTTTCGGTAGGCAGAGCCACAGGGTCTCCAAACTGGAAGTTGTGGTCTAGTCTGGCCCTGAGGTCTATCCCCCACCCTCCCCAGCCTAGGGACAAGCCTTGAAGCTTCCTTGCCCCATCAGTGAGGAGCCTCCTCCCCGACATCAGGCCTAACTTTTGTCCTTTTGGAGCTTCCTTCCTTGGCTCTGAGTTCAGGTCCAACAGAACACGCTGCCTTCTACACGGCAGGCCCGCCAAGAGCCATCAAGTCCCCAGGTCTTCCCGACTGCTCCTCCCAGGGCCCTGGCCCAGCCTCTCTGGCCAATCCATGGCCTCTCTCAAAGGCGGTGTCCGGAGCCCCACCCCACCAACCTTCCACCAGCGCTGCCCTGGTCCAGAGCCAGCTCTATTTCCAGAAGGGCCAAGTTTTATCCCCTCTCTTAAGGAAATATCGAGTGATAGGGAATGACGCTTAAGCCTCGTTCTAAATTCAGGGTTTATGTATCATCTTTCCTCCCTTTTCAGGAAGTACCATCTCATTCAGAAGCTGCCACCTGTGAAGAGCAGACACTGGGTAACATTACAGTGAGTTGAGACAGCTCCAGATCCTCTGGAGAGGGGTGGCTGGCAAGGCTGGGTGGGTCTGCGCTAACAGCCTGAGCAATCGGGATGAAGAACGCCCACGAATGGCCTTCCTGCCCCCAACTTTTATGTGTCTGGGACAGGGGAGCCCCTTGCCCCTCCCCAGTCCCACCCCGAATGCCAGAATGCCCTCTCCGTGGGGGAAAGGATCGTCTTTCCCCTCTTCAGGTGCCTCGTACACAGCAGAAACGTCTCTTTTTCTGGTCTACATGTCTTTGTCTTTGCATATTGGCTGACTGATGGATTCATCAGGAAATCGGGCTCTGGTTAGCAAGGGAAGGGGGAGGGGCGCTGCCTTGGAGTGGAGAGAGGCCTAATCCAGCACTCACTAGCCGTCATGAGCCGGGTCCTTCTGGGAGGAGCTGCCTCAGTTTCCCTTGGTAGAAGGGTCACACTAGCGGCTCCTACTTCCCAGGCCTGTTTGGAGAGAGCTTGAGGAGGCCGAGTGGCTCCTACAACGGGCAATTCTCTCTCCCCATCGCCTTTTCCGAGGTTTCATGCTGACGGGTGGGTTTTAAATATAGCTCCCAGCATGTTTTAACAGGGAGAAACAAATTATACGTGTGGCAAAATGTCAAGGAGGAGGAATAAAGGAAACTTGAATATAAAATTTTGACAGCACAGATAGTCCTCAACTTTTTTTTAAAGCCTCATTTTTTTTTTCTTTTGGCAAAATTCATGGCTTTAAATGATTTGTAAAGGGGAAAACTGAAGACATGAGAGAGGTTTAATTTTGGAAATTCTGAAATAAATTCTCAGGATTAACCACAATCCCCAGAGCCTCCTCCCCACGTGGCTGAGCCTCGGCCCTGAGGATGGAGGGAAGGCCCGGGAGGAGGCCACGCCCACCTCCCATCTCCCCAGGCTGGCAGTCCTCCCTGGGTGCTCTTCTTGGCTGGGGGGCCTTCGTGTCTGGTTCTCTGGATTCAGATAAAGCGGGAAACTTTGGAGTCAGGCCTCAAATCAGGCAGCGAGCAAGGGATAGAAATGCTACTCCCGTTATGGGGCCTCTTTTCCCCACTTGGAATCAGTCAACAAACATTTCTCAAGCACTTACTACGCGCTAACTACTGGGCATCAGAGACGGCAAATCCTCCCAAACCACCCCTCAATAGCAGCGGTGCCCGCCTTCAAGGAGCACACGCTCTGCAGGAGGAGGAGGGTTGACAGCGCTGTGACGAGTTAAGCGGTGCATCCAAAGCCCGCGGTAGAGTGGATTGAGAGCTGGCCTTGGAGTCAGGACGACCTGAAGGCAAATCCAGCCTCAGGCTGGCGCCATTGGTGTGATCTTGGATAATCACTTGACCAGCCTGCCTCAGTTTCTTCGTCTGTAAAACGGGGATAATAAATGGGACCTACTTTGCAGGGTCACTGCGGGGATCAAATGAGAAACAACATGTGAAGTCCCGACAAACCTTAAGGGGCTATTTCATTATCCAGGGCCATTGGACGGTAAAACGCTGGAAGCCCCTTGACCGTGTTTGAGGCATCAAAGGTACCGCTTTGCCGTCTCGGGACATCGGTTTCTTTCTGTTTGTATCCACCCCGTCCCCCTTTTCTGGAGACGACTCAGCGCCAGCAGCCCTTACTTACCTCGTGCTTATCGGGAGCGATGAAATTGAGCTGACAGTTTGAGTCATACAGGATGGAGAAGGCGAGCTCCAGGACCTCCTGGAACGACACGGGGGGAGGAGGTCATCAGCCTGGTCACTGAGCAGGATGTGGGGGAGGGGGGGGACAGAGTCAGGATGGATGTGGGGGAGGGGCCGGGCAGGGCGAGGAGAAGGACCGGCTCCGCTAGGCAGAGTCCTCATTCACAGGGTCTCCTCCCTCCCCTCCAGGCCTCCCAGGGGGATCCATCCCACCCATTCCTATCCTCAGGGAAGATGCTCCAGATGCATCGAGGCCAGACGTGCTTCCAGTGAACTCCACGCCCTCTTGGGGCTTCTGGGTCGTTTCTTCTCTTGTGAGGATCTTTTGGGAAATAAATCCCCAAGACCAAGGACTAAGGTTGTAGGAACATGGGAAGTTTGAGGCGAAGACCTCTCTGGAGATCCCTAATACTGTCTCATGTCAAAAAGAGGGGAAACTGAGGAAGCTGCAGGACAGGTAAGGGCTCCCCCGAGATTCTGAAAAGGGCTCGGCTTCCACCCCGACCCTTCTGACTTCTAAGTGAGTGCGTAAAAGCTCCTGTGGCAGAAACTTAGGGAGCCCGATGGAGCGGGCAGCCACGGAGGGTTGTAGAAGGCCAGCACTGAGGCAAGAAGACCAGAGTTCAAATCCTGCCATTTCCCATATTTGCTGTTTGCCGCGGGCAAGCCACAGAATCTGAGAGCAGAGGGACTTCAGCTGCCTCCTGCTCCAGTCCACACTTGAAAGAAGAAATCTCCGTACTAACAGACAGACAAGCCGCCCTGTTGCTTTTGCCTGGGGATGCCCCAGCCAGCCCCGGCCCCTTGGAGACAGTGCCTCAGCCTGCCTCTTCACACCTTCCTCCCGCCGGTCCCACTTCTGTTTCCTGGGGCCAAGCACCCAGTCTGATCTCTCCTCCACAGGACAGCCTTCGAAGTGCTCGAAGAGTCTCCCAGCCTAAGCTCCCCCAGCTCCTTCAGACAGTGGTCTCATTGCGCTAATGCACGCCCTTCACTCTCCTGTTTGCCCTTCCCCAGACACCCTCATTCTTAAAGAGAGGTGCCCTGAAGTGACTACAGCCCTTCGGATGAGTTATGGGCAGAGAACAATGTGTGTGTGGGGGGGTCACATCCCCGCTCCTGGAGGCTATACCTTCTTGAGGAAGCTCCAAATCTCATTGGCTCCTACATTACACTACTGACTCATATTGAGCTTGTGGTCCACTAAAACTCCCAGATGTTTTTCAAAACAGCTGTTATTGAACTATGCCTCCTCTATCTTATACTTGAAAATATATTTTTTTTTCATTTTTACTCAAGGGCAAGATTTTTCTTTAAAGGACAAGAATTTTTTTTTTAATTTCCCCATTTAATTTCATCTTGGAAGTTTTAGTCTAACCTTCCGTCAAGATCCTTTTGGATTCTGAATCGGTCATTCTTTTGTCTCTTCTACCAATCCAATGAGCATGTACTATCAATGCCTTTATCCAAGGCATCCATAAAAATGCTGAGCTGCCAGGTCCTGGGCATGCTCCCCTGGGGCGCTCCTTCTCGGTCACAAGCTCTGAGAGGCAGGGATCACTTTCCCTCAAGAGTCCCATCATTCCCACCCAGAAATCAGTTCCTCTTAGTGAGAATCAGATCCAGACTAGAGTTACCCCTTTTATCCCTAAGGCAAGTCAAGGAGTTTTTAGATGCTCTGGGGCGTGTGTGTGTGTGTGTGTGTGTGTGTGTGTGTGTGTGTGTGTGTGAAAGAGAGAGAGAGAGAGAGAGAGAGAGAGAGAGAGAGAGAGAGAGAAAGAGAGAGAGACAGAGACAGAGAGAGACAGAGAGAGAGACAGAGACAGAAAAGAGGGATAGAGACGCAGAGAGACAAAGAAAGGGACAGAGAGACAGGGAGAAACAGGGGGGGAGAGAGAGAGAGGGAGAGGGATCCAGAAGTCTGGACCACTGAAGCTGTCTATCAGCCCTCTATGCCAGGCTTATAATTTGTTCTTCAGTCTCTTATCTACTTTCTGACCAGGTGGTTTATATTAGGCTCCAAAGACAAAATCATTTACCTTCTAGGAGCAGGCACCTCTAAGACTCTAAGCGACAGATAAGCTAACAATTGCTATCAGAGGAAGGAGCTGCCCACCCCAGTTGTGTCCTACCCAGTACAGATGGGGAAGCTGCAGAGTTGATCCAGCCAGGAGGATGCATTGAGAAAGAATTCAGGAGCCATGGTCCCTCATGGAAGAGCTACTTCTCCTCTTGTTCTTGGGGGGCGTGTGCCTCTCCCCACAAATGTGGCTCCCTGGGTCTGAGCTGCTAACCCGAAGCCCTGGGCCAGTGCCCATCACATGCCCCTCAGGCACAATCTGGGCAGGGCCCTTCATTGCAGTGGTGCCTGGTTAATGGCTGAGGTAATGAAGAAGAGCAACATTTACCAGCCACTTGGGCTGTTCTCCAACTCTCATTTTTAGGCCCTCTGATTTCGCACTAAGAAATATTTCGTCCCAAGCTGCCTATGTCCATATTCTTCCCATTGGGAATGAAGTCCTTCCTGGACCCTGCCTGTACTGCCTTGTCTCAGCATGGAGGGGATTCCGGGCTGCTGAAGTATTGCCAAGGGGGCTTTGAGAGAGAGCCCCACGCATGACGGATGGCTGCTTGGTGCTAAGTTAGCCGAAGGGGGTGGGATGAGTCTTTTGGTCACAATAAGACAACCCTGTCCTGACATAGAGCATGGGATATACAGATAGAAAGTCCACCCTCTTCTTTCCCTCCAAAAGGTCCTGCATCTTCCATTCCTCCCAGGCTATTTATTCAGATGGATGATCTGGGTGCTTGTGTTATTTGATGGATTCATGATGTCATTGGGAGGGGGACTCACTCCCCAGCGCAGAACATGTCCCCTTCTCCATGTCTCACCTTGGGATGTGGTCCCTGTCTTTCCATATGTCCTACACAGAGGAACTTCTTAATGCCTAGAAGCCTCTGTCCCAGAGGAGCTGCCATCTGTCTTGGTGGATGGGACCCACATTGCCAAATCTTGGCTCCTTCAACTGGAATAGGGAGGTGGCCGGTGATTGCCCCAGAATGCGCAGGCATTTAGAAGCACCTACTGTATGGCTGATACTATTTTAGCTTCAGGAATTCAAAGACAAAAGTGAAATTATCTCTGCCCTCCAGGAGCTTCCATTCTACTGAGGAGAGAACAAGTACATACGAAAGTATATACAGAATTAAGATAAACATAAGGTACTTTAGTGGAGAGGGAAAGTACAGGCAGCTGGGGAATCAAGAGAGGCCTTGAGTAGATGGCAAGGTTGGCAGCAGGAATCACTGCTTGTCTCCCTATGGGGATCCTGGGGAAAGTGAGGCACATCTAAGGATTCCAGAGCTGCTGTTACAAGAGTCTGACCTCTTGATGTTCTTCCAGTGGTGGAATCAGCTCTGACTCAGGGCCCACCATTTCCCAAGACTCTAAGCTGCAGTGGACCCAGAGGGCAACAGAGAGATGCATGCTGGGCCTTCAGATGGCACCATGTTGCCAAAGGGGACTGGTACATAGACAACATCATTGAGGGCACATCTGAGCAGAAAAAGGAGGTGGGCAGGTCTCAAGGACAGAGACAATGGGTGGATATCCTGAGGGCCGCCCTGGATTTATGAAATATTAACAGACTCTGAAGGTGGCCTCAAAGCATTAGGAAGTTCTTCTGTGCAGGACTTAGGGAAAATAGGAACCAGCACCCAGGCTGAGTCACGGGGGCCATATCCTGCATTGGGGTGTGAGCCCATCCCCTACCTTATGATCCCTTAAATCATACACATATCCACAGGGTCATTCATCTGAATACATGGCCTTAGGGGAATGAAGGGGTGGAGGATCCTTTGGGGTAAGGCTAGAGGAAGAAGAGTGTGGGCCTCCTTCTACAACTGAGGGAAGTGAAAGGATTGGGACAGCAAGTGGTTAATTGTGAGAACTGGGTAAACCCCAGTGACTCCATCTTGCCACTTAGTTCTGGAGCCAGTTCAGTTCCCTTTCTATCCAATTATGGGTCTTGTCCAACTTCTGTCTTTTGAGAAAACTTTATTCAGTTGTGGGAATTGGGAGAAAACCTTATTGTATTGTTTGAACCTAGCCCTGTGCGGCTGGGAAGCTGGACCCCCCATCTGCTGCTTACAGACCCTTAAGTGAGGAACAAATAGCCGGTTAGGCGGACCAGAACCCGTCAGATCTGAATGTCAGTGCAGGGAGTTTTCTCACAATGATACCTCTCAAGCAGCTAGCTGATGTGTCTCATCTGAAAACTGGCCCTCCTGGTCCATCAGTTACTGTTTCCCTGCTCCTTTGAGTGTTGCCAGACATTTGTGGGGAAGGGGAGAGGGTCGGCTCTTTTTCTGGTTTCAGGGAATTGCCCCCATTCACTCTCCCCCTCCCAACTTGGAAAGTCCCTAATCTTTCACTCAATTAGAAATCAGGATACCTATTGTTTCCTTTTAATTAATTGGTCTTATCTGTCTCCCCCTATGTTTGGGGTCCAGCCCTAAGTTGGGGAAGGATCCTGATCTGTTAGGTAATTGGCATTAATTGCCATTTAGGTAATTGGCTTAATAAATTGATAAGCTCAGCAGAGGAACCTTTGTTTCCTCAGTCATTTCATCTTTCACCTGCCACACCTAACAGTGAGGAAGAGCTAGTTGGGATGACCTCGGTTGGTGGCCACATCTTTGCTTAGGGAAGTCCCATAGCTGGTCATTCCCTTTGGTTTGATTCTTGAGGTAGCGGCCCAGGATTGGGGGAGGAATCACTGGACCAGAGTGTCCGCCTGGCTCTCTGCCAGAGGTGGCTGCACACTTTTTCTCTGCCCTCCCTATCACATACATTGCTCAACACTATTAATCCACACTGTCCTGACCTAGATTCTTGATAAGTACTGGCTAGAAATGATAGGTTTTGCCATAAACTGCCAAGCCCACTTTAATTCCACTAGGGCTGGCTGGAAGGAGTCCTAGGCCTTAATCCTCTGAACTACATGTCTGTGGGAGGCAGCCCTGTCATGTCTAATGGATTTTATTGATGTTGGGGTCTCGGTGTCACTGAGTCCCTGAGGAAGGTTGGCAGTTCAGCCAGCCCCGAGGAAGCAGCAGCCTGGTCAGTCACACGCCCTGAACCCAGCAGATCCTCACAATGGAACACATGCTTCACAATAACCCCATGTGGTGGGGAATACAAGTGTTCTCTTTTGTTTTGGTCCTGATGGGGAATTTTATCCATGTAGAGAACTCCTGGAGTGGAGACTTCTTGCCTCCTTCCAAACGCACAACTCTCATGTGACCTGAAGTCTAAAAGAGTGGCTTGGCCCACAGAGAGGTGAATGATCCCCTGAGGGTGACAGGATGACTAGGCAGTGTATGTGGGGTAGTAGGTTTCGAACCCAGCTCTTCCAAACTCTGAGGCCAGTACCCCTCCCCCGCAAAACCCCTGCAGGAACAATGTCCCCAGTGTGCTCACCCAACTTTGGTTCCAGTGAGAGAGAGCTTACCCTCTCTCTCCAGGTCACCCATCCCGCTTGGTGACAGCTGCCTGTGACATCATTCATTCATTCCACAAACATCCTGAGCTCCCAGGGGTACTGCTTGGGACACAACCCCAATTCCTCAGGCCCAGGCCAAGCAGGAGACACACTGGAAGGTGCTGGTTAGGATATGAGACTTTAGTTGCTACCAGAGATGCTGCTTGTACCTGGGCCTGGTGTGTTTAGGGGCAGAGCAGAGATCCTCAGAGTCGCTGCTCCTTGGCCCTGCCCTTCCTCATGCATGTCCTGCTCCCAAAGAGAGAGATTTGTGCTGGGGAAGAGGGAAGGCAGGCCCTAAGAGACCAGCTTCACTGAGCCGGGGATGACAGGCCTGTTGCAGGTCCTTGGTCTTAGTAGGGCTTTTGACTCAGAGCTGCCAACAGGGATGATGATCCAGGAAAGAGAGAGGAGGGGCTCCTCCTCTGCCCCTCTGAGCTCAAGACAGCTCCTGTCTTAGACTCTCTTCTAATGAGCTTTTGGGAAGCCCCTGAGGACATCCTCATAAGCCTGCATGTCAAGCTGACCCACACTTTGAGAAACACGGCTCCATTAATGTCACCAGCCACCCCCCCCCCCCCGGCTTTGTCCTTGTTCTGTGGATGGCCACAAACCCTGCTCCTCGACTCTCTGGCTTGGACATCGTCTCTGAGGCAGAATGATGGGGGCTCTTGAGTCCACTGGGGTTGGTAATTTCTTGGACAGCCTTAACCCTTACAAAATGTTATAACCTTTGAGCAGAAATGTTATAGAATATGCTGGCCCGACTAAGGCCTGGCAGCTAGTTCTGCTTGTCAGCAAAGACTTGGCTAAGTGAGCTTGTCAGGTCTGCTTGTACATGTTCCAGAGTAAAGCAATTTGTTGGTTCTTTAGAGGGAAGGGGCATCCTTAGTGATTCTTCCTTTGAAATGTGGGCTTAGACCTAGCACAAAACAAACACCTTTTCCTCCTTTCAGGGGGTATTTAGCAGCTGGAAGAAACCAAACCAATGACTAGACATTTAGGCCCCCTTGGGAAGGAATGGGGGGCATGCCAAACGGGGCCCTGCCATCTTCCCACATGCCAGCATCCACCTCGGGTCCTTCCAGGAGGAGCTGGAGCTCGGGTCTCAGTTCCTGGACCAGGCTAATCTGTTCTCTGGGGACGAGCTGAGAATCGTACCTTGTTCTGTTTCAAGGCTCCTTTCTCCTTCATGTGTGGGCAGTCCTTCCCCGTCACCACAGCTTTGATGTCTGCCACGGGCACTGAAAAGCAAAGGACAGTGTGAGCACCATGCTTGGCCAAGAGCCCTCGGTCAGCCCAAGGGTGCCGGCCTGCCTGCCCTCCCAGCCACCATGACTCCTCTAAAAGATCCACATGCCCACACACACACATGCACACACCTATTGCCAGCTTCTGTTTGCACATCAGTTCAGTTCAGACACATCCCTCACCCTTCTCCTGTGAGCCCTGCTTCTAACAAAGAATGAAAAGGAACGAAAGTCCTTCACACAAGAGACTCTTCCATTAGAAGGTGAGCCCCCTGAGGGCAGGAACAGAGCTTGTGTCTTTCTTTGTACGCTTCCAGAACTTAGCCCGGCTCCTCCACACAGTGACTGATCTCGAAATGCTTGTTGATTGACTCACTGCTCTGTTGCTTTTACTATGGAGAATCTCAGCGGCCCCTGAAAGCCCGTGCTCCCCAAAAGAGGGAGCACATCTGGGACTCCACCTGTTGGTTATTCCCTACTTTAAAAAGGCATCACACATACCAGAGATAATGAATTGACGCCATGCCTGATGGGTGGCAGGGCTGTGAATCCCTGCCTGGCAGCAGGCTTCCAGGGACGAAGGCCCTTTTCTAGTATGCTCAGTCATGACTGGTCTAAACAGACATAATTTAAAGTATCTCCTTAAGTCAAGGAGCCAAGCTGTTCCTTCCCTCACAGGGTTATGGCTAAGGAGAAAATCCAAATCCTAAAAACACGGTGCAGCTTTCTAAGCTTGCTCCTTGACAAGGCAGGCTGCAGAAACCCTGGAGCTTGGCCGGGCTCTCAGGGGCACTTAAAAAGTCTCTGCTCCCTCTGGACCGGGCCGAGAGGCTGCATCCCCATGTCCCAAATTTGCCCCTCCGAAGGAGATGGCCCCCAGAGGAGCCCTGGGCATGGCAGGGCCAGTCTGGCCTCAACTTGGGAGGCAGGGCGGCAGGGAGAAGAGGAAGGGGGCCTGTGAGGAGCTTACTTTCTCCTGGACAGGGTGGGGCACACGAGTAAGGTGGTATGTGGACTTAAACCTTGGGGTGGCAGATCTGGGCAGCCTTGTGTATGAGGGGCTACCCAAGTCAGGAGGGTGCGGGGTCCAGGGCGGAGATGGAGCACCAGCTGTATGCAGGGAAGGGCAGGCAGGCCTGTTTGACTAGAAGAGAGTGGAACCAAGGGAGCCCAGCCTGCCTGAACGATGAGGCTGAAGATGGCTGGTGAGGGGCTCCACATCCCAGGCTGAGGGTCTGTATGGCAGGAAGTGGCAGTGGGAAGCCACCAAAGATTTCTGGGCAGGGCACTGACATGGCACCTGCCTGAGCTTTGGGCATCTCACTTTGGCAGCTAGGTGGAGGGTGGATGAGAGACGGAGAGACTGGCCTCAGGGAGACCATCCAGGAGGCCTCTGGGACAGCCCAGGATATAGCAGAGAGAAGAGGGGACGTGGCGGCTCCTGGGAACGCGGTTCCCTTTTCTCCGAAACGACTTTTTTAATCGGCTAGAGCCGGAGAAGCAGCTTCTCTCCCTCCTCATCCAGCCTGCTGCTGCTGGGGGGGAGAACTTGCCCTAGATTCTGAGGAACGGATGGCCTCAGGGCCCTGCCAAGGAGCTGGGAAGCAGAGATGCCACACTCGGTGGCTGGTGAGCAGTTGATGCTGTTGCAGGACCATAGAACTTGAGGGCAACGAGATCCCTAGAAACCCGAAGTGAGAGACAGACAGGGCAAGATGAAGGCCAGTGGAGAGAGCTGGCGGGCCACACTCTGATAATGACCAGGAACCAGCTCCCAAGGTGCTTAAGAAGAAAGAGCTTCTCGTCCTTTGGAATGGGGCCCCACCCCTTCCGGAGCTCCTGGGGATGGACTCCAGGAAGACTGGGGGCACCTGGAGGGATTCTCTCCAGCTGCAGGGCTCTGGAATGATCTCATTCCAAGAAATCCATTTACCCAGAGCCCCACGGACAGCTCAGGTGCTTCTTCCCTCTCCTGCCACATGTGCACAGACACACATACACAGACACATACACCAGACAGACACGCACACCCCTCACACACATGTTCATGGCTCCTCGAGGCAGCAGGTGTGACTACTATCTACAAAACTGGAAAGAACCTTGGCTTCATGGTCTTAGCAATGTGTCAGCGCCAGAGGCAGAGAAGGCCCGACCAACCTGCACTGGGGGAGGGCGGTTCATTTTTATTTTTATCTCTGTGTCCCCAGCACCCTTCACAGTGCCTGGCACATAGCAGGTACTTAATCAATGCTTGCTGATTCATTTAACAGATCATCTCTTGCAATGACTTGGCATTCCTTTACATTTACTGACTTGTGTCTATTGTCCCCCTCTCCAATAGACTGTAAGCATCTTGGAGGCAGGAGGTGTCCTCATTTTTGTCTTCGTAGCCTCAGCACCACGAACAGGGCTTGATACCCCCTAGGGACTTAATAAATGCTTGTTGATCGATGGGGCAGCTGGGTGCTATACTGGATAGAGTGCCAGGCCTGGAGTCAGGAAGATCTGAGTTCGAATCCTGTCTCAGACACTTACTAGCTGTGTGACCCTGGGCAAGTCACTTCACCCTGTGTGCCTCAGTTTCCTCATCTGTAAACTTAGCATAACCATAGCACCTGCTTCTCAGGGTTATAGTAAGGATCAAATAAGATAATGTTTGTGAAGTGCTTAGCATGGTGCCTGGCACATAGCAGGCTCTACGTAAATGTTAACTGTTGTTACTAGCTGGTATTAGGATTGGTCCCTACTCTTGCCCCAATACCCTACAGGGGCAGTTTGTCCTTTAAGCTCCTATCATCATGGGGTTGTGAATTTTAGAATTATAATGGAAGAGACTCTAGTCTAAAGGACCTGAGTTCAAATCCCGCCTCAGACACTAGCTGTGTGACCCTGGGCAAGTCACTTCACCCTGTTTGCCTCAATTTCCTCATCTGTAAAATGAGCCAGAGGAGGGAATGGCAAACTTCTCCAGTATCTGTGCCAAGAAAACCAAATGGGTCACAGAGAGTCAGAGATGACCAAAACGACTCTCATTTTACAGGTGAGAAAATGGGCCTGGGGAGCCCAGCTCCAGACCTGCTCCAGCTTTCCACTAAGCTCTGATTCTCTCTTCGCCTTGGATTTTCCTGTGTGTATATGTTCCTGGCACTCTTAGTTTTATCTCTCTTCTCACATTCACTTGCCTCCCCTGCTTATTTTAAATGTGTGTTTTTCGACGTCTGGCTCAGCTTCCCACCAATCCCTGTCACAGACCCTGCCTTCCCCATGTTCTGACTGATGAGATGCTAGGGGCACAAAGTACAAATCAGAGGTAATTAAGGGCCTAATGAAACACTCCAGGAGACACAGTGATGCTAATCAGAAGGCAACCAGAGTCTTTGTCATCTCAGACCCCCCCAAAGCCCATGACAGATAGGCTGATGAGGAAGTCTCTGTTCTCTCTGATAGAAAACATCAGCTACTTCAAGGTCGGTGACTAACTGCTCTGTGCCCAACTGGACTAAGGGTTTTCTGTATATAGAATAAATAGATAGAATATAGATAGAATTGAAGGTCCTATAGAAAGTGGCTCATATTCAGAAGCCCCCATGGCCCCCAGAGACTCCCTTATTTATGGGCCAACAGATGCTCCTCTGTGCCTTGGTTTGTGTGCGACTCCAGCCCAGATGAAGCCTTATGCTGTCTCACACTGTATACTGGACATAGTCAGGTTTCCTCTATGGCAGAATGAGCCTAAAGTGTGACCCAAGGGGCCAGAAGGGGAGGGAGTCAGCATCTGTTCACTTGGGAGCCTCAGGTCAGTGTCACCGGGTTGGAGAAAGCCTAATGGAAGAGGGAGAAGCACCCAGACCTTGGAGGAGAGGGATGAGGATCCCTGTCAGAGAGAGAGAGAGAGTTCCAGGGGGCTCCTGCTTATGACATACCCTGGCTGTATGACCTTGGGACCGTCAGGCCACTGTTGGGGAAGTCCCTCCTACTGACCTCCCTTTGAAGAGCCTTCTGGAGAATCCATTGACTCCAGCCCCAGGCACTGTCTGAGCCGTCTGACTCCTCATGAACAAGACCAGCATCCTGGCAGCCCTAGGTCAACCTGCCGACTGGGTTAGCTGACCTGCCCCGGCCAGCCAGATGTTTAAGGAATCCTTTTGTGTGGCAGGGTATCCAGAATGGGCGGAGCTTGCAGAGAAGTGTGGTGAAGATGAAGAGGGTGACCAACAACATGAACTCAAGGGAATGAGATTTCTCTCCGCTTAGGCTTTAGAGGAATCGCAAAATGGAAACAAACCAGCTCCTGAAGCTCCCTTCTCCTTGGCTGTCTCATCAGATATCTCCACACACCCCCCCACCAAGCCCTGCCAGGGCTGCACCCAAGCAGCCAGCTCCAAACCCCAGGGTCCAGAGGTCTGTGGCTCAGTGTGGCCATCTATGCTTGACACGCTGGCCGTACTTGAGCAAGGGTCACCCCACAGGGGCAGTGACAGCCTGCCAAAATGGTCTCTTGGCTGCTCCTCCCCCATGACATATCATCTTCCCCCTCCAGGCCTTTGAACATGCTGTCTGCCCAGTCTGGATGCCCTCTCTTTTCTGCTCTGACTCCCAGAATCCCTAGATTCCTTTGGTGCTCAGCTCCAGTGACACTGCTTATGCAAATCCTTTCCTGATTCCTTTACTTGTAGTATTCTGCCTCTCCCCCCACCCCCACTCCCTGCTGCCCCCAGCTACCTTGCAAACATTTCATAGTGACTTATCTGAATATCCCGTGTTACGAGAGAGCGTAAACTCCTTGAGGGCAGGTGTTGTTTCATTTTTATTTCTGAATCCCTAGTGCCTCCTAGTACAGAGTCTAGTGCATAACAGACCTTAATGATTCCTTGGTGGACGACGCTGGATGGAGCAGCAAGGCTGGGAGTGGGGGGTGACTTACATTTGTCCTGCAGGGAGTCATGGGGCACCTCTCCCTGGGGGCTCTCCTCCAAGTCTCCGTAGTGAAGCACTTTGTGATTGGGTGACAGCCGACAATACCAGAATTTGTCTGTGGGAGAAGATACCAGTTCACAAGGTGAGCAATTCCCAAGACTTCATGACAGCCATGCATAACAGCCTAAGCAAACAGGTTGTGTGTGTATGACTTTCAGTTCTGCAGGGATGACCTACGTCCAAGCTGGAGAGCCCCATCCTCCAGCTGGTCAGCAGCACCCCCATCTCTTCTCTGCTGCTGTCTAGACGAGAATAAAGCATTAGTCAGGGGCTTACTCTGTGCTAGCCACCGGGCTAAGCACTGAGCAGTTGTAGCAATCAGAAAGTGACCCCAGCTGCTAAGCTCTGGGAGCCCATTCTCCTATTTATATTACCCATGATGCAAAAGTTCACATGGAACAGTCTCCTAGGAGAAGATGGAGACAGAAAAATGGGGAAACTGACAGATTACCTTGCTGGGGGGCAGTGTTTTTCTATTAGATTGTCAACTCTGGGAGGGCAGGGAGGGCAGTTAAGTCACCTTTAGTAATATGGCGCATGCCTGGCACAGCAGCAGGCCCACCATTAATATCCACTAAATCAGTAACAAATGGCGAATGGATGAGTAGGTTGGCATGAATGGGCTCCAGTTGGGGATGCGCCGAGGAAGGATTCCAATGGTTACAAGCTCATGGAGGTCATTGGACTGAATACTTTCAGCTCAATGACCCCAGACTTGAGCATCAGCACCCGCTCTCTCCCATCAAAAACACCTCAAACTCCACAGGCTCCAAACTGGGCCAATCAGTCAACAAGCATTTACTAAGCAGCAGCTATGGGCCAGGCACTATCCTAAGTGCAGAGGAAACCAAGAAAAGGGGAAAAGAGGTCCCTGGCCTCAAGCAGCTCCTGATCTCATGGGGAGACAACATATAAAGAACCATGTACATACCAGACATGTGCGATGATTGCAGAGGGAAGGTAGCAGGAGCATGTGTGTGTGTGTGTGTGTGTGTGTGTGTGTGTGTATGTGTGTGTGTGTGCGCGCGCGCGTAGGAACAAAGAAAGGCTTCCTACAGAAGGTGGTATTTGGCCAGGGTCTCATTCTCTCTGTAATCCTGATCCCCATTCTGATATTGCCCCATGGGGGTGCCCTGTTTGTGACTGTTGAATTCTCATTGACTTCTTGTCTTCCCCTTTTCTCTGTCTGAGTAGTAACCACATCCTGCTGATTCTGACCACCCCATAGGCCTCCCACTGTGCCCTCCTCTCTGCTTCTTGCCCTTAGACATCTGGTAGGATCCTAGAGTCATTTAGAAATGAGAACACCAAAGCCAGGGGGAAAGTACTGGCCCAGAGACATGCAGGTCCATTGGCAGAGCTGGGATTTGAACTCAGACTTTAGGACCCCAGGCTCAACTCTGTCCTTTGAGAGCTGAAGGAAGTGTGGTCTTGGGGATTGTGTAAGGGAAGTGTGGGAGGCTAGGAGTCCATGCCACACCCGCCCCCTCTGCCATACAGCAGGAAAACAGAGACGTTAGTGTTTGTTGAGTTGAGAGGTCTTGGACAAATTCATGAATGAACAAATGGATAAAAAAATAATTTCTTAAGCACTAATTATGTGCCAAGTACTGTGCTAAGCTTTGAGAATGTAAATGAGAAAAATTGAGATCGTTCTTGTCCTCAAGTAACTTACATTCTAACAGGGGGAGATAAAATGGGAGAAGGGCTTTGAGCTAGGGCCGGTGCAGGGATACTTGAGTGGGGCTGTGGAGACTGATACACTGACCCTTCCAGAAGCCTGGAATTTAGGGTTAGGTTGGTGACTGTGCTGAGAGCAAAGAGGGGGAAAGCATGTTCCCTCTGGTCATGTCTACATACATGTACTAGTATGACATTTCTTGAATGAAAGGTTTCATTTCAGAGAATGGAATTTGCCTGGTTAAACATTTCTTTTAGACATATACCATACTTAATTTTAAAGTGGAAAGTGCTTTAAATAGAAAGAAAAAAATTCAAAAGAAACTCTTGAAAACCCAGCATGTAGAAGCAAGGCTGTGGGTGTCCTACCTTGGGCAGCTGCAGAGGGAGCTCATACCCTCGAGCTGTCTCCTCCCTCCTCCTAAAAGAAAAGAGCAGAGGCCCAAGGTAGGGATGTGGGACGGGAGAAGGAGCTGGAGAGCAACACATCAGCCAAGGAAGTCTCACACTGTGAGCTGATCGCTGCTTATGTTTCTGTGAGAACATTTGGAAGAAGAAAGGCCATGATTATACCCAGAGCTCCTTATATGAGTTTCAATCAGGCAAATGTATCATTATCTATTTTCCATAAGAAGAAAATATGATCTCATCAATCAGACGTGAGAACTCCAGAGAAAGTGGGGTGGAGGGTTTGGGTTGTTATAACAGCATTTCTGTGGTCTCCCTTGAGGGTATGATGCCTGAGCCAGAGTTAAACACCCGGGTTCAAGATTTAAAGCTGGCTCTTTCTGGCTTGCCATTCAGGGCTTGCCTCCTCCTTGAGAACACGCTCTTAGATGAGACACCTCAGCCTGTCCTTTGACCTGGGCTACGAAAGCCTGGGCCCTGACTCAAGGACCTTGGTGTAAGCTCAGTCGGCCAGTGAACAATGATTTAAACTGCCTGCTAAGTGCTGGGTGCTGGGCGCTGGGCATTGTGCTAAGTGCTGGACATCAGGCAGGCAGGACATCTGCCTTCCATCAGGATCTCGTTTTCATTTCACAAACTGAAATTTGTAAATCAGTTGTTGATGAAAACTAAAGGAAGGGGAAAATTACCAAAATTACGTAAAATTTGTGGTGGTTTTAATAAACATTTCAGGTTAGAGTGTTCTCCAAAGTGGAGGGAAGAAAAAGGACAAATAGGGAGGCTGAATCCAAAGAAGGTGGGTCTGGGGGTCAGGGGACTTGGGTCAGACCCTAAATAAGTGACCCAACTTCCCTGAGACTCGGTTTCCTTGTCTGTGAAGTGGGTATAATAATGCTTGATCTAGCTGGGCTGTCCTGGGGAAAGGACTTTATGCGTCTTCCCATCATGTTCTGGGAATGGCAATGATCCCTATGCCACAGCTACAGGGAAATGAAAAAAAAAAAGGAAAACCCAAATGGGTGACTCAGAATTTCCCCTCAAGAGGCCTTTCCCCAGTTTGGCTAAGAATGCAACCTTCTAAAAATGTGTTTGATTCATGAGATGCAGCAGAGCAGCTCCAAGTCCCATGAGCTGAATGGCTGCCTGAGATGGCCAGGACGAGGAGAGGGCAGCTGGCCAGTCTACCAGGAGGCTGAGGAACCAAGGTCCAGGGGCTCCCCAGCCAGCCTTGCTTTCTTCCTGGTCTCAATTGGCCCTGCCCTGGAAACATTGATGGAAGCAGAGGAAAGGTTTCCAGGGGGTTCTTACTGTACCAAGCCTGAGGCTGGATGAATCAAGTAGACTGAATGTGTGTTGTTCTCCAAGTGCCTCATCTGCCATGGTCTGGTATGCACCCTGGGCCGGGGGCCTCCAAGAGAATGATGGGCTTGTGTGCACGTGTGTGGGGGGCATGTAGGAGGGGGATCTTTAAAAGACATAAGTTCTTCAAATCGGGGGCACACGCCTTCCCTTATTTCCCATAGAAAGATGGTCCCCCTGGGTTAAGGACCCTGATCTCATAACAAGGTCACAATGAAATATCCTAGCTAGTGGTTCTTAGAATTGCATAATTCAGTGCAAACACAGGAGGAATGGCACCTGTCACCTTTTATAGACTGTGGTTTTCATTTGAGATAGTGTTCAAGCTGGCATATCTGACATATTAAGTATTATGGCAAATGTAGTCAAAAGTAATCCATCCACCCACCCATCCATCCACCCACGCATCCATCCATCCATCTCTCCGTTCATCCATCCACCAATCCATCCATCCACCCACCCATCCGTCCGTCCGTCCATCCATCCATCTGTCCACCCATCTATGTACCTGTCCACCCATCTAGCCACCTTCCCACCTATCTATGTACCTACCCATTTTTCCGTATACTCATCTATCCATCAACCCATATATCTGCCCGACAAAAATACCATGCCTAACCATCCTCCCACTCCCCTAACCATTCATCCTTACAGGTCTCCACTGACCCATTTACCTCCTGCCCAGCTATGCACTCATCTACCCAGACAACGCCCACAGAAGGCTCTAGCCAGGGCTGCAAGACCAGCTGTAGCTCAGACAGAGTAATGTGATAGACAACACGAATTACCCAGATGTCTGGCTTCCATCTGTCAGATGCAGCACAATCCAACAACAGCGAAAAGAGACGCTTGTTGGGAAGTGAGGAACAAAGACACATTTTCCACATCCACCACACCATTAGTGCTTTGGGAACTAAAGCACAAAAATAACAGCTCTTCCATTGGAACCTCACAAACAATCCTGTGCGACAAGGATAATCACCCCAATTTTACAGATGAGGAAACTGAGTCTCAGAGCAGGAGTGACTTGCCTAAAGTCTACACAGCCACCAAGTGGATGGCAGACATTGAACCCGGGTCTTCGAGGCTCTCAGTCCAGTTCTGCCAGCTGAGCCACCTTCCCTCTCTCATAAAAGCCTCTACTTTGTGCGTCCCTTGAGGTGGCACTCAGGGGATGACTGAACCAAGTCGTGTTGGGTACACCTGGATACAGTGCTGATCTTGGAGGACCCAAGTTAAAAGCAGATGTGGTCAGACATTATATTATTTGCAGCCCTCAGTCAGTCCGCCGTGTAACAAAGAAGATGCCTAATTGTGAAACCGTGCCGTCCTTCTAAAAAATCAGTCCTTCAATGGTTTGAACTTTGTGTCCAGCTTTCTTTTCTATGGATTTGGCCTGATCTGTCTTGTCTTCTCCTCCAGGGTACTGTCATCTCTTCACACAGCGAGCACGCCACATGCTGAGGTGGGGTCTCAAAGCTTGGGTTCTCGTCTTCCTCGTGGGATTAGCTCTCGGGAGAAGTGGCTGCAGATCCGTTCCATTTTCTGTCTGTTTGTTCTGCTTTCTTTTTTCAATTCAGCTACACGTGTTCTGGAGACGATGAGACGTTGCTGGATCTCATGCTAAGATCTCTGTAGAATAATTTTCTCTTCCATTATTTTTTTTCTATTTAATGAGGCAATGCTGTTTGTAATCTTCAGCCATCTTCCTCCATAAGGCCACATCTGCTAAATTCTGTCGGCTTCCTTCTTTGTATGGTCCCATTTGCTGGCTGTGACATTCAGCACCTCCCCACTCTTTTGCTGGAGAAAGTCTCTGTGATGCCCAGGCTGGAGGCTTCTAAGTGGCCCCACACCTTTAGTCTCTGTCATTTCTGATGTTGAGCCTGAGTTCCCAGTAGAGTTTCTGCCAGGCTTGCAGGTATTTACTTTTGCATCTAACAGAATCTAAGCAGGCAGAAGCTGACTGAGCTGGAAGCATCTCGCCAAGTTCTTCCCCATGTTTTCACCTTCTCTGTCCTCTCTGACAGATGCTGCCCCTTGGCTCCAATTATCTCCAGGGGGGTCTGTTTGCTTGAGCTCAGCGTTCCATGAAATTGTGTTTCTAGTTGCCTAGGGGCATGCCGTGAAGCCAACTCCTCAATCTGTGTTTGTTGGAGGGAAGCCGGAAGCGCCCTTCTGCTCACCTGCCTCTCCTCTAAGTCTTGGGGTGTCATTCAGAGGAAGGACATCAGTGTGGCTGTAGCTTAGCTTCTCTAAGGGTCCGTCAGCTTGCCGGTTACGGGACGAAGATCATCCATTCAGATGACTAACAGGGGAGTTAACGTTTATCGATGGTCTGAGAACGGCATAATTCTTGGCACCTTCTGCCTCTTTCTCAATCAATGAGTCACAATCATCTCTAAAGCAGAGAGGGCAGCACAGGATTGAAGCCTGTCTTGTGTCCTTGTCCATTTTGTCTCCCCAAATTATTACCCGGGGCTCAAGCCTACTGTGGTTGCTGAGGCCAGTCCTCGGACAGCAGGTACAAGAAACCGTGTGGAGTAGTTATGTGACAGCTGGACTCAGAGTCATTGGGGATCTGGGTTCAAATTCTGCCTTAGACATTCACTAGCTGTGTGACTCTGGGCAAGTCACTTAATTGCTCTGTGCCTCAGTTTCCTCACCTGAAAATGAGGGGAGTAGGCATGATGATGTTTAAGATCCCTCTCAGCTCTGAATTGGTGACACTATGAACTGAGCTCATATTCAAAGACTTTAGGGGCTGGGAGGACACAGCCTCTGAGAATCCTGGGTCACCCCCATAACCCCAAGAACCTTCATAGTCAGACTTTTGTCTAGGCTTTGTCTTATGCCAAGGGGAACAATTGTTTTCTCCATGAAGCAGCTCTTACTTCACTAGGACAACCAGTGAGAAGCCTGAGCCCTGCAGGATCCTGGGCTTAATCCAAGACATTCATCTGTCAGAGGGGAAACTGAGGCTCGCTGGCCCAAGGTCATACAGGCAGAGCCAACATTCAAGCCTGGGTTCTCCAATCCCAAACTTACTCCCCTTTTCCTTCCTTTTGCCCCTTCATTATAGAGGAGCTTAAATAAAAACCAGCAGTTCAAAGTTGACCCTGTGGACAAAGATGTTGCATGAATGATTCTCTCAGAACCTCCCAAACCAAGATAAACCCAGGTTCCCTGCTCAGGCCATCATCCTCCATCGTTGGAGAAGTCACAGGAAAGATGCATAGTTTGGCTTCACAGCTCACCAACCCCTCGGGACGATGGAGCTTATTCCCAGGACCCCAAATGCTCTTAGGGGGCTGCTGACCCAGGCAGCTGGTGCAACACCCAAAAGGAGTGGAATGGTTTCAGCAGGAACAGCATGAAATAGGAGGCCTGCCCACCCACTCAGGTCCAGGGGACCTTTCCATGCGACCTACAGGGAAATCTGCCCACGGCTCGTCTCCCCCTTTAGAACATGTGTTCCCTGAGGGCACCCTCAGGGCTGAGTCCAGTGTCTCACAAATGCTTTTTCTTTCATTTTCCCTGAGGTGTCACTCCATAACCTGTGCCAGGGCCACATTTAGGAGAGGCCCAGAGGTCCTAGTTAAAATTGTTCATTTGTCTCAGTCCTTTTTGACCCTTCATGACCCCATCTGGGCTTTTCTTTGCAAAGATGCTGGGGCGGTTTGCCATTTCCCTCTCCAGCTCATCTTACAGATGAGGAAAACAAGGCAAACCAAGGTTAAGTGATTTGCCCAGGGTCACACAGCTGGTAAGTGTCTGAGGCTGGATTCGAACTTCGGTCTTCCTGACTCCAGGCTCGGCACTCTCTCTAGCTATTTCCCCCTTAAAATACAGTGATACCACCACCTTCACTGCTGCTGCTGCTGCTGCTACCAGTGCTGTTACAACCTGCTCCACATACCAGGTTCTGCAAAGTTTTTATGCCTTTGAATGTGCCTGGAACATGCTGTGAATCTACTCTCTGAGGCTGTCCAGTAGGGGGTCTAATAGGGCACAAAGACTATTAGCTGAGGCAGAAAGGGGTGGAGATTAGACTCTCTGGAGGGAACACAACATAGATGAACTCCAGGATCATTGAAGCAAGGAGCTGAAGATGCCAGGTGTCAGTTCAAGGATGATGGCTTGGCAGGGAGGTGCCTTATGTTTGATGGTGGCACTTCTACCATTAACCATCCACTTTAATTTTAGGGCAATGAACATCTGCTCTCAGTCTCATGGGGTGGTAAAGTACAAAGGGGGCTGGAGATAGAGTCAATGGCCCTGGGTTCAAATCCTGCCCCTGCCTCTTGGGATCCCAGATCTAGAGCTAGAAAGCACCATTGAGGGCATTGGATCCAACCCCCTCACTTTACAGAAGAGGTCACATGGGCAGAAAGTGTCAGAGGCAAGATTTGAACCCAGGACTCTTCCTTTGGGCTCCTTCTGGAAGACTGAGGAAACACCACTTCCTTCTGGTCCCAGCTTCCTCCTCTGCGCCCTGCGGTGTTTGGACCCAAGGACTCCTAGGTTTCCTTCTAGATCTGGATTGAGGACCCCCCATGAGCTCCCTTTGATCTCTCAATTCACTGAACCCCAAATAAACAACAGAGGAGACCGAGAAAAGCTGGGCCTCAGTGAGCACAGCCTGAACCGGCCCCTTGTGGAGCTTGGGCAGCAGTGATGATGCCCGGGGAGCTGACCAGCGACTTTCCCTGTAGGCTCCCACAAACATGGGCAGCAATCCCATACAGGCGGTAGAGAGCTGGCCTGGGAGCCAGGACAACCTGGGTTTAGGTCCTATCTCTGACACATCCTGGCTGTGTGAACTTGGACGAGTTGCTAGGCAACCTTTGCCACCGCATCGTGAGGGGAGTTCCCTTATGGAGGAGTGCCCCAGAGCCAGGAAGTTACAGGCTCAGCCCTAGGCAGTCCCTGTCCATAGCAGAAGATCGGAAACTGAGGCTGGAAGGGGCCCTGGAGGTCTAGTCCAAATGTATCATTTCACACACAAGAGGAACTGAGGCTCAGAAAAGGATGAGATCATAGCCACAGAGTGGGAAGGGATCTGCCCTCAGGCCACTTAGTCCAGCTCTTATAAACAAGGAAGCTGAGGATTTGAACCCAGACCCTCTGCCTTCTGAGCCCATCTCCTCTCCCCTGAGTTCAAATGACCAAGTGGGAATGCACATCCCTTTTGTGACAGATACTAAGGAGTGCCATGGGGGACAGCTTGTAACCCTTAACATCCAGACTTTCAAGGGCCCTAACCCAGGGTGTGAACTTGTTTTTGTTTTTTGGTTTTTTTTTTTAATTTTTGAGAACTCCTCTTCCATATAATTGGTTTCCCTTGTGATCTCACGTAGTTCATCGAATTCTTTAAACACATGATTCTGAGAGGAAGGGGTCTGTAGGGGTCTCCAGACTGCTGGGGGAGGGGGAGGTGGAGGTCCAGACACAAACAAGGCTAGGAGCCCCTAGAGAAGGTCTACTGTGAGGCCGCCTTCCCCTTGAACTCCTTTGGAGGCCTTCACAGGCTGCTGGACAGAGCTTCAGACAAAAGGGGAGAGTCCCCCCACCCCAGCCTGGAGGCTTCATTTCCTTTCCCCCCTCCAGCCTCAGTGACTGAGCTGACCTGAGAATCACTGACCCCATCTACACCTGCCTATGAGTGTGTCTGACCACAGGCTTGGATGGAGCTCTTCTCCAGCTGCTTTCCTGGGACTCTTCACCCAATTAGGGGAAAAGAAAGTCTATGGTTGTTAGAACCTTGCTTCAAAATCCACCTTTCCCTAAGGAATACTGCCTAGACACGTCCTCACCAAACCGCAAACCCTGATTAAAGCCTGGAGACACTGCCATCGAGGTGCGGCCCTGCATTTTGGCAGTCTGTTGTTGGTCTCCACCGGCTACATGCACTGTGGCTCCATCGGGGAGATAACCATCTCCCTTCCCCCCAGACAGATGGCCGCATGCTCCCCAGGTGCCAGAGCAGCCTAATGTATTTTCTTGCACCTCTGGGACAGCATGTTCCCATTTATCACACAGAAAATGGGGAGGACTCGCAGGCGGCTGATTAAGATTCCGCAGCTGCGGCATCTGGACCTGGGGCTTTTCCAGAAATCCCTGGATTACTCGTGGGCTCGGCTCCGAGCCCTTCCTGATCCCCCCACATTGTCCTACAGCTGCTTCTCCGTGGATGTGGCAGAATGTGAACTTCCTGAGGGCAGGAGCTGGTCCATTTTGGTCTTTTTGGCCCCAGCACCAAGTCCAAAGTACGGCTCATAAGCGGCGCCTGTCGATGGAAAGGCTGGGAATACACGGCTGAAAGGACAAGCTGGCGTCGTCACCTGGGTGCCCCTGGACACACACAAGGGTGATGGTCAGGGAGGGCCAGGGCTTGGGAACGGGGCTGGATTGTGCCTCCTGCACTCTATGGCATAGAGCGTATAAGAAGGAAATAGCAGAAGGGAGCCTGGGAGCCTCGATTTACAATGCCTGGCTTAGTTAAGAGCCCTAGAAAGTTCTCGATTGGACGGAGCTTCAAGGCTGCCTGGTCCAGCTTCCTCAGTTTGCAGATAAGGAGGCTCAGAGATGCCCTAGGATGCAGGGCCAGGATTGACTCCAGGCCCTTTGAGTCCCAATGCAGCAAAAGACAGGCAAGAATTTCTGATTTTCTAAAGGTGGAGGGAGATTTTAATGTTGTTAGGTGACACCCAGTGTGTTAGAGCTGGGAGGGACCTGAACAACAATCTAGCCCAACTCCTCATTTTATTAATGAGGCAACAGGCCCAGAATGATTAAGCCTCTTGCCTGAGATTGCCCAGATTTTGTAGCAAAGCCAGACCTAGAGACCCTGTCCCTCCCAGGCTACTAGAAGAATGAGGAGCCCAGCTTGTCAGGGAGTACAGAGGAAAAGGAAGCATTCCAGTTGAACCTGCCCAGGCCTCCTCCATCTTTCCTCTCCTGGGGCCAAGCATCAAGCCTGGCAGCCCAGAGTGCTGCTGCCTGCCCCTGGGAATGGAAGGCTCTGCCCTGGGCAGCACCTGACCCTTCGCTAACATTCCTCTGATTATAATTGGCCAACGGGCTGGGGTGGACCTAGCATGCGGAGCCTCCTGCTGGGATCCCAGCTGTCCCATAGTCCTGTATTCCCAGGGGATTGGGGTGTTGGGGCAGGGGCACCTTCCACTTTTGAGTCATCCTCCTACTGCCCATCTTCCCTCCCCAACCCCTCCAGCACCCAGAGCTTTCCTTTCCATTCATCCTCAGAACAGGGAATGTTGGGATTCTGGCCTTTCCTCCAGCTTAAAAAGAACCCCAGGTTTGAGGTGGAAGGTACATTCTAGGCTCTGAGTCAGGCTCCCAGTAGGAGGTAGGGCTGTGTAATGTGACTGCAGAGGGAGGAAGGGGCAGCTTAGGAAGGGCCTTGAATGCCAAACAGAGTATTCTCTGTTAGGTCCTGGAGGTAATAGGGAGCCACTGGAGTTTACTGAGTGGGGGAAGGGTGTGTGTGACACAGTTTTAGGAGTGGGGAGAGACTGGAGGCAGGCAGACCCCCAGAAGCTGCTGCAACAGTCCAGGCACGAGGGGGTGAGCATCTGTACTGAGGGGAAGGTGCCAGAGGAGAGGAGGGGGCCAGGGGATGGGGGCCTGCACCAGGGTGGGGGAGGTGCCAAAGGAGAGGAGGGGGCCAGGGGATGAGGGGATGGAGGCCTACACCAGGGTGGGAGAGGTGCCAGAGGAGAGGAGGGGGCCAGGGGATGAGGGGATGGAGGCCTACACCAGGGTGGGAGAGGTGCCAGAGGAGAGGAGGGGGCCAGGGGATGAGGGGATGGAGGCCTGCCCTAGGAGGTGGCACAGGCATCTTCACAGAGGTGACCTTTGGGGTCAGGGCTTCTCAGAGGAAAATTCAAGAGTTTCCCAATGAGTGAGAACAGGTTTTTCCTGCTGAATCCTCCCAACTCTGCATCCTGCAGGGCTATAGCTTTGCTCTACAAGGGGACAAAAATGGGGGGAATTGTATAAAAGCCTCCCCCCATGTAAAGCCCTAAGGGAACATGTCATAGGAAAAGCAGCCAGAGGATGGTGGGCACCAGCTCTATGGAAATGAGCCGGCCAAGGAAATGCCAGTCCCACATAGGAGGTGTTCATTAGCCCTCCCAGGACAGAGATGTCCTTTTCTCCAGAGGGGGCCTTTTCCACTTCTGAGCAGTTGTGATGATTATACCTGGGTGAAATTGGTATTTCTACAACCTAAGACCTTAAAGGGCCCCAGAGGCATCTAGTTGCACCCCCTCCTTTCACAGGTAAACACACTGAGGCCTGGAGAAATAGTTCTGCCCAAGGAAGGTCATACAAGGAATCACTGCCAAAGGCAGAATTTGAATCCAGGTCCTCTGCCTCCCAAGCCAGGGTTATTTCCTTACTCATTGGTCTGGGGGGGCAGCCCACATCCAGTCCACATGACAGCCCTCCAATCCCTGGGTCCTACTCTCAGCCCTACCCTCTGAGGCATCTCTTTTCTAGGCTGATCATGCCCCATCCCCATTACAGATATTCCCACGGCTGGTGTCATGTCCCCTAGTTGTCCTGATCCCTCTCGTCTGGACCCATGGCCAGCTGGTCAACATCCTTCCTCAAGTGTGGCCCTTGAGCCTGGCTATAGTATTCTAGATGTGATCTGGGCAAGGCAGAGGACAGTGGGACCATCCACCTTCTCCTCTTGCCCCTCGTACATTCTGATCATTTTATGTCTCCATTATTAAAATTTGACATTCCACAAGCTTTTCTGGTTATCATGTAACTGAAAACTGAGGTGGAGCTTGCAGTACCCTGGGCTCCCAAGATCTTTTTCACATGAATTGATTTCTGGTCAGGTCTCATCCTTTTTGCATTTGTGAGATTGACTGCTTGGACCCACATCCAAGGCTTTACATTTACTGATGTCACCCTGGTGCTTCGCCTTATTAGACTTGGCCTGAGGTTCTGTTTGCTGAGCCTATTTGGATCCCAGTTCTTCATTCCAAACTGTTGGTTCCCCTTCCTAGCTCCGGACATCTGCTAATTTGAGGAGGCCACAGTCTACGCTTTCACCCACCAACATGTTCAGCATAAGTGGGCCCAGATCCTGAGGGCACTCTGCTCCAGACTGCCCTCCCCTGAGTATCCTTCCATTAATCATTATGCTCAGTCTGTCTTTCTGGTCAGTCTGGGCTCCCAGGATATGAGAGACCTTATGAAATACCTTGATGAAGCCCAGCTGTACCGCCCCCAGAACATTCCCCCTCATCTCCGTGTCCACTGACCCTGCCTGAAGCTCTACGTGCAGGACCTTGTCTGTAGGCACCCCCCACTCTCAGGAGAAAGCCACCAGCCTGGCCCGTTCTCCACTATGACTGGTGTGTGGCACGGGGAGTGTGCTGCTTTGGCGGTTCTTGTTTAGAGTGTGGCCACATACCTTGTCTCCGCCGGCTGTTTAGTTTCCTGAAGCAGGTGCCCTCCACAAGGCGATTCAGACGCTGTTGTTTGATCAGCTCTAAGATTTCAGGCTGGATCTTTTCCTTCAGTTCCCTGTTAAAAGCCAATAGGAAACACAGAACAAATGTAGGGGTGAGGGTCACTAGGGTCACTGCTCCTGCTCTTCCCATCCCTGCCCCCAGTCAGCTCCCCAGGCTCTAGGTATTTTATGGGTCAGAATCCTTTCTAAACCATAGTTCATGAGCCCCCACCAATGTGTTTCACTTTTATCAGTCTGCCCTAGGACCTAAAGTACATAAAACAAACAAACAAAACAAAAAACTCCAAAGTAACTCATGAAATTTTAATTAAACAACAAAATAAAGTAATAATAAAACATTCTTCCCCTTTCCCAAGTCCCCAAATCCAAAGCATAGATTGATAAGCAAAGTTTGGTTAGACTTGTGATCCTGGCAACTGATTCAGGGATTCGCCTCTTCTATTTTTAAAAATTATTTTCCTCACTTAATATTGTTTTGTTTTTTCAATTATATGTAAATATAGTTTTTAACATTCATTTTATAAGATTTTGAGTTCCAAATTTTTTTTTCTCCCTCCCTCCCTTTCCCTCTTCCCCAAGATGGCAAGCAATCTGATATAGACTATACATGTACAATTACATTAAATATATTTCCACATTAGTAATGCTGTCAAAGAAGAATCAGAACAAAAGGGAAAAACCATGAGAAAAACAAAACAAAAAAAGAGAAAATAGTCCTCTTCGATCTGCATTCAAATGCCATAGGTCTTTCTCTGGATGTGGATAACATTTTCCATCATGGGTTTTTTGGAATTGTCTTAGATCATTGTATTGCTAAGTCTGTCTGTCTATCTGTCTATCTGTCTATCTATCTAGCTACCTGTATCAAAGCTGATCACTGAACAAAGCTGCTGTTACTTGTTCTTCTGGTTCTGCTCACTTCACTCAGCATCAGTTCATTCAAGTCTTTCCAGGTTTTTCTGAAGTCGCCCTGCTCATCATTTCTTATGGCACAATAGCATTCCATTACATTCACATACCGCCACTTGTTCATCCATTCCCCAGTCAACGGGCAAGGGATGAGCCTCTTAAGACAGAAACCATAAACTTTGTCTCTCCTGGCACATCCCCACAGTGTCTACAGGCCCATGAAGCTGAACCTACGCAACTGCAGACTCCATTGAAACTGGCTGGCATTTCTTAAATACCTACAACTTCTGTTCACTTTTTCCTTTCCCAAAGTCCCTTGGAAAACCATCACTCTATCCCCCAATAACACGTATATGCACACATTCCAACGCCCATGCCGCCCCATGGCGTTCAAGCTTAAAGCTGCACTAAGACTTTTGGGACGTGCCTGGTACGGCTCTGTAAGAATATTTCTTCACCTAAATGTGCCCACGCATAAAAATAAATTCCATATTTTTTCAACATTGTGTTTTGCCCTAGGAGGTGAACTATGAGATTGCATGTGTTAATCAGAATAAAAACGTATGGATAGCTCTTTCCCCACTATGAATTTCAACAGGGTTGGCAAAGTACTTGATCCTCACAATTGCCCTGACAGGCAGGTGCTTTATCATTAATTTCTATTTTACAGATGAGGAAACGGAGGCAGGCTGAGGTTATTAAGTGACTGGTCCAAGGTGGGCGAGATGCACAGCCTGAGGCCACATTTGAACTCAGCTCTTCCTGACTCGGAGCTCTATGCGCTGTGGCGCCACCTAGTTGTGCTTGTGAGCACTAGTCCCATTCAGAAACAATGTTATTTTTTCTCTGGTAACAAAACACCATTCTATGCCTCAGTTTAATCAACTTTAAAATGGGCGTCTCGGCCGGGGAGAGCCCAGGCCACGGAACTTTGCGGGAATGAAGAAATGAATTCAGTTTGCTAACACATTCTGAGTTAACATAACGCAACGCTTCATCACGTCGATGGTTCCATGATCTCATTGGTGTGGGTCTCCCCTCTACTGGTGCAGATAGCAGCCCATCTGTCTTTGCCTAAATCCTCCAGAAGTTCTAACCAGCAAGAGGCTCAGCTCTGGGCCTCTTAATCACTCAGACTGTCCGGCCGATGCCCCCTAACTCTTGGTCAGGACAGGCCTATCTGGTTCTATGACTAGAAAATAATTGTTAAAATGAAAGCTGTAATCCCCCTTTCCCCCCATAGAAAGCAGGTTTCATGTTAACATGTGCATGCGCTACAACCATACTGCCTAAGACGTTTTAAAATTCTACTGTGTAGAGTCTTCGGAACCTGCTTTTTAGAAATGGTGGGTGATCGTACACTGCCGTTCAGTAAAGGCGCACTTTGGGTGGGGGGCACCCTTTAGCCACTTGAGAGTAGGAATCAGTGCCTGCCGCATAGTAGGGGCTCGGTGAATGCTTGTCGATTGATTTAAATTCAGACTTGATGAGTTTCTTTGAACAGTAAAAAAACAAAATAAAAAAATAAAGTTCCCATCCGTTCCTTCTCTGATCATACATGCTCTTGAGGACCTCTAATTAAGGCATATTGTTTTCACAATGCTGCAGAACACACTGTTTGTACAGCCTGACCCCCTACTCAGTTCTGAATGTGACCCTTCCCTTTGGCTAAGCTCTCAATGGCTTCAGCGGGTCATATGAGGCTGAGAGACTGGCAGGTTCCACTGGGCCTGACCATCAGCGGTGTGCTTGTCCCCTGAGGCTCAGCCCTAGACTGGCTGCAGGTACAGCAAGTCCTGAGGACCCCAGAGGTGAAGCCACCCTCAGTGTTAAGGGGAAGGAGACCAAGTTCAACGCCATGAATGCCATGACCCCCAGGAATTCAGGCTAACTCTGCACACTTCCTGCAGCGTAGATGGTGCCCGGCCACTGTTTCCTCACTATAAAAGATGACCCATTGGCATGGGCCATCCTTGGATTAGATCTTCCATGTGCCTAGTTGTTGGTAAGTAGTCTCCTCCATTGGAACATAAGCTCCTCCTGGCTAGGGGATATTTCAGCCTTTTTTTCTATCCCTAACACTTGGCATAGTGCCTAGAATATTTTTGTTGTTGTTAAGTCATTTTTTTCAGTCATATCTGGCCCTTTGTGACCTCATCTGGGGTTTTCTTGGCAAAGATACTGGGGTGGTTTACCATTTCCCTCTCCAGCTCATTTTACAGATGAGAAAACTGAGGCAAACAGGGTTAAGTGACTTGTCCAGGGTCACATAGCTAGGAAGTATCTGAGGCCAGATTTGAACTCACAAACATGAATCTTCCTGACTCCAGGCCCAGTGCACTATCTACTGTGCCACCTGGCTTCCCTTGGAACATAAATCCTTGTTGACTGACAGCAATCCACAGAACTAACTTTGTGCTACCTGACTGTCCTAAGCAAGCTTCCTGGGGCACATTCGACCCTGGGCTGATGTTCAAGTATAAGAACGCTGCAACCATCAGAGAGTGTGTTCTGGGAGTCCATGGTCACTAGGCTCTGTTATTCTGATATGCTGAAACCTCTCCATCTATGGATTGGGGTATGGAAATGCAGCTGTCATTCCTGGCTCGCTCCCCTGGTGATGTGAAGGCCCCTCGGGGCTCCATCTCAGGCTCCCCAGTCATGGAAGTGATTTATTATCGGCTTTCCTGTTGGGGAAAATGGGCTCAGCAATCGGGTGCTCCCCCAGCCGTGGCTCTAGCTGAGGAGGGGTTGGGGAGTGGAGCACACCCTCATGCCCAGCAGTGAATCACTGCAATGGGGAGGGAAGGAGGACCTGAGTGTGGGAGGAAAATCGTCATTCCAAGAGAGTTGGGGAATTTCCCATCTTCTCTGACTGCGCAGAACTCTAGTTTTTACTGATGATCCTCTCTCCTTCAAAATAGTATTTAGGACAATGTCTGGCAACAATAAATGCTTAATAGATGCTCTCCTTCTCCCTCTCCTTCTGTCTGTCTCATTATCTATCTATTGGTCTATTTTGGAGGAAATAGATTAATTTAGGGGCAGAAGCTAATGAGATACCTATAAGCCAGGGAAACCACTTCCTAGGAGTCATAGTTTTTAATAAAATTTTTTGATGTTATCACTTGATAGAAGTATTCACAGCAGGTTTTTCTTCCTTTTTCCTTTTTTTTAGAGTTGGAAAGAACCTCAAAAAACCATTTAGTTTAATTTCCTTAGCCGAGGGAACTAAATCACAGGGAGGGAAATGGATCTGGCTGGGGACGCATGAGAAGATTCACAGTTTGAAAGATTAAACATTAAAAGTCAGCTTCTCCATTCCCCTCACTTTACATGTGAGGTAGCTGAGGCCCATTGCAGAGGTGAATTGATTTGTCTAGGGTCCTGCCAGAATTGTGTAGGAGTGTAAGAATTGGAACCCAGCAGACTGATTTCAGATCCAGTGTTCCTTCCATGGTAGAGAAAAGGTATTGGGCTGCCTACCAAACTGAAGGTCTATAGAGCTCTTATTGCTGTATGCCTATAAAACTTAGACAATCTATACCAGCACCATGCCAGGAAAATGAATTGCTTCCATCTGAATTGTCTTAAGAAGATTCTGAAGATCACCTGGCAGGATAGGGTACCGGACACGGAGGTCCTTTCTCAAATTAAATTGCCAAGCATTCAGACTCTACTGCAGAGAGCACAACTCCAATGGACTGGCCACATTGTTCAAATGCCAAACACACACTTGCCTAAAAGACTATTTTATGGAGAACTCACACAGGGCAAGCGCTCTCATGGTGTCAGAAGAAGTGACACAAGGACACTCTCAAGGTCTTTCTGAAGAACTCTGGAATTGATTGTGAGACATGGAAGACACTGGCACAGGACTGCCCAGCCTGGTGTGCCCACACCGGAGAAGGCACTGGGCTCTATGAGTAAAGCAGAATTTCAGTAGCTCAAAAGAAACATGAGAGGCACAAATTTAGAGCCGTGTCCACTCCAAATGTTTACATGGACTCTTTGTGTCAGATCTGTGGTCGAGCCTTCCAGGCTTGTGTTGGTCTGATCAGACACAGTCAGACACACTATACCTTGACATCAACATAGTGTTGCCATTCTGATCCTGACTCCAACACTGTGACGTCATTTCGGTGCTCTTCCAGAACGAAAGATGATAACCACACTATGCTAGCTAATCTGGCATTAACTTCCAGGTCTTTGGATACCCTACACTATGTTCTTTTCTCGTCCTTCACTAAGTTCTCTTTAGTCGGCAATCCAGGTTGCCCACTAGGATTTGTCTTCTTGGAAGGACAACTGTCTCCTGAACAGCCTGCTCCAAGGACTACCATCTCTGAATTCCTATAACTCAGAAGGATTCCAGAAGGCAGTCTGGCCATAATGGATATGGAAGAGATGCGTATTCTAAAATAAGAAGGCACAAAGCTCAAAGTGTGTGCACTGCAGGACCAGACCAGGGAGGAGTTTTGGACTGGGCTATACTTAAGCTTGTAAGAACAAACCACATTCCAAAAAAAGCCCTACTGTCGTCTACTCTAGATGAAGCCAAAGTCATGGGTTTGGAATGACCACATGGGTGACTTAGCTTTGCTCTATTCCCTAGCTGCAGACTGTACCCTTCACTGCAGCATGGTAAACAAAGGCTGCTGCCCATATGGAAACCTGGGTCAAAGGGGGCTATAATAAGAAAGGCGATTCCATCCTTGCCCATGGAGAAACAATCCTGTGCCTATGCCTTGCTGACGTTTGGTCATCATCGGGTACAAAGGATATCATTATCAGGCTCTGGATATCAGGGCAAGGCAGGGATTTGTCCAGAAGGCAGAACTGGCCTGGTCGGGGGTCTTCCATTCTGCAGCACCATCGGCTTGGCCACTCCCACTGGGTTTGTCTCAGTTGGCCATCAAAACAAGACAAGAGTGGTTTCCAAATGCTGTATTTATTAGCCCTGTTTCTTCTGCCCATTAACCTCTCAGTTGAGCGTTGGATGCCCTTCCCTTACTCATGAAAACTCCAAAAGTGGAAAGTAATTAATTGACACTGTTCTGAGAAAAATAATAAAGACCAAGAAATAGAGCAACAGCCCCCCTCCCTTTCCCCAGACCTGTTGGAAACATCCTCCTGAACAGTATCTGCTCATTTTTTGAACATTCAACCAAAAAGGCCAATTTCTCTACAACAGACAGCTCCTGGCACAGTGCCTAGCACATAGTAGGTGCTTAATAAACGTTTATTAACTGAATGCCTGACTTGGAGGAGAAGTGACTGTTGGTCAGAGGTTTTGTAGGACAGGACAGAGCCCGTTCTGGGTGCAGCACCGGGGTGGTCCCTGTCACTTTGTTAACAAAAGGGGATTTTGTCCCCTGCATATTCTAAAACCCAAATACATCTCCTGCCCATTTTTTCTTTCACTTTTTTTTGGAGGTGTGTGTGTGGTATTTGGCTCCATCACAGAGATGGCCCGTGGGCTCAGGTCCCCCTCAGACATTTGCCACTGAGGCTTCCTTGGGGATCCTTTGGCCTCTAAAGCCTCAGGCACCTCCCCAGCCTTCACTGAGTAAGCCACATGAATCATCATCTGCCCTCGGGGAGGGTGCTCTCTCCCCAGAAGAAATTTCCCATGATGGGAGTTCTTCACTGACAAAATCATAGGCTGTTCACACAAGCCTCTCCATCATGCTGTGAGGCTGTTTCCTCGAGTGGGAGGACAGTGCCCAGCCCCCAGCAGGCCCTGGATAAATGCTTATTGAGGGAACGAATGAATGAATGAGGAGCGCTTGTAAGTGTAAAATGTGAAGCCAAATTTTCTCTTGCCCTGTGTTTTTTGTGTTTTTCCCTTTGTAATAAACCTTCACTTTTGGGCTTCTCTGCCCCAAGGGTTTTCACGGAGAGTCTTGCCCCTGGCAGGGCCTGAGGAATGGACGGGGCCAGGAAGCACCGGCTACCAGCGTCTGAGCTGGAAGTGGAGGGTTGGGACATCAGGAGGGGGAAGCCTTTCTCCGAACACCAGGTAGTGCTGAGACACGGGGGTCACTGCATGGCCTGGAACAACGTCCTGGCCGCAGAGCCACTGAAAATCACCTGGCTCAGACTCAGACACGACCCTTTAATCTTGTCCTCTGGTTTTAAGGGCTAGCTAAAGAACAGCAGAAACAGCAACAACATTTAAATAGCCCCTACTGCGTGCCAGTCACTGCGCTGAGCACCATATCATCTCCTGTGGTCCTTACAACAACCTCGGGAGGCAGAGGCTACCATCGCCCCCTTTTACAGTTGATGAAACGGAGGCTGACCAAAGTAAAGTGACCTGCCTGGGCTCACCCATCTGAAGGGGAATTGGAGCTTCCTGACTCTGGGCACAGCCCTCTAGCTACTGTACCATGGAGGACGATAAAATGCCCTTGAATGTATAGAGCAGCTCACACGTAGGCTGTCCAGAAGGTCACTGCCCTGGGTTCAAATCCTGGCTCGGCCACTTACTTCCTGCAGGACTATTGGTGGATTGCCTTGTGGCTCTGGGCCTCAGCCTCCTCAACTTTGAGATGAAGGGGTTGGGCAAGATGTTCCCCTAGGGCCCTGTTTGCTCTAAATCATGGATCCTAAGATTATCCCATACAAGACCAGATGGCATTCCTCTTAGGTCTCAGACACCCAGGCACCAGTCAGTAGAATTCAGATGTTAGGTAGGTCTAAGCTATCTGTGCCATTCCCTTGGGTAAGCCACTTAACCCCAGGGCCCCCTGGCCTTCTGCTGAGCTCCGTGCCAGCCCAGCTCTGGGCTCCCAGGCTCCATCCTTTGGGACTCTTCTGTCTGATCCTGGAAAAGGTTTCCTGAAGGAACCAAGGGCGAACTTTGTGCCACCATCTGGGAGGTTTCCTGGTGCATGTGCCAAACACAGGAGGGAAGGCAACACCTTCCCTTGCCCCCAGCCCTGCCCTGCCCCCATGCTTGCTCCCCATCCTGCACAGAGCTGGGCTTTATGGGATTCAAAACACCACATCCTGGAAGGCTTATGGTCCTGGGGCTGCCCCTAGAGGAGAGGAGATGCCTAGGATGGGCACACACATGGGACCAGAGAGGCCTGGAGGCTGCCTCCAGAGATCCAGGACAGAGAGTGGGAGTGGGTAAGCATGGGGATCTGAGTGCTCAGCCTCTCCAGGGAGAGGGATAAGGCTCCCAGCCACATCTCCTAGGATGCTGGGGGAGTCACTTAATCCAAATCCTTCCCATTCTTTTACTTGTAAACCGAGGCCTAATAAAATGGATCAAGCCCTGCTTGGCCCAATCTCAGGAGCATGACCCCCAACCCATTCCCCCTCACTACTTTGTGCAGGGCATTTGGACCTAGGGACAGAAACAGTAATGCAGCTGTGCCAGTTGGCCCCCAGAAGGAGCTGCCCAGAAAGGACTGGGCTGTCTCTGGATGTGGGAACATCTGCCTGGTAGCTGAGAATGCTTCAGGGAAGATGCTTCTCCACCAGCCAGGGAGGCACAGGTGGCAGTGGGGTGAGAAGGCAGGGCCCCTCCCCCCCAACCCTGCTTCTGAGCAGAGCTGTCCAACATGACTTGAGCTCTCAGGGCTGCTCTGGGCCTATCTGTGAGGGGGCATTGTAGTGCTGTAAAAGGCACCAAACAGAGCAGAATTTCACAGAGAAAAAACAAAACACGCTGGAAGAACCTGGGAAAGGTCAAACCATTTTTTTTCTTCAAAGCTAAACACTCTGGGGAGGGATTGGCTAAAGCTATGAGAGATCCAACACCTGGGTGATCCACAGGGCAGGTGTGTCCTCTCTGGGGGAGATGTGATCTCTCCACTGTGGGGCCCTGGGCAGGGGCATGGGGGTGCCCAGGGTAATGCCCCCAGTACATCAACAAGCCTTCCCCAGTGGCCTGGCGATTCTGTGCCCCGGGGCTGGGGACACCTAGGTGCAAAGGGAAGCATCCTTAACCTCAGGAAGCTTCCAGTCCATGGCGGGCAGCACAAGTTGTCCAGGGATCCCAAGATTTACAAAACACTGTGATCACAACAAACTCACGGGAGTGGAAGGATTCTCATTTCTATGTTAGTTACCAATGAGCATCCTGAGGTATAGGTGAGTGAAGGGGCTGGCTCAGGGTCAGCCAGCTGGGATTCAGGCCTGGGCCTCTGACTCCAGGTGCATGTCCTCATCTCAGATCAGGCTGGCCCCTGCAGAGTCATTCATGTACACAACACATGCATACATGTACATACACACATACACACAGAGTCACACAGAGACACACACACGGAGTCATGCACAGACTCGCACACACGCACATACAATCACACGCAGCTCTTGGACGCCAGCCCTTGGAGAGCGCCTTGGCCACTATGCTCAAGGCACTGGCCCAGATCCCAGGGCCAGCCTTGGGGGAGGGTAGAGGAGGGGAGCGAGGGCAGTAGGAACAACTTACAAGATGGGCCGAGACTGGAAATCCTCCTGGTTCATCCTCTCCGATTGGCGGATTTTCAGGATTTCCGTGTAACTCAGGTTCTGTAGTTTGCTCTTGAACTGGTCCAGGGAGCTAGGCTTGGTAGTGAGAGCCCTCATGATCTGCTCCTTCACGACTTGCATTACCTGGGGGTCGGAGGATGACAGTTATTTGTGGGCCGATTGGCAGGTGCCGAGCTGAGGCTAGGGCAAGAGCCTTCTAGAGGCTGACGCAGCGCAGCCTCCTCAGAGACTCGGGCTTCCACCACTGCCTCCACTTAGGGCTGAGGAGGAAGCCCCAGGCAGGAACAGTGGTGGGGGAGAGAGCCTCCCTTCAGGTTGCTCTAGGCCACTCCCTCCTTGAACATGGCCCACAAAAGAAGCCAGGACAGCCGGGAAGCTGAGGATTATTCTTTCTCAATTAACTGAGCATTTGTGGGGTACTGATAGGGGAAAAAGCCCTAATAAGGGAAAATCCATAAAAACTTCAAACTCTGGGAAAAGTAGTAGCCTGGACATGGTGACTTGTCAACAATCATAACTTAGATACTGAGCACGCTGAGTCATAACTTAAGTTACTACGACCTATGAAAGCTGTAACAAGAATATCGTGACTGGTACGTGAGCAATATATGAACTTATGTTTGGGCGTGACATCAGCTTGACGTCCAAGTTCATTACTGAGCAGAAAACCAAAAATATCCACAGTTTTAGTGGGGATGCCCCCTAGCTCCCCCCGTCTCTGTGTGTTGTCTGTAATCACCACGGGGATTTTGGGGGTTCTTTGTGGGACCCACCGAACTATCTGGCAGCTGCCCCAGACCAAATATCGCCCTTGTTTGTAGGTCTTTATAACGATTGATTAAACTGCTACCTAGAATCAGTCTTCAGCTTGTTGGCATCTTCCTACACAGTTATAGGGAAGGGAAGGGTTCCCCAGCCAGGGGAATTCTAGATCTTACAGTGTCTCTGGGCATGTGACTCATCTGCTTATTGAGGTTTACCCACGGACACATGTGCTTTTCTGCACGTATGTGCCCATATGTATACACACATGTCCATGGATATTGGACACACACATACATACACACCCAACGTGGCTGATGGGCATAAAACTTCATCATTTCAGAGTGTGACGGGGCCTTCTTGGACATGGCGTCCAACCCTGACAAGAGCGACGCTGGCCCACTGCTCCCCTGGTTCCATCTTCCCTGGTGGGAATGGGGTGTGGCCCCAACCCCACGCCTCTAGGGACGGCTGCTAGAATATGTTTGTATTTCTCTGGAAACTAGGGGGCTCAGGCTCAGCCTTGCTTAGGAGTCAGGAGACACACCAAATGCCAAATGGGGCTGAGCATCTTCGCATGCCCTCCACCCTCCACAATATTCGTATCCCTCCAAGAACACAGGTCACAGCCCAACCATGCCTGATGGGACAGCTGCCTCTTGCCTCCGGCAAGTCACTACTGCATGAACGTTGCTGTTGGTAGTAGTAGTAGTACCAAAGGGGAGGAGCACTAAGGCCAGGTCCCGAGGGGGTGAGCTCAGAGCCACATCCTGGACCTATCAAAGACCCCGAGGAGGGCTCTCTGTGGGGGAGGGAACAAACCGGCCGTACAGGGTTCCCTGAACCTTTGTGCTCATCCACAGTCATTTCAACAAGTGTTCTAATTAAGGACAGGAAAGCTCTGTGGATGCGACTAAAATCATGGAACTCACAGACCCCAGTCTTAATTCTAACCTTTCGGTGCAACATTTAGAGACCTTTCAGTGTCTGTTTGCAAAACAGCCAGGGCAACATGTTCTAAATGGGTCTCAATTGGCATTAAAAGGCAGTGAAGGAAAGCCCTCCATGCGGGCTCACCCTCTGCCCATCACAAATGCATAACCTTACTCTCAGAATTCATCTGGTTTGGGGCATCTTTGTCTGTTTGGTGCCATGGACCCCCCTGGGGAGCCGTCTGGGGAAGGCTACAGACCCCTTCTTTCAATTGCATTTCGTAATGCAGAGGATCACAAAGGAAGGCGATGATACGGAATTATAGTTAATGAAATATTAACACAAACCCCCATGGATGCCCCGTGAAGAGCCCCTGATGTAGGAGCAGTTAATCCATGAAGCAATGCCCAGCACAGGCTGTATGGTCCCTGCCTACGAGACGCTCATGGCCTACTTGGCATGCTACTTTCGGTTTCTTGGAAGAATGACTTAAAGTCGTCCAGGGAGGGTGGAGATCCCAGGACAAAATCCCGCTGAGGATGCTTACTCCTATCTCCGTTAATAACAGCTGATATTCATCCAGTGCCTGAGGCTTACAAAACACTCCGCACACATCCTCTCATCTGGCCCTCACCACAGGGCCGTGAGAGCGGTGTTAATATCCCGATTTTATAGATGAGGAAACTGAGTCACAGGGAGGAAAGGTGACAGGCTGACAGCCAGACAGCTGAGAAGTGCCAGAGACCTCCCAGCTCCAAGGTCAGCAGACTTTCCTCTATGCCCCAAGGTTGACTGGCCAGTCATGAGATCTCTGTTCAACTCACCTCTCTGTCCTTCACTTTGTTTTGTTTTTCCCGACAAACACAACTCTAGGGACCCTGCCTGCTCTCAAGACTTGATCCTCAGAGTAGCTATAAACTAATGGTACCAAGAAACCTGGAATTCTTGTGTGGAGGTGCTGCTTGAGTAATGCCTCAGCTATTGGACGTTGCTGGGGAAAGCAACCCCGGTAAGTAACAAAATATTTTAAAGCAAATCTTCAGTGTCTCGCCTTAATGTGAAGGTGGTCCTTCAAAGAGGGAGAGAGAAAGGGACAGTAGGAGAGTGAGAGAGGAAGAGGTGAGAGGGAAAAGGAGAGAGAGAGGAAGAGAGAGGGAGGGAGGGAGGGAGGGAGGGAGAGAGAGAGAGAGAGAGAGAGAGAGAGAGAGAGAGAGAGAGAGAGAGAGAGAGAAACACATTCCCATATTGTGGCTAGAATGGGAAGTGTAATGACCCCATCTCTGACCCTGTGGGTCCAGACGCCTCTGAGGCAGAATATGACAGGACAGAGAAAGCCAGAGAAGGTTGGAGGTGGCCATGGGGTGTGTGCATCAGCAGGGTCCAACACTGTAGGAAGGTGAAGAATGATGATGGCTGGGACAAAGCCACAAGGTTTCACATTTGATATTGCAATATTGATAACCTTAGAGAGTGCAGTTGAGTGATAAGGTCGGAAGCCAGACTTCATGGGGTTGAGAAAGTGATGGGAGGTGAGAAAGAGGAGGCAATGAGGATACACACCTTCTTCTAGGAGTCTGGCTGAGGAAGGGAGGAGACACAGGCCCATGATTTAAGCCTCTATCAGGCTGGCCAAATGAAGGTTATTTCATGATTAGGGAGACCTCAGTGCATCAGCATGGAAGGAGCCAGTGGACAAAGAGATGGTGAGGGTTACAGAGAAAAGGAATGAAAGTGGGCACAGGCTCCTGACAGAGAGGAGGGCATGGAACAGGCAGGGGTGTTGGCCTGGCTAGAGGAGGGATGCTTCCCCCTCAGGGGCAAGAGCAAAGGAAGAGAGGACAGGCAGGGCCAGGCTGATGGATCAATCAGAGGAGGACTGGGAAGAAGGAAGGGCCTGACAAGAAGCATTACTCTGAGGAATTCTAACAGAGGGGCCTCGCCTCTTGGAAATTGGAGTGGGCTAACTTGGAATGATGTTACAGTTATTCTGAATAGAGAAGGTTTCCCCCAGATCAGTGGACATTCCTCTAGCTGTCCCAGACCTCTGCCCAGAGAGATTTCAAGAACTCTGTGTGACATAGAGCACCAGGATTCCTGGTCTCTCTCAGCCCCCTTAGAATCATGTAGGTGGCCCCTGGGGTCTGTGTTCATGGAAATGAAAAGGAACCGCTTTTCTCCCAATCCTCCTCCAGTCCAAGCTCACAGGATAGACTTGTATTTTTTTGGACAGGAATCACTTTAAATGCTGCTATGTGAAATCCACTTAGGGCAGCCTTTGATACCTCATGGGGGTATTACTAGGACGTTGGACTCCATAGGCATTGCCAGGGAATCCATCCTCTGAAGTTTCCCCCAAGCTAGAACGCCTGGAGTAAACCTGTGGCGATGTCTGTGGGCCTGTCATCCAGCAATGACCCCAGCTCAGCTTGGGCTGCATGGTGAATGACAAACCTTTAGCCATCACAACTGAAAACCACATGCCAAGCCTCAGAGGGGCTGAGATCCACCTGGGTGGGTCAGGCACCCACAGCAGCACCATTCCGTGAACCCGAGGCCTTGAAGGGTGGAAGCTCTGTCCATATGAGACATCCCAGGCCCTATCATTAGGCAGCCACATGTCCCATCTTGGACCACACTCACATCTTAGGAAACTTAGGGATGGGAACCTGATATTGGACCTCTTATGGGCTCTTTCCAGGCTGGCTTCTGAAGTGCTGAACCTGAGTGACAGGCAGTCACTGATCTGGGCAGGGCAGACACACCCAGAGATCCCAGAGTGTGCTCAGGAGGATGACCTGTGGAGCATTTTCTTGGGGAATCCACAGGCAAGTGAAGCAGCAAATGGCCAAGGCAGCTTCCCATGCATCAGACCCCGGCTCATGAGCTCTGTGTTGGGGCTCATGCTAGAGACAGGATGAGAATCCCTGTGCGTTTCTAGGGCACTGAGAGGTTTGTGAAACTTTACAAATACTATTATCTCGTCAGATCCCCACACTGTCCTCTGAGGGAGGCATTATGAGTACACCCCACTTTATAGATGGAGAAACTGAGGCTGAAAAAGGAAAAGTGGCTTGCCCAGGGTTGCAGCCAATCAGAGGGTCTCAGAGGGGACATTTCCAAGGCCGATTGGTTCAACTGCACCAGAAGAGAATCCCTCAGAAGCTGCCCTTTGGTCGTGTGATCTTTGATGACTACCCCTAATGAGAGGGAACCCCCCCCCTCCAATCCCTTTCCAGCCTGGTCTATATTTAGACAATTCTAACCACTGAGTATCAACTGGCTTCTCTGGGACTTCTCTCTGCTGTTCCCAGTTCTCCCCTCTGGGGCTGAGCAGAACAAAGCTAACCCTTCCTTTGCATCACTGCCCCTCAGATGCCCAAATGTCACCCACAGGGTCCCCCCCCCCAACTTTAATCTTCTCTTCACCAAATTAGCCACTCCCTGGTCTTTGCCTAATCACAGGTCATATATACAGAGCTAAGAAGCACTGAGGCAGACCTGTGCAGACAGTGCTGGGCAGGAGTTGGGGGACGTGATTTCAAATATGGCCTCAGATACTTAATAGCTAGCTGTGTGGCCTTGGCCAAGTCACTGCATTTTGTCAGTCTCTGGTTCCTCAGCTACAAACTGGGGATGATAATGATACTGACCTCACAAACCTTATTACAACCTTTCATGTGCTGCACAGACTTGGGCCACGATCACAGCCAATACCATGTGTTGGGCCCAGACACTCCAGTCATTCAGACTCTATCTCACTAGACTCAGCCCCACCCCACAGGTTTCTCTATGTCCCACAAGACTTTTTAAAATGCTTTGCTGTAATAATGACATTGCAGTGACTTCTGGGGAGAATGTAGACAGACGCAGGGCCGTCACTGTGGTCAAAGGGGGCATGAGAAGGTCACACAGTGGGTATACAAGGGAGCCGGAGCAGAGCTACAGGCCAGCAGAGCGAGCAGGAGGGTACACAGAGGCCTGAGCTGGAGAGTGTCCATCTCTGTAAGCCCTCCTGACCCCTTCTGGTCTGCCCAGCTTTTCATCGGATGCCCTTTTTTCACAGGGGCTCCTAGCCAGGGGGTCCATTTCTACCTGGTCAGAGCCCAGCTTTTGGGAGGGCAGCAAACAGCTTCTACATTTGCCTCTGATTCCTTGGATGACAGTCAGAGGTCAACACTGGCCAAAATCCTCCAAAAAGCAAACGCTGTCACAGTGGCAGGAAGCCAGGATGAGCCCTCCCAGGCACGCTCAGCAGATGCCGATGTCAGAGGTCGGGGGAGCAGGGAGAAAGGGAGGGAGCTTTCTCTTGGATGGAATGGCAACTTATTGAAAAAAATTAATAAAAAACCAGAGGACACTTTATTAAGATGATAACCAACGTGGTCCATATTACTGCTGAACAAGACCAAGCTCATGTGGCAGGCAAACGTGATTCCCCCAAACCTTTAGTGAGCCTGGAAACAAGCAAACCGGGTTGGTTGGGGTGGCCAGGCTGGCCCAGGAATGAGCTCTCTGGAAGCGACACCTCAGGGTGTGTCCTGGCCAAGTGATGGAGAAGGGCACCGAGTGAGCAGGGACGGTGGGAGCAGCTGTCTGAACACCCATAAAAATACCTTTTAAATTAAGGGGGAAATCACTTTTACACTAGGGGAAAAAAGAAGACCTAATGGGCAGCCCATCTCAAAAATCAGTTAATGCAGGGCCGGTTCCTGGGCAATGGCTGTGGACGGTCTCGTTCCCTCCTGCCTTTGCACCTACCCTGAACGGATTCAGGGCTGGTGACACAAAAGGCGAGCAGAGGCACCGTCTTCTCCCTGGATCCTGCCTTGGGGTGAGCAAGACGAGGGGAGGCAGAGAGGGGCATCAGCGGAGCGCCAACCCTTCTCTTTCTAATTAAAAAGGAGCCAAATTAACACAATCATCTCAATACACTCGCTGGGAGTAAATTGAAGATGACGGACGGTCGGCTGAACGGTAAGTTATTTTCACCGAGGTCTGACAGAACCCGCCTCCGGCAAAGTCAGGCTGGATGAAGCCGCGTTAGTGGGTGGCGTTTTACCCGTAGCTTCAGATAAACAAAATGTCTCTTTAAGTCAGCCAGGACACGCGGCCATGGGGAGTGCAGGGCGAGGGAGAGGCCAGGCAATCTTGTTTTCCTGCAGAGATTTTCAGCAAGAAGGACCGGGGAATTTTTGGTACAAGGTTGAAAATAAATGACTCATTCTTATCCCCGTGATGGCCAGATTCTTCCGTAGGAATAACGAGTCCCGTTTCTACGCCTCTTTGGGATTTACAAAACCTTCTGTGAGACAAACAGTAATGCACGATCAGAGGCTCTGACAGACACAATAATTTACCTAGGATCACTCACCCAGCATGGGGCTCCTGATCCCAAGTACAGAGTTCCATTCATTAGGCCGCACTACCTTTCTCCTCTCACTAGCGTCCTTTCCTTGTCTTTGGCCATAACCCTTCCAGTAGGGATGGTGGGAGATGCCGTCTCAGGTGTAAGGTTGGTTCCTTAAAGGCTACAGTCCTTGGAAATCTTCCCGGGGCCACAAGAGAAGGACTTACGTCTCTTATCTGCGCTCCAGGGCCCAGGCGAATCTCCTCCAGTCACTAGTTCAGGGGGGTTAGTACTTTTAGGAAGGGGAGAGATGTCAGAAACAGTATGCTCTCGCCTTTCCATGACTTCCTTCTAAGAGAAGGCCCTTTCAGTTTCAGAATGATCAGCTCTGGAAGGCTTTTCCTGAGTCACACATTTTCCTTGGAGACATAAACAAATATGCACCCATACACTGTTGGTGGAGCTGCAAAATGGTCCTACCATTCTAGAGATTGATTGGCAATTATGGGACTGGAGTCACCAAACTATTCCTACCCTACAAGCCAGAAATCCCGCTGTTGGGACCCAAGGAGGCCAAAAACAGAGACAAGCTTCCTACTGGCCATTTGTGTGGTTGTAAAAAATACCTGAAAAGAAAGCAAAGACAACAAAGAAGCGCAGGAAGACTTGCATGAGCTGATGCAGCCAAAGTATAACAAGGACACTGTAAAAAGACTAAAACCAAGTCGAGTGCTCTTTGTGACACTGGAATAATCAATCTTGGTCCTAGAGAAGAGCTAAGGAGATAGAGCTCCCTCCTTTCCTGGGAGAAGTGGGGGACCCTGGGTGCAGAATGTTGTATACACTGTTGGATGTAATTGCTGTGTTGTTTGATCTCATCTGTTTTGTTGTTGTTGTTACAACAAAGTGTTTGTGAGATAGAGGGGAGGGGTGGGATGTCTGGAAATGACCATGATATAAAAATAAAAGGCACTATTTTAATTAAAAATAAAAGACAAAGTAATGCTACTGACTCCCATTGATCTGAGAGAGGCAGCCTGGACTAGTGGAAAGAGAGCCAGCCTCCAAGCTAGAAAGACTTGGTCCTAGTCGTTATGGCTGGGCATTCCACTTCACCTCTCTGTTATCTAGGCAATCCTCCAGCAAGGGGACAGACCAATCAGAGCACTAGATTTGGAGGCAGGAAGATCTGAGTTCAAATCCTGCCCCAGATACTTAGTAGCTGGGTGACTACGGGCAAGTCACTGAAGCTCTCACAGTCTCTGTTTCCTCAACTGTAAAGTGAAGCACATAATGGCACCAACCTCAGCGGGCTGTGGTGAGGATCCAGTGAGACGCTGCACATCCAACCTGAAAGCTGTAGCTGTTATTAAGAATTGCAGAGAAGGTGCTTGCCTGCATTGGTGGAGAGATTTCCCATACCTGGGAGTTTGCTGTACCAAAAGAATCACAGACCCATTTCCTCTTCTTATCCCATATTAACAGCAAAAATGACAAAAACATGCAGCCAGATGCAGAGGCTTCTTGCTCTGTTCTCTGGTAAGGCGGGGGGAGGGTGGTTGGACGATACCCACACATTGCCACCTATGGGGCATCAGAGACCACCGGCCATTTGGGGATCCCTTACCTCCTTGCCTCATGCATTCATTGGTGACAGGTTTAAAGGCAGATAAATGCAAAAATATGGGCAGAAGAAGAGGATGTAAGGTAGTGAATCACGAGCCTCAGAAACATCAAGAATTGCCTCTATTAAACAAAGAGCTCCAGGAGCTTCTGGGCATGTTGAGATGAAAGATAAAATGGGGACTCTCAGTCTGTGTGCATAGGCTCCTCTCCCCCGAAACACGTTGGAAGAGCGGAGCTGTCCAGTGCTGACCAATGAGACAGGACACAGCGAAACCTGTGGCCAGCAGACTCAATAAACCTTCCTTAAGCAGATTGCTCAGGCAAGACCGCAAGGGAAATGGGGTGGAGGAATTCGTAAAGCTGCCTGGCTTGTCACCCTAAACCTGAATTACTGTTGGAGCCAATTCTCACAGAGAACAGTAAAGCTTTGCAGGAGGCAGCAGACGAAGCTCCGATAGCTTGGACAAAGCTGGGCTTGGCTCGGGATGCCCACACGCTGGCCAGGGCACCCAGCACAATCTCCGTTAGCTGAGCATGATTCATAAAGAACTAGACTGTTCTGCCCTCTTCACCTCCTCCCGGGGCACTTTCCTTCTCTCTCTTTCCTCCAAATGCCCTTTAAAAATTGGCTGACTAATAGCCATTCCTTTGGGGGTGGGTGGGTCATGGCATCTCTGTTGTAGGGACAAACTAGTTCTATACTGGTCATGACATTGTTTGCCATGGGTAGCTATCGGTGTGCTTATAATGGAAGGGAGCTTCCAGTGGTCCCTATGGGGAGGCTGCAGATCTATGAGTAGGATGCCAATGCCTGGTTTTGTGCAAATGGCAACATCTTTCCTCCAATGTTCCAATTTCAGTCTTCTTGGGAACACATCTGTCTAGGCAGGGTATAGAGGATGGTCAATGAGGCCTGTGTTAAGCCAAGGGCAACATTGGCACCCTGCATGTTCTATGCTTAATAAACCATGAGGCATCGTAATCGTTTCTGGAAAAAGGCACTTAGCCAAGAAATATGTCTAAACAATTTCATTTTTTTTCTATATGAGTCAGAAGAACAATGGGGTATTTTAAAATGATGGATGCATTGATGGCATCACAAGGCTTCATTATTGTTGGGAAAAGTTAAAAAAAACACATCTGTATTGGTATGAATATTAATTCCAAATCTACTGATGCAGAACAGCTCATGGACTAAATGCAGAGAAAACTTCCCAGTTACTCTGATGCCCCATCACTGTGGTGTGTATATGTGTATGAGTGTGTGCGTGCACACATGCTTCTTAAGAACCATGCCAGAGGTGTGCAAGCTACCATGCCCAGCAGGAGGGGTGGCAAGTCAAGGCCCAGACAGGCACAGAGAACCTTAGCAGCACTGGGGGAGGTGGCCAGGAGGTTTTGGGACTTTGAATCACAGCAAATCTTGGAGATCATCTGCTATCGCAAGGCAGGATTGTTTCCTAGGTCAGGGTTCATTGAGCTGAAATCAGGAAACTCTTAGAGCAGTGGCCAACGTGAGAGGTCTTTACTCCTAATTTAGGGTTAGAGTTGGGAGAAGCATTGGAAGACTTATATGAACTGATGCAAAATGATATAAGCAGAACCAAGAAAATTCATTCTCTCTCCATCTCTCTTGATAACTGTAACTATACGTAATATCTACAATACACACACATATACATACACACGTATATATCAACAATTTAAATGGAAAAGGGAAAAAAGAAAATAAACACTAGGTAATTATAATAAAACCAAAATAGGTCTTAAAGTAGAAGAGAAAATTCCCCTCTTTCTCTTCTTTGTGGGGGCACTGTGGGTGTGGGGCATAAATGGTCAGATTTGGCTGCTATATTGATTACTTTGCTTAAGTTTTCTCTCTTTCTTTTTTACTTTTTTTCTTACAGGGAGGGACTTGGAGGGGAGGAGGGGGACATATTTGGAAATGAAGGTGATAGAAAAATTAATAAAAATCAATAATTTGTCTTGAAAAGAGAATTATACTTTATGCATAAGGAAGAGAAATAAATTTTGAGGTGCATAACCACTGAATTCTCTCTGCTAGCTGTGTGTGACCTTGGCAGCTAGGTGGCACAGTGGATAGAACACTAGTCTTGCAATCAGGAAGACTCATCTTTCTGAATTCAAACCCAGCCTCAGACACTGTGACCTTGGGCAAGTCACTTAACTCTGTTTGCCTCAGTTTCCTCATCTGTAAAATGAAATGGAGAAGGGAAATGGCAAACCACTCCAGTATCTTTGCCAAGAAAACCCCAAAATAGAGTCAGAAGAGTTGGGCACAACCAAAAAATGGCTGGACAACAATAACCGTGTGACATTGGGCAAATCACTTAATGTTGTTGGTCCTCAGTTTCTTATCTGTGAAGTGAGGGGGTTGGGCCGTATGACCTCAGAGAGCCTCTTTGTAGACTTCAGCATCGATGAACAGGGGATGACTGCTGCCCATCCTCTCCACTCATGCGGCTATGCGCATGACCACTGCACTGCTGTCTCATGGAAGAGGATCGGATGTGTTGTATTCAGTTGCAGAAGGCAGAGCCAGGGCCAATGAATAGAGATCACAGAGATGGATTTGATGTCAGGAAAAGCTTCCTCACAGTGAGAGCAGTCCCATAGCAGAGGCTGGGGCTATGGGCAGGGGGACCCTGATGGTTGGGCATGCCCATGTGGCAAGAGGCTGGCAGAGCTGGGGAACAGAGAACCAAGTCCTTTGGTGGACACTGTGGTATGGCAAGAAACAGAATACTCCCAGTTTGAAGTTATGGTTTGTGGGAGAGGACAGGAGGGCAAGTGAAGCCCTTCCCTTACAGGGAAGAAGACAGGCACTCTGTCCAGCAGAGAAACACTACACAGATGTCCACAGGGGCTATGAGAAGCAATGTCAGGTCCATGAAAAATCTTAGCATTTAAAAATCTCAGCAAATAAGTCTCTCTAGAAGCAGAGGAAATGTGCCCTACAGACTATGAGTAAGCACCAGATGGGAGTCAAGCATGGGGGGAGGGCTGCTCACTGTGAGTACAGTTATTTTCTGGGGCCTCTGAAATGAGTTCAATTCATTTTCCTGACCTGTAAATAAACCTGTTGCCTCTTGTGACCCATGTGCTTGTAAGGGGAGTTGGTGATAGCCCATCATGTAGTGTCAGAAAGGAGCCTCCAACCCAAAGGTTACTCAGTGCTGCACATTCACTTAGAAATGAAAATCTTTCAGCTTGGAACAAAATCACTTTGGGGGTGAGAAAAATCTAAGAGATCAAGAACACAGTCTTTAGAAGCACATCCCTTCTCAGGGAACATCTCAGCATTGAACTCAGAGCTTTTCTACAGTAAAGTATGCTGGAGAAGCAACTTTTCAAATAGAGGGCCTGAGCTGATGGCTTGACCGGCAGCTAAGGGGTGGCCCAGGCTGAGCATTAGGAGTACTCAGAAGCTGTTCCCAAGCAGAGGACAGTGGTCCTAACCCTCCAATCCCCTTTCCTCTAAGCAGTAAGATGCAGCATGGCTAAGACCAGAAAAAAAATACATTTTAGGATTTTAAAGGGGCGGCTAGGTGACACCATAGTGCAGATAGTGCTGGTCCTGGAATCAGGAAGACTTGTCTTCCTAAGTTCAAATTTGGCCTCAGACACTTACTAGTTGTGTGACCCTGGGCAAGTCACTTAACCTTGTTCACCTTAATCTATTGGAGAAGGAAATGGGAAACGACTCCAGTATCTTTGCCAAGAAAACCCCAAACTGGGTCATGAAGTATTGGATGTGACTGAAAATGAACAGCAAAAGGGGTTTAAATGACTCCCTGTCCCCTAATAGGCCTTCTCCTACCCGGCATTGGTATTTTCCTTCTGGCCAATTGGGTTTACTTGGAGGCCCTGCAGATGCCTTTTCTTTCTCATTGCATCGTTCAACGGTACCAAACTAAAAAATAAAACCTCAGTGGTTGGGGGTGGGTGGGGAGTGGTGTCTTCAGCCTCCCTCCATCATCTAGGAGACAGACCTGAGTGATGGGTGTTGGTGTCAAAGAAGGGGGATCAGAAAATGAAGATCTCTTAAAGTTTTGCTGGAAAACGGAGGCTTCTTTAAGAATCTGTTACAAATACTGATAAACATCCAGATCTGACCCACCAGAGAGCCATTTTCTAACCCAATGGCCCTTGCTGCCATTTTCTTAAAGCACTCATTATCTGATGGGTGGAGCTTGGGGATCTCAGGAGGACATTCAGGATCTTCTGCTGATTTGGAAAGCTGGCACAACTGGGCTGTACTCCCCACTGCCAAGAACAGTCAGGAAAGCTCATGAGGGGAGTCTGGCAGCTAGGCTCTGCCCATGTGCAAAGACATCCAAAGAGACTTCCAAGAAGAAAGCCACAGACTTCCTTGGGCAGGTTGGGAGCATGGATGCCATCTTGGGATGCTCTGAGAGGGTTGGAGGTTTAGCACTAGGGGAGTGGGAGTCCCACTGTCCCCTCCTCTTGTCAGACCTCATCCAGAGGACCCTGAGAAGCTCTAGGGGCCATGATCTGGGAAGGATAGGGATAAGCTGGAGCGTGGCCAGAGGAAGGGAGCCACAAGAGTGATGGGCCTTGAGTTCATGGCATAAAGGCATTAGGCAAAGGAAATGGGCCTGGAAAAGAGAAGCCTCCAGAGGCACCCTGTACTGGCTTTGGTCTGTGTGGCCACCAAGGGCAGAACCAGGAGCAGGGGGGAATTTGGAGAGAGGCAGAGGCTGGCTTAAGGTCTAGAATAACTTCCTGGCAGTAGAAGGTTTTCCCAAGTGGGAGGGAGTGGGCTCCCCATTCTTAGTCATCTTTAATGAGTTGGGGATCTCTCAAGGGCAAAAGTAAAGGGTAAAAGTCAGTCAGAGAGGTCCCTTCCAGTGCTAGGAAGGTGACTGGACACTTGGAATTTTCTTTCCTTTTTGTCTTGTGCCTTGAATTTTGTTCCTAGCTCTTCTTCCCTGGCTGTGTGACCTTGAACAAATAATATTATCTCTCTGGGCCTAATTCTTTCCATCCATCAAATGTTTTAAATTACATTTTTCTTTCTTTTAACAAGATTTTTTCCCTCTGCCTCCCACTGGCCCCCTCACCCCCTGTTCAAAAAGAAAAAAAAAACAGAAAACCCACGTAACAGATCTGGACAGTGAAGCAAACCAAATTCCCACCTCAGTCATGTCCAAAAATGGATGTCTCCCACCGTGCATCTGTCTATCACCTCTCAGTCAGGAGGCAGGCAGCCTTCTTCCTCACCAGGCCTTTGAAATCAAGCCTGGACATTGCATTCAGAAGAATTACTAAGTCTACCAAAGCTGAGAGACTCGGCCTGAATAATACCTGGGGGTACACTCAGCTCTCAGATTCTCGACTGCATGACCACACTTTGTCGGTTTGATAAGCCAAAGAGGAATCACGATCAATTAATTTGAAAAGTGATTGCTGGCTAACATTAGCAGCATGGTCCATGGGGCCATAAGGGAGGCCAACCAAAGAGACTTTCCATTGGTAATAAAAGAATATCCCCAAAACATTCTTGGGTCTTAGAACACTGAGCAAAGCAGTTCACCAGCCTACCAAGTATCTCTTATTCTGTGTTCACTGAAATGTCCTTCCTCTGTCTTACCCTGGAAAGAGCCCACCAGTTGGGAAGCACTTAGATTTGGTGTCATCTGGTAGATAAAAGGTAAAAAAGGTACTTAAATTGGTGTGGCTCCTCCCTAAATGCTCTCCTGTTGACTTTTTCCTGTTGACTTTTCTGGTTCTGTTAATAGTCCAGGGCAGGGGTGGGGAGGCTGTGGCCTTCTAGGTCCTTGAGTCCAAGTTTTATAGGATAAAATCTTTTATTAAAGGGATTTGTTTTGTGAAATTTGGATTCAGTCAAAGGGCCATCCTTGAGGACCACATGTGGCCTTAAGGCTGCAGGTTCCCCATCCCTGATGTAGGAGGACTCCTAACCTGGGATCAAGGTACTTGGCTTTTAGGAACATTTTGATAACTGTATTTCAGTACAATTGGTTTCCTTTATCAGTCAATCAGTAAACGTTTATTAAGTACCTACTAAATACCAGGCACTGTGCTAAGCACTAGGCATACAAAAAAAGCGAAAGACAGGAAATCATGAAAAGAGGGAAGGCACCAGAATCAGAAGAGGTTGAGAAAGCTTCCAGTAAAGGAGGAGATTTTATTTGGGCCTTAAAGGAAGCCAGGGAAGTCAGAGACAAAGAGGGAGAGAGGTCAGTCAAAGAAAATGTCTGGAGTTGAGAGAGGGTGAGTCATGTTCATGGGATGGCCAGGAGGCCGGGGTCATTGGGTCACTGGGTCACAGAATACATGGGGCAGGGGTGAGGAGACTGGAAAGAAAGGGGGTTATTTTAGGCATTAGGTCAAAAAGGCACCCATAGGTTCTGTCAGTCTGCCCAAAAGGTCCAGGACACCAAAAGTGAAAAATCCCTCGTGGAAGAAGAGATTGGGAGTTTTAAAAATGAGGTGCTCCACTTAAAAGCCCTTGGGGCAGGACTAGGCAACAAGAAAGCCCTGAAGAGGTCAGTGATGGAGGAAGGGCTGCTATTGGTCCCCCAGTGATGAGGCTTCTTCAGAAAGACAGTGTTGAAGAAAGCTCCTGACCAAATAAAGAGCTCCCCAATACCCAGAAAGATGAACTCTTAACGGTTTTTTTGGGAGGACAGCCCTAGAAGTGACTGCAACTGAGTTCCCTCCGTTTCTTCATCTGTAAAATAAGGGATTTGACCAGATGGTCTCTAAGTTTCTTCCAGCTCTCAGTCCATGATCTTTTGACTCCCCTGACTATTAGTGGCCCCCAGTTATGACCTTGTCTGTTAGGTCTATACTCCTCTGTCCATGGTGTTCCCCTGGCCCAATGCACACTCCTTGAAGGCAAACCCTGCTTCATTGGTGGCTTGGCAGCCCCAGGGCCTGGAACATGATGGGGCTTAACAAAGGGTTGCTGGTTGGTTGGTTGAGTGAGCCTCGGTCCCTACATACAGGGACAGATGGAACATGCCTGGTCACTTGGAAGGTCTGCAGGAGCCCAGGGGATAAGTGGGGAGGACAATGAGCATCTGCAGAGCTCTATGGTCTGTTTGTGTTCCTCGTGTCTGTGGCTCAGCCTGAATAGCCCAGATTTTGTTCTGATAACTTAGGAAAGCAGTGGGGAGTGAGAAAAATGAACTGGTCAGGCTCTCTGAAATGCCTCCCTCAACAAGCCCCCTTGACTGGAAATGGGAAAGACTAATGGGATGGTGTGGCCAGAAAGAAGGCAAGGATTGTACCTCTGCTCAAATACCACCAGCGAGGGTGAGATCACTACCTGGCATTTGGGCTGCTGTTGGGGTTGGACATTTGGACACTTACAGATAGCACTGCTTGTGAAAGTGTTCATCTTAGACTGAGCATCTAGGGACTGTAGCTGGTGATACTCCCACAAGCCCCAGCTGAGTCTTCTGGACCAGCACTGGATGCCTCCTCTTTCTTTCACACATTTGAGGTTATTGATTTCAAGCCAGAAGGTCCTAAGGGGCCTCTAGTTCAATCCCTTATTTTACCAATGAGGATGTTGAGGCCCCAGAGTATAAGCTGCCTGTGAAGAACTGCCAGGGTAGCTAGGAGCCCAGTCAGGATTGGAGCATTTACCTGCTCCACCTGCCATGTGTCCACGCCTCCATCTCTTCCCTGCACTAACTAGTCTCCATTTCACTAAGAATTCCTCACATGCCTGGTTAGATCCTCCATAGTCTTCACCCTTTCTCTGGGGCTGCTCCACTTTCTCAGTCTCCTCCCTTCCTCCTCCTGGGACAAAGCCACATTTTGGCCCCTGAACTTGTTTGTAGACTGGGATCCTGACATCTGCCATATCACCAAGCCTCTCAAAAGCCTCTGCCTTCTGGACTCTCCTCTAAATCACTGATGAACCTGGTGGCTGGGGCCAAGGACAAAGGCAACCCTGGGGCACATCTATCTCAGACAATTCCAAGCACTGATCCTAGTATGTGAGGGTTGACTGTAATCTTAAAGGTCATCTAATCTAATGTGACCATTCTACAGATGAGGCTGGGGGAAGATACTGGTCTAATTTCACACAGTAAGTGGCAGAGAAGGGACTTGGGCCTAAGCTGCTCATCTAGTCCCAGGATCTTTCATTTCTAATGTCTTGGTTACCCACAGCACACACTGCCAACTCAGGTGGAGCTCATAGACCACTAAGACCCTCAGATCCTTTTCAGAGCAAATGTTATCTATCCATGCCGTCTTCTATTGGTGGCCCCGGTGTCTGGGACCTAAGTGCAAGACTTGGCATGTATATCTATTGAATTTCATCTGACTAGATTCAGCCCCATGTTCCAGACTATCCAGGAACCTGTTTGGATCCTGACCTTGTCATCCATTTGATCATCTCTCTTTCCCAGCTTTGCATCATCCAAACATCTGATATGTGTACCATTGATAAAATGTTAAGTACAGCACCAACGAGAGATCCCTGGAGCCCTCCACTGGAGACCTTTTGCCGGGCTGACACTGAACCATACGCAGCTACTCTGAGCTTGGCCATCTAACTAGCTTTGAATCCATCTGAGTGTATTCTTGTCTAACCCACATTTCTCCATCTTCTGAACAAAAAGAAGATGAGGGACTGAATCAAAAGCCTTACCAATATCTAAGTAAACTATCTCCATGGCCATTACTAATTTAGGAATCCTGTACAGGGGGGCAGAGAGAGAGAGACAGACAGACAGAGACAGAGACAGACAGAAACAGAGAGAGACAGACAGAGACAGAAAGAACGAGGTGAGTTTGGCATGACTTGTGCTTGATGAAACCAAATTGGCTTTTGGGAACTACTGCTTCCCTTCCAAATATTCACCAACAGTCTCTTGAATTGCCCTCTCTAGCCATTTCCTAGGAATCCTAGATGAGCTCACCCCCTAGGGTCTAAAGGCTCGTCCCTTTCCTTTTTGGAAAGGGGACCAGAGTTCCCCTGCCTCTCATGCCAGCTCCCCTGGCTTCATGCGCTCTTTCAGACATCAGTTATGGTTCAGCACCCTGGCCAGGGCTGTCATCCACCTGGGCCAGGAGACCTGCACTCATTAAGGGAAGCCAGAGCTCTCTGATTAGCTCTTCCCTTCTCTCTTTGGAGATCTAGGGGTCACCTTCAAGCCACGCCAATAATTCCAGGCATTGAAAATTCAGAATTATTGGGGAGGACTTTACATAGAGGGGAGTTTGTGTGGCAGGTAGGGCTAACATGCACACACCCATCCTGTCACTCTGAGAGGAAGTGATTCTCTGTCAGTCAGAGAAGAAAGCTGTTCATTCCAAGGAAGAGACAGAGACTCATGAGTTGGGGGGCCCTCTGTTCTCTCCCAGGACAGCCTCTCAGTCTCTCTGTGACCTTAGGAGAGCCACAAAACCTCCCAGCAGCTCTGTTTTCTCATCTGGAAAAGGAGGAGCTAGACAAGACAATCTCTCCTTCCAGCTCTGGGATCCTGAGACCTGAAGGTAGGCTCCTCCTGAGGTTTCTTCTCTGTGAAGCTTAACATTGAACTGAGAAAACTCCAACTGGTCACCCTGTGGCAGAGGGATGGCTGATGGCAGGGGCCCATGTCCACTTATGGCCCCTTAGAATCTCAAAGGGAGCAAAGCTGGGCCATGATGTGACAGACATGTGGGAGGGGGGGCTCCCAACTCCAGGGCATCTGACAAAGTCCCCCTGGTATCCTTGGTGGGGGCGGGGGGGGGGAGAGTCAGAGCTTGTTGGCAGGGCTCAACCCAAACCCAAGGGCTTTTTTCGTTGGGTGTGGTCAGTGAGTTTTTTTTATCAATGACTGTGATAGGACATAGTTTGCCAATGACACAAAACTGGGAGAGAGAATGAAGATAGTGGTTGAGAAGGCCAGGACCTCCAGAGATGTTGGCAGCCTGGAATGGGGAGGGAGGGTGCTTCTAATAAGAAAACAATGCCAAGAACTCACATCCCTGTAGCATCTTAAGGGTTACAATATCTAGCATTAAACGAGAGGTTTTGGGAGGGTCCCGACTGGTGATTTCACTGATGTTGGGAACTCCCAAGACAGATGAGAGCCTGCTCAGCCACTTATAATCTTAATTGCCTGGGGTGCTGGGAGCCATGTAGTTTGTCAGGGTCACACAGCCAGTATGTATCATAGGTAGAAATTGAAGGTGGCACCATAGTGCCCAGAGTGCCGGGCCTGGATTCAGGAAGACTCATCCTCCTGAGTTCAAATCTGGCCTCAGACACTCCTTAGCTGGGTGACCGTGGGCAAGTCACTTCCCCCTGTTTGCCTCAGTTTCCTCATCTGTAAAATGAGAAGGAAAGGGCAAACCACTCTAGTATCTTTGCCAAGAAAGCCTCAAATGACTAAACAACAATCAACTTCTTGACTCTAAGGCTGGCTCCCTACCCACTAAGCAACACTGTCTCTCTAACAGAGTCTTAATAGGAATAAATATAAAGTTTTCTGTTCAGGTTAAAAAAAATTACCTTTACAAGGTCAAAATGGAGAAGGTATGGGGAGACAATAGTCCATGAGAAAAAGTATCTGGAGGTTTCAGTGGCCCACAAACTCCACATGAGTCAGCAGTAGGTGATGACAGCTAAGGAAGCTGTGGCATTTGGAGAGAGCCATCTTCCAGGATGAGCTCCCTGTCCCCTACCTGGCTCAGACAACATCTGGAATATCGGACTCAGGACTTGGCCCATATTATGGAGGACTTTCAGGAACACTTTTAGTGGAGCCGGACCGGGATGGGCAGGGACTTGGAGAACTAAATGAAGGATAAGGGGAGGCTTAGCCTGCAGAAGAGAGGAGGTTGGAGAGAAGTCTTCAGAGATTTGAGGAGCTGTGCTACAGAAGAAGGATTGACTTTCTCTGCTTGGCCCCCCAGGGCAGAATGAAAAGCAAAAGGTGGAAACTTCAGAGAAGCAGAGTCATACTCAGTAGAAAAAGAACTTCCTAAGAATCTGGGCTCTCCCCAAGTGAGGTGGGCTGCCTCATAAGGTAATGAGCTCCCCATTCCCAGAGGTATTCTCCCCACAGAGGGAATTCTCCTCCAGTCATGGACTGCACCAGATGGTGCCTGAGTTCCCTCCTAACTTGGAGGTTCTGTGCTTCTCTCTTCCCTTATTCATCCAAGTCAGGTTGGAAGAAAGACAAAAATAACCCTGCTCCTACATGCCTGGACTATCTCGGATGCAGGCACTCCTAGAGAGGCTTCCTGTCACATGCCCCTCAACAGAAAAGGGGGCAGTAACCCTGTGGGCCCTGAGTGCAAATGCACCCTTTCCTTTCAGGGTGAGTTCCATACTCAGTGGCCTCTGAGACTCCTTCCAGTTTCAGGTCTGTGATGGTGTCCCAAGTCCCCGCCCCAATCTAAACCTCAGTTTCTTCTGTAAAATAGGGGGCTGGACTTCGAATGTGGAAACTTCAGTCCTCACAGGCACCACTACATTGCTGTCCCAACCCTTGTTGGCTTCATGTCAGAAATCTTCCTGGCAGCTCTCAGTTACAAGACTAATTTTCTGCCATTAAGCTGACCTCTGTTATTCCCCTGCATCTCTTCTATTCCTTCCATAAAAGCTGCATATGTTTCATTTAATGGGGTCTGGAATAAATTTCAAAATGTAATAGCTGTGCCTCCCTCACTGTCCCCTCCCCCAACGACAGTCATTCATCTTCCTGGCTTTTGTGACTTCCCTCTCAAGGTTGTTCAATTGGAGGGCCATCCTTCTCAAGCCTCTGTATCACACTGAGTGGTGTGGGCTATGAGCCAATGCCCATGACCATCAAAACATCTCCAGGATTCCTAATGACTCCAGGTCTCTCAGCACCAGACACATGGAGACTTTATCATCTGACAAGCCTGTTCCTTTCTCATGGTATTTTTTTCTTCTTTTCTCAAAGTTTCTATGATCAGCGCTCTAGAGCTGGAAAGGACGTTGGAGGTCACTCCTCCTTTTACAGATGAGGAAATAGAGGCCCTAGGTCACATAGACAAAGGCAAGATTCAAATCTTTGGCTCTGAGCCTGTTCACTGCATCACACTGTCCCCCTCCCCCAATTTTCAGCAGCTCCTGTTTGGCACTCATTTCTTCCTAAGCATGGTCTCACTTGGGTCCAGTTGATCTTAGGGGAGACTTCTGCCATTGAAAACAACACAGGTAAATCTGCTAGGATCAGTCCAGAGATACAGGGGACCACCTCTTCAAGTCTTCTGGATGGAGAATCCAGGAACCAGCACTCACTGGGCACCACTGTTCTTGGAAGCAGGCTGGCATTTCTAAAACAACTGCCCCCTGACTCTGGGCTTTTCTGGCCTGGCTGCCCAAATTCACAAAACAAGACAACTTATTATTTTGCAATTGACCTTCCCCCCCCTTCACCCCCCCATCCCACCCAATAGTTGGATCTCTCAGACACTTAAAAAAATACAGAGAATCAAGCTTCTTTTACCAACCTCCTCCTCCTCCCCCAGGCCCTTGAGCAGAAGCCTTATTTATTCTTGGCTTTGGGAAAGATTTCAGCCCCCAGAATCTTTGTCACTTTCCTCATTTCAGTCAATTTGTCATTCTAATTCCTTTTATTCCTGGGCTTGGGGATTGGTTTCCTTTTCAAATGAGGCCACCTGACCAAACTTGACTTGCAGGGGAAGGGGGTGGGGGAGTCTGGGGGAGCCAACAAGGAGAAAACAAAACACCATCTTGCAAGTGGAAGTCATCTAAAAATAAGCAGCATGTGGGGGGAGGGGAGTTGGAGGGCCAGCCCTGGCCATTATGACGCAAGTCTCTCCCTCCCAGGCGCCATGTTGGTGGTGCTGGGCTGATCTGAAAATCTCCCCTCAAGCCTCTCTCCTGGGATCTTCTGTGGGGCCAGACCAGAAAGGAGCTGGGCAGATGAGATACAATCATCTCATGATGGCCCTTCCATAGGAAGCACACTGCCAGAGGACCTCTCTCTAAACGGGTGACCTTGATCAATGAGACTAAGTTACAAATCAGCCTTTGTGAAGGGTTTGGAAGGACATTGTCGAGTGAGGCCCCACCCATAGGGAGCCCCACTGGAACAAGGTGCCTCTTATGTGCTCAGAACAGGACACAACCCTGCACAAAGAGGCTGGTTGGAGTCAATCTATAGATCTCAGTTATCTTGGCCACTGGTGGAGTGTCTGCCCAGCCAAGAAACCTGGAGAAGTCAGTAGGTGGTGGGTGGGCTTTGCCAGAATAAGTGGTTCATTCTGTTTACCATGTAGGGAAATGAGGGGGCATGACCTTTGAAAGGAGCATCAAGAGAGAAAGAAAGAAAATTCACCTTTGGCTTAGGACCCAAGGACAAGGAGAGAACCCTGAGCTCTACAGATGTTTCTGCTTATCATGAGTGGGGGTCTTTGGAGCTGTGGGCCTGGGCCTCCCCTTCTACTTTTCCTCCTTTGTATAGTCTTTATCTTCTCCAGTAGAGAGTAAATGTAAGGGCATCCCATTTAATGAGGGGAAACAGAATGTAGACAGATCAGCCAAGTCAAGGCATGGACAAGTCTGCTTTACCTTTCTCTATATCTTCAGCTCCTAGCATGGTGTTTGGCACATGGTAGTGCTCAATAAATGCTTTCTGATTAAGTACAAAGAACTTCGTAACCTTTGCTGTAATCTTGGCTTGACAATTGTTAAGAGGCTGTAGCAGTGCCACCAAGAGTGTTTGTCTTAGGAATCAGGAAAATGTGGGTTCGAATCCTTTCTTGAAGGTGCTTGCTAGCCATGTGACCCTATGCAAGGTCATTGACCTTCCAGAGTCTCGGTTTCTCTCTGTAAAATGAGTGGTTTGGACCTGATTACTTATAAGGTCTCTTCCAGCTCTAAAGCTAAGTGGGGAGGGTCAGGAAGGCCTCGTGCAGGAGATGCCAATGGAAGTGAGACTTGAAGGAGATTAGGAGTCCTGAGAGGCAGAGGTGACAGTGAGAAAGAGAGAATGTTCCTGGTAGGGGGCACAGCCTAGGCAAAGGTATAGGGGCAAGAGATGGGGCACCACACATAGGGAATAGGAAGCTAGGCCAGTTTGGTCAGCACGTAAAGTGCACAAAAGACGGTCATCTATAATAAGTCTGGAAAGGAGAGCTGGGGGCAGATGGTGAAGGCCTTGAGTGACCATCAGAGGAGTCTGTTTTATACTTGTTGTGACATGTTACAATATGGGCTTCTTGAGCATGGATTTTAAAGTGAAGGCGACCTGCCAGAGTGGACCCCTAACACCCAAATAGAGCCGGGCCGTGGCTCCTGCCATTCCTCTGGCTCAGCCCCAGCTGCATTACTCTGTTCCACAAAGCTGCATATGAAGACTCCTGTCAGTGACTTAAAAAAAAACGGCGTCTAAAAATAGAACCATTTTTAGACTTCAAGGAACAAACAGCGATGGCTTTTTGTGATCCCTGGTGTTGGCTCAGACATTTCAAAAAGGCAATGGTGGAAGTGGGGCCATCGTTTTCTGGCCAGCCTGAGGAAGCCCAGGCTTGGGGGTTTTGGGGCAGCCCCAGAAGCTGTGTCTTCGGTGTGTCTGGTGGAGGAGGGCTACCCTGGGCCCCAGACTTCAACTAAACTCCAAATAGGCAAGAATGGAGCCTTGCCCATTAGCGGCTGCCTGTCAAGCTACCCCAAATCCGGACCTGCTGTGGGGTCTGAATGAGGAGCTGAGAAACCCACCCTGGGCTCCTGCCTCTTCTCTTCCCTGTCATGCTCTGTGATCACAAAACACAGCCTGTGAATGGATTTCTCAGCAACCAATTTGAGAAGAGCCAGAGGTACCTCAGGTCTATGACCCTTGACAGCATCTGCTCAGGACACAGAAGTGCTGTGGAGGCAGCTGGGTAAGACCCGCCGACGCTGCAGAAACCTGCTTCATGCCAGTTCCTAGGCAAGGAAAGCCCATCAGTGACAGGGAGAGAGTCTCCTACCTAGCTACCGCTCCCCCCTGAAGATCCTTCCGCAGACCAGCAAAGTGAAGCAGGGAATATAGATGAAGGATGCCTCCGGCCACAGAAACCCACTTTTCTTTTGCTGTTCCCCTCCCCTCTCTGCTCCCCAGCCTGTTACCACCCTGCTAGGCTGCCTGCCCCACACCTTCCTCTCTCAGCCCAGAGGACACAATGGAGGCTCTGAGGCTGGGAAACCCCAGGCAGGAGAGGGGGGCTCACCGCAGCACCCAGAGCCCCTTTCTGACCCCCTCCTTGTTCCAAGTCTCCACATTAAATGAGAATGTAACCCGCATACAGTAGATGCTCTCTCCTCCCCTGTGCCTCCCGAAGTCTTGGGAGCCATCCCACGCTCCCTGGATGTCCTGAGTGCTCACCTCATCCACAGGGGAGGCTATTTATTTTGGAGAACACCACATGAGGCTTTTTCTTATCGAGGATACTGGTGAGATCTCTTTCTGCCAAGAGGGGTCTGGGCTCTTCGCCCTCCTTTTCACTCCTCTAGGGATGTCACTCCTGGTGGAGGAGGGATTAAGCTGAGCAGTGGATTTTAGGTCTTTGTCTCTCCTGCCCCTTCTAATCAATCAGCCAGGAAGCACTGATTAAGTGACTATTCTGTGTTGGTCCCTAGGGATACAGACACAAGACAGCCTCTGCCCTCAAGGAGTTTCCATTAGATAGAGAGGGGAGAACATGTACCCACGGAAGTACATGATACACAGTATACAGAGAAGTGGATGATGCCCTGGCTTGAGGGAAGGTGCCACCATTTCTATTTCCTCAGAACAGTCTTGCCTTCCACGTGGGCCCCAGGACATAAAGTGCTCTATGTTTTCTCCCTGATGCATGAATTATTTATCTGTAAGTTTCATTGATACTGAACAGATGCAATGACCTTAGGCAAAACTATGAAAAATCATACCTATTCTTACCTCCTGTCAGCCCCCTCCATTCCCCCAACACTTCTCCTGTTGCCTGTGTGCCCAGTGCCCTCTCATAATGATTCCTAGCCCCAGAGCTGCTACCTTTGGCATGCCATCCATTTACCTGAGGCCAACAAAGCCCCAAGCTCTCAGACTCCTCAAACAAACTTGAATGGATACCAGCTAGTCATTAGGAAGAAAGAGCCTAATTAAGCTAGCTCATACTGAAGTGTGAAGGACTGATGGTAACTAACCCTTTCTTAGGTGTCTTTGCATTTTAATAAGAGGCTTGCTACTCTCAAATGAATGGCTATCGAATGGAAGAATTTTATGCCCAGTAGCAAGCCTAGGAGGAAGAAACTTTTGGATGGCTTTCCCTCAAGTCATATTCCAGATGCTCCTTGGCTAAAGGCTCAGGACCCCAATAACCCCTCAATGATTCCAAGACCAAAGACACAATGGGTGGACTGTGGTTATCTTTGAGCATTGATCAATCCCCTCAAAACTCTGAAAGGGGAATGGAAAGATTTCCATCTGTTCTCTTCACTGGTTATCAATAGAAGAAGAGCCAATGGGACAGGAGATAGGACCCCCAACTGAGGCAAAATCTCCAGATTTCATTCACCCGCATTTTCCATGACTCCCCATCCCCCAAATGAGACTGGCTTCCACAGAACAAGGATAATCAGGGTCACCTGACTATTACATTTTTCAGCAAGTTGGAGCCCAGAGGACGTTCCTAGCCACTTCCTTCTCTCATCCCCTCAGCAGGATTTCAGGCCAGTGGGTAAAGTAATGGCCAAACAAACCAATTAAAAATCAAATTGGTAAAAAGCTGGCACAAACTTTGCATCTGAAAAGCTGAGACTAGTCTAGCAATTGCCTATTTTCTCATCCTATTTACTCCCCCGGCAAGCCCACATCCTACAAGCCCAAATCCACTTCCAGCAGGGAAGGCCCTGGCCCTGTTAGCTTATGAGGATTCTGTCCACAATCTGCCCCAGAGCCTTCACAGACAGTCAATATTAACCACGGCCCAGTGATGCTGCTGCCATGCCAGGTGTGTTGGTTTGGATATTCCTTGAGAAACCAGGAGACCACTTGCCATACTCTGTGGGCAAACATCCACCCTGTTGCCATGCAGCTTCCATGATGATGATGGCAGCTGGCGATGCGGTACTAGTCTGGATTGGGGAGAAGAGGAGTTGGGGCAGGAGCAATTGAATGCTCCGGTTTGTTTCCCAACAGGGCTCCAGATGCCCAGAGCTCAGTTCTATTTCCTGAGTCCTTATAACAGGGTTCCATGACTTTATGCATCCAACAGACTAGGCAAGGATTCAAAGGGTGCTTCTAAGAAGACAGCTATTGCTGACTTCATAACACAGAGATGCCATTGCTTCTGTATTGTCTGCACCCAAGACCTCAGGCAGTTTACAGCATACCCCAGTGCATGAGACTTCCATACACCATATAGCCATACTGGGATCTCTACCAACAAACCACACCACCCTGTCATGAAGAAGTCTCCCTTGGACAACCTCATCAGCTCTGCAACTAGAGTAAAAACACCAGCTCAGAGTTCTGGGTTCTCCCTGATTTTATCTGCTGCTGTAGACTGCCTCAGAGTGAGACAGACCAATGGCTCCCTAGGGCTACAACTGGCAGTAATGACCACTTTTCTGCTCTCCCAGCTTGACTGCCCCACCTTTTTGATGAAGACAACCTTACATACAAATCAAAGAAGACGTGATATGAAGGTGGAGCTGCTCTTTGCGCTGCTCCTGGTGCCCCTCCTTTTTCCCTGGAGCACATTTTCCTCTGATGGCCTCCCTCCATCCAAATAGGTCCTTCTTTGACAAAGCAAGAGATCTTCTAAGAAACAGGCAGAATCCATTTCAAGCCTCCATCAAGGGACTTCCTCACTACAAACAGAAATTAATATCCCAATATGTCTGCCTTCTGAAGGTTCCTGTTACTGTCCAGAATAACTCATAAAGTCTTGATGAGAACTCGGCATCAGGACATCCCTCAGGTTAAACCTTTGGTCTCTCACAGAGGCACAAAGAATGCTCTGTCTGAGGATGCAGTTCCCTGCCTAAGGCACTAGACAAAGCTAATGACATGAAACACAGTACGATACTTTCTGGGCAGATCCAGCTTCTTGGTGTTACAGCTGGAAGTCAAATTCTGGTTTCCTGACCCAGAAATAAGTGTCTCATGAATTCTATGGAGCAGGTGATAATAAGGTAGGAAGCTGTAAGCATAGCAATGAAGAACCTGGCTGTTCAGAGCCACGGTCTGCCCAGCAGCACCATACCTTAAGGGCAGGCTGGTTGGGAGGGGGAAGTCAATTGTCTCTGGAAAGCTAACCATGGTCAAAGGGTCAGAGCTCAGTACCTGGAAGGGAGCTCAGAGGTCCTCCGGCCCATCAGGTAATCAGTAACATGTATGAAGCACCTGTGAGGTGTCAGGAACTGTGCTAGGCACCAGGGAAACAAAGAAAGGCGAGACAGTCCCTGCCTTTGGGGAACTCGCACTCTAACGAGGGAGACAACACATGAACAACTATACGAACAAGGTATGGGCGGGACAAACTGGAAATAATCGACAAAGGGAGGCACTAGGATTAAGGGGGATCAGGAAAGATTTCCTACAGGAGGGGGGCTTTTAGTTGGGACTTGAAGGAAGCCGGGGAGGTCAGGAGGTGGAGATGAGCGGGGAGAGCAGAGAAACTATCCTGGAGTAGGGAGATGTTTGAGGAACAGCCGGGAGGCCAGTGTCCCTGGACCACAGGATGTGGGGCAGTGGGATAGACGGTGTAAGAAGACTGGAAAGGTAGAAGGGAGCAGGTTATGAGGAACTTCAAATGTCAAATAGAAGTTTTTATATTTGATACTGGAGGCGACAGGAAGCCGGAAGCCACGAGAGTTTGAGTAGGTGGGGTGACATAATTGGATCTGAGTTTTAGAAAATTCTCTTTGGAGGCTGAAGGGGTCATATTCAAGAGGTGCTGCAAAGGTAGAATCAACAGGTCTTGATAAGAATTTGGATGTGGGGGTGGAGAGAGATGCTAAGGAGTCCAGGATGGCTCCTGGGTCATGAGTCTGAGGAACTGGGAGGATGGAGTGCCCTTAACAGTGAAGAGATGTTTGGAAGGGGGAAGATGCTGGGAAATATCATGAATTCTGCTTGGACATGTTGAATTTCAGATGTCTACTACAGGCCAATCTGAGATGTCTGAGAGGCAGTTGGGGATACAAGACAAAAGTCAGCAGAGAAGTTGGGGCAGAATAGGTAGGTCTGAGAATTATCAACCTAGAGATGGCGATTAAATCCACAGGAGTGGATGAGATTACCAAGGGAAGTGGGATGATGGAGAAGACAAGGGGGTCCAGGACAGGGTCACCCACAAGTAGAGGGTGTGTCTGGAGGAGGATCCAGCAAAAGGGAGTGGTCAGAAAGGGAACAGGAGAATAGGGCAGGGAGTTGTTCCAAGAACCTGGAGAGAAGAGAGTGTGGAGGAAGAGAGAGTGACCCACAGAGTCAAAAGCTGCAGAGGTTGAGAAGATCGAGGACGGAGCAAAGGCTGGCTTTGGTGATTAAGAGTTATCATTCATTTTACAGATGAGGAAACAGGCTAAGGGAGAGCAGGTGACTCATCCACAATCACACAGGATCAAATATCTAGTAAATATCTGGAGTAGAATTTGAACCCAGATCTTCTGGTTCAGTAATCCATCTCTTCCACCACAGCTGTAAACACTGAGAGCCAAATCTGGAACTGGATCATGGCAGGGATGTCACACATCCATCAATCACCAAGCACCTACTATGTGTCACGCACTTTGCAAAGCACCAGGGCTACCCTTAGAAAGAAAGAAACAAGCCCTGCTTGCAGGGAGCCTCCATTCTGCCAGTTGTACACACACAGTGACTCAGGGCTGATGGCCCGCCTAGGCTCTGTATCGTCCACAGCCCAGCTCTTCTTCCTGCGTTTCCCCATCACTCTGTCCCTCCTTCGATCGTAGTGCCTCTGCCAGAGAAATACCATCTTACGGTACTCGGTGTGTATGTGAGTGTGTGTTGTTGAGTGTGTATATATGTGTGTATGTGTATGAGTGTGTATATGTGAATGTGAGTGTGTGTATATGTGTGTGTGTGTGTGTGTGAATGTGTGTATGTATATGAGTGTGTGTATATATGTGTGTGAATGAGCGTGGCTGTAGAAAGAGAGGAGGGTGGAGGGAATGAAGCCACCCCATTTTACCAGGAGCAGAGGTGGTGAAGGAAGGCAGGAGAGAAACAATGGAGTCGCTGTTTACCAGTGGTTGCGTGAAAGGCCCGGCAGGGGAGGATCTCGGAGCTGTTGGTGAAATGTGCCCTGAGCATCACTCTCTGCCCCAGCTCTCCACACATCTTCTCTCCCATTGGCTGGGATGACTGTCCTCAGAGTGGAAGGCTCCCCTCCTTCCCTTGATCTCCCCACACAGGAGCCTCTAAAAGTCCAGTCCATGAAGGAGTGGCCATGAGTGTAAAGGATCATGCCTAGAATTCACTGTCACAGAGGGGCAGAGCCCCACAGACAACATGAATGGGGGTGGAAAGGACAGTCTGTAACAGGGCAGCCATCAGGTTGAAATCCTGTTCCCTCCCTCACCTGCACCACCTAAGCTCTGACTGAGGCCAGAGCCTTCCTGGTCCACATGCCCTGAGACGTTGCTAAAGCCCCCTCTGAAGTGTGTGTGTGGGGAGGGATAAACTCCCTTGTTACTTGTCATGTCAACACTACACAGGCTTTTTCTGGAAAGTCCACTCTTATAAAGCCTTACAAAGCCACAGATTCCGTGAGGTTCAATGATCATGGGAGATCCCACAGCCATGGACATGCCAGATGTCCTGCCCATTGGACTGCATCCTCAACGTGAGGTTAGTCTTCCCAAAGCAAAGCAGAATGCCCCTCAGCTGCCCTCTCTCCATCACTACCCGACCCCCACACCCAATAAGTCAGCAGGTTTTATCAACTGTACCTCCATGGCACCTCTCCCTTCTCTCCACTCATGCCACCCCAGCTCAGACCCTCATCACCTCTCACATGGACTTCAACAATAGACTCCTGATTGGTCTCTCTGTCTCAGGTCTCTCCTCCACCTCTTATCCAAAGTGGATATTCCTAAAGCACAAGCCTGATCAGGTCACTGCCCTGCTCCATGGGAGAGCCCTAGCAATATGGCGCTCTGTCCATTTCAAGAGACTGGACATGACATTTCCTCCAGCTTCATCTTTCTACTTCATTCCCATTAGTCAATATGAAAAGTTCAATTATAGGACCAAACCCCCCACACCATGAGCCAGCAGGCTCCCTGTACTTAAGAAGTCACGGCAACAGCGTCTCTCATCAGCTAGAACTAGGTACCCTCTGACCTGTGGCTCATCTGGAGGCAGGAGGAATGGAAAGTGCTTGAGCAGAAACTGGTCTTGGGCATTCTTGTATTGACTCATGTTTCAATAACAACACAAACCATCAGAGGGCCATGCTCTTCAACTGTAGTTATAGCCCGCACTCACAAATGAGCTCCCCCAGCAGGGGGATGACACCACCAACCCTGGTGTCTGAAATGTCTATAATTTCAGCAGGTTGGATAAACTCCCCTGTTCCTGTCATGTCAACTCTACACAGGCTTTTTCTGGAAAGTCCACTCTTACAAAGCCTCACATTCATTGCCTCCTGGGGACCTCCAATGGGCTGTCACAGGGACAGATAGAGCCCCTCCAATTCAAAGAGCCTCTGACACACAGTGAGGAAAGAGCTCAAGATGGAGATGGAAGCTTTAATGCCACTGCAGTGGTGAGAGGGGATGCACAGGGATCCAGCGAATTACCACCTACTAGCTCCAAAGAGGATTCCCCAAGACATGTGACTCTGGCTGGTAGAAATGGCCAGTTGGGAACCCTGAAAAGAAGCTAAAAAAATCAAAACCCCAAACCGACTCAACCACCAGGCTGAACTTAGGTAAGAATGCAAATGGAAAATGAAGTCTTTAGCATTCATGTTAACCCACTATAGAAGCATGGAATTTTAGAGCTGGCAGGGACCTTAGGGGCCACCTGGTCCAATCTCATCATTGTACAGAGGGAGAAATGGAGGCCAAGATAGATCGTGTGACCTGTATACTATCACACAGGTAAGTGTCAGAGCCGAGACTCAGACTCTGGTCATCGAGTATTCTCCTGTGACTATGCTGTACTATTTATTCATTCCTTCACCCAGTCATTCATTCACTCATGCACACATGCATTCATTCAATGACCATTTAATAAAAGCTTCTTCTACAACAAACACAGGATCACCATTATACATGTCATTGTAGGAGGGGCTGGTGACAACTTGGTTTGCAAAAAGCCTGGGAAGATGATAGAACTTGTGGCTTGATGACTTTATCCTGAAAAGTCCAGTTCTGCTAAACCCACAGACCTGCCTTCCCTGCATCCCATCCCCGTCCCTCCAAGAGTCTCTAAAATTGCTCTGGTACCCTCACATCAGTCACCTCACTTATGCTTTGATTGTTCTCACTATGACCATGATGATTTTGGATCTGGATCTTCCCCAGGGGATAGCCTCTACTTTCCACATGGACAAAGAGAGACCTAGAGAGAGGAGGTTACTTATTCTGGGTCACTGACAGGGACAGGTCTGGGAAGAGAATGGGGTAGATTCCTTGATTTCCAGGGTGCTGTTCTAGGCTATTGGGCAAAAGGACCAATCAGAGCCCCAGATCCCCACCCCCCATCCCTGATATGGGTCAGGCTTGGATTCAATACAAATATTAGCAGCTGCCATCCTGTCTGCAGAGCCAGAGCACTCCCAGATAATTCTTCTATATGGGGACATTCCCTCAATGAGCTTCTTTCTAGAACCTGGACTGTGGGGGAAGGCAGCACACTCATCACAGGGGTAGGTGACACAAAGCTGGGAGGGGCAGTTAATGTTGGATGACAGAGCTAGCATCCATAAAGATCTTGACAGACTGGAGCACTGGAACAAGATGAATCAGATTACATTTAATGAGAACAAATGACTTGACAATCAATGAGTTAAAAAAAATCAGCTTCACAGGCACAATTTGGGAGAGATTTGTCTACAAAGGAGTTCATCTGAAAATGGTCTGAGGGTTTCAGTGGTCCACAAGCTTAACATGAGTTGGCAATGAACTGTGCAAAAAAGCTTGGCCTGCACGGAGAGGTCCAACTTCCCAGAACGGTGAGGTTATGGTCCCACTGTCCTCTGCTCAGCTCATGGGATGTGCTTTTAGGAAGGATATTGATAAATAGAAAATCAATTCCATCAAGGCAGACTGGAGGGATCAGGAAGGGCATCCTTCCTATAGGAATCTGAGCTTTGCAAGAAAACAAAGATTCTAGAGGCAAAGGTGAAGTGAGAGACCATTCAAGCCTGGAGCTTTTGGGTTGTGAATATGGCCTTGTGGCTTCAGCATGATATTGATCAACTGAAGAGAGTTCAGAAAGGGCAATGAGACAGGGGTGACTGGCCTAGAGTCAATACCATAGGGTAATGCATCAAAGGAACTGGAGATATTCATCTAGGAGAAGAGAAGGCTTGGGGCAGGGCGGGGCAGATGTCACAACTGTCTTTGAGTATCTGAAGGGATGCCATGGTTGTCCTTTGAGGGTCATGGCAGACACAGAGGGTAGGAAGTCGAGAAGAGGCGAATTCAGGCCATGATGCCCCAAAGTGGACTGGGCTGCCAAGGAGGTAGTGGGATTCCTCTCTTTGAGCTCATTTGGTGTTAGAGCTGGAATTCTTTTTTAGGACTTGTTTAGACTAAATGGAAGCTCGGAAGCCACCCAAGCTGGATATGAAGCAGTTTAGTGGCCACAGGAGGCAGGGTAAAGGACATGAAATCAGGAAGACCTGGCTTCAAATCCTGCCTCAGATGCTTATTGGATGTCAGACCCTGGGTAAGACACTTAACCTCCCTGTGTCTCAGTTTCCTTATTTGTAAAATGAAGGGAGCTGGCCTCTTTCCAGCTCCAAATAATTGTTTCTATGATCCCTCTCAGCTCTGTAAATTTAGAATTCTTTTCTCCCTCCTAGTTCCCAGATCCAGAAAAGGAACATCTAAGCTCCAAGTTGTAGACAAACTATTTGCTTAAATATAGTCATTCACAAAACAAGTCCTAGTACTTCCCAGTTTGTCTCCTGCTTCAGGTGGGCAGGAAAAGAACCTTCTGGGACATTTCATGGAGCACCTGTCCAACTGGTCCTGGCTGGTAACAAACAGGATGAGAAGGTCACTTTACTTAGTGTAAAGGTCCAGTGATGGTTGATCAGTGCAGATTTGAAAGAAACTGGCAAAAGCCATGTAAACTATAAGTGCAGGTTGAGAATTTAGCACTTACTGAGCCCCTAGAAAAAAATGACTAAGTGGCGGTATTCCTATGTTCATTGCTCTCCAGAAAGTAACAGATTGTCAACTCTACACAGTATAGCTACAAACCCCAACTAACAATCTGGCTGGGAACTGTGTCCTCTCTATAGCTATCAATAGCTCCCCTAAACTCCCAGGAGAGAAATGACCTCTGAAACCTATTTTTGTTAAACAAAGGTTCTGAGCCCTCTTATGAAACAGCATCTAGAAACCAGAAAGTAAAATTTTGGGATGAATTAAGACATGGTATCTGTTTAGAAGAGGGCCCCAGCTTTGTGGCATCCATATTCTTTATATCTCTGCCACTACCAACTCTGGTTACTGGAACCAAAGCTGAGGAAAATCACTTAGGAACAAAAAATGGAACTAAGAGGCATGCTGTCATGCTGTGGTAATGCTTCCAAATGTTTATTTTAGTGCATTCCAAATGAAATGCTAATAACTTAGGGGATTCTGACTGCCCAGGACTCAAGTCATTTAAATGAATGAAATGGAAATGAAAAATATGTTTCAAATGATTAGGGGATGAAACAAAACAATTAGTCTGCAGATTAATAATGGACCAATTGTTCCCTGTCTCCTCTCAACCCCTACCCCTTCAGCAAAGTGTCAGGTGGTTAAAAAGAGTGTCTGGAAAATGGAATGGGGCAAATCAGCTTCCCTACCCTAGATACCATGGACAGCTACAGAAAGCACTGGCTCAAATATGAAAGAAAATGGGTCATTGATAGGAGCACTTCCATTACCCTATTACACCTTCAGGAAGAAAAAAGGAGAGTGAACATGTCTTCAAGCCATTTAGGTCAACTCTTGGGCCACACTGTCCTCCACCAGATCAGCACCACACACACTGCCCTCCATCAGGTCAGCGCTGCACACACAATACCTTCCACCAGATCAGTTCCACAACACAATGCCCTACATCCCCTCAACACCACACACACTACCCTCCACCAGATCAGCATAACTTCCACCAGATCAGTTCCACAACACAATGCCCTACATCCCCTCAACACCACACACACTACCCTCCACCAGATCAGCACCACACACACTGCCCTCCATCAGGTCAGCACTGCACACACAATACCTTCCACCAGATCAGTTCCACAGCACAATGCCCTACATCCCCTCAACACCACACACACTACCCTCCACCAGATCAGCACCACACACACAACATATATGGGAATTTCCTGAGCATATGATAAGAAATCATTTGGAGGTATTTTCCTAGTCACCATTTAGGCTTAGGGTTAGGGTTCGGTTCGAACTTTAACCCTAAATACTTTCCTCCTTCCTTTGAAATAAAGGAATATCTAGTTGGTTTATTATCTCTCTAAGCAATAATGATACCAGTAATGATCATCATCATCTTGTTGGTTTTTGCTTTGTTTGAAACCCAGGCTGGGAGAGCCGAAGTCACTCCCAGACTGATCCCATGACTGAATGGGCATGGGAGCCAATTTGACCCTCCGTAGACAGCCTAGTAGCTCCTACTCTTATCATGGGAATTCCAAACTTAGTATGGACACCCAACTGGCTTTGGTCCTACTGCAGCTCAGAACTCATAAGCTCAAGAGATTTCCCTCCACTTCTATTCCTTTTGCTTCCCCTGGAAGTAGAATTACATATGTGTACCCCTATGCCTGGCCATGACCGTGTCACTAATAATTGACATCACTAAAAAGGAGGAGGGGGAGAATTGACAGATGTTCTTAGATCTCCTCAGGCCATACTTCCAGGACAAACAAAGACCATATCACAAAGCAACAGCAACGGCTCATGATGGATACATGTCACTGGACTTAGCAAATGTCACCCATGTGGTTTGGCCTAGGGATGGAGACTTGAAATGGAAAAGACCCAAGAGTAGACCCAAAAGACTCTTTATGGGAGATGGCCCCATTGATACAACCAACAACGTATCAACAAAGAAACATTGAACAAAAATGATTGTGTGAAGTGGATCTGGTTATAGGTAAAGGGGGGGGCTGATGATGATGACCCAAGATGAGGTCCTCATGACCACAAATGACAGAATGGTCATCCTCACGGAGCCAGGACATATTGGGCATTGGACCCTGAAGTTTGTTCTGTCCCCTGATCAAGCAGAGAGAAAACAATACACGGCATGGAGGCTCTTTCTATTGATTCTCTTTGTTAGTTTCCTTAAAAAAAGGTCCGCTCTCTTGCGTCTCACGCGCTGTGAGAAGGACACTGCTAACTAACAGATAAACAGCTGGAACGCCACAGAAGGCCACTGCAAGTGTTGGCCCAAACTGAGCAGACAGACAACTCATAAAGAAAAATAAGGTGCAGTCCCACTAACATTTTATAGGCATCAATAAACATTCAGAGAACGTGTGGAGAGCAGCTGGCTGGCAGTGTTAGACTTGGAGTTAGGAAGACCAAGTTCAAATCCAGCCTCGCATACCTATTAGCTGAATGATCCTAGGGAAATCACGTAACCACGCCCCGCCTCACTTTCCTCATCTGTAAAATGGGTAATAATATCGCCTACCTGATAGGGCTGTTGTAAGGATTGAATGAGATAATGTATGTAAAGCCCTTCGCAAACCTGAGAATAAGCCCTGTAAGCACTGACCTCATGGGGCCCAAAAGAGGTCATGGGCAAAGAGAGCTTTGTTGTAACCATGGAGTGCTGTACAAATGCCAGCTCTGATGATAGTGATAACAACAACAACAACAACAACAACAAGTAGTAGTAGTGGTAGTGGTAGTAGTAGCAGTAGTAGTAGTGGCTCCTAGCATAGCCCATGAGACTGGGAGCTCCTTGAGGGCAAAGCCTATTTTTTGCCTTTCTTTGTATTCCTAGCACTTAGCACAGTGCCTGGAACATAGTAGCCACTTAATAAATGTGAGATGACCAACAGAGACTAAAGAAAAGACTCTTCTTTTCTTGGCAAAGCATCAGGCTGAAGTAGTTGCCTCACTGTCCCGGGTTCAGTCTGTTCTCCACAGCCAGTTTCCAATCCCTATGCAGCACCCATGGGTGCTTTTCCCTTAGAAGTGGATTTCAGGAAATACAAATTAACTTTAGATATAGTGTCAGACTAGCAGAGGTAAGGAAGCAAACCTATTGCCCAAATCAGCCCTGTGAATGCCACAGTTTCAATGTCTTTTGGATTTTTCAGGTCATTTTTTCCCTTCACGTGTTGAGATGCCATAAGCCATTGGTATGGCCACATGTGTTCTGTAAATGTGAGCATCTTCACCAAATGACATTATATTATAAGCATCTGGAGGGCAGGGACTATGTTTTGACTACTTTGTGTCCTTAGCACCTAGAACAGTGCCTGCCACACAGTCAGTGCTTCATAAATTGCTTGTTAATTGATTGATTGGCACTGGCCAGTGGGGACAGCTGTACAGGGGGATTTAGCTCACTTTCACAGGAGTTGAAGTAGTTGGGTCCCAGTGGAGTGATTTCCTCAGTAACATCTCTCTCCCTCCCCTGCATTTATAGCATCCCAGAGTTAGACGTAAGGGACCAGCCAGTCTAGCCCAACCCCCAGAAGAATCCACACCTACTTGACATTTCACAGCCTCAGTTTGAAGCCCTTCAGCGGAATTTAATAGGCTGATGTGGGGTGGAGTCTTTGACTAATCTACAAATCCAATCATAATTAGTGGAGTTTATTGCATTATTCTTCTTCAGTCCAAGTAAAATGACATATAGAGGAAGAGTCTGGAATTAAAGAATGTCAGTCAGAAGGTGCTCCAGGAGCCATGTAGTTCAATGGTAATTTTCAACAAGAACTCCCACTATTGCATATTCAGATAGAGGTCATCCAGTCTCTCACCGAAGACCTCCAGGGAGGGAAGATACACCACATAATGCAGCAGCCCATCCCACTTGGGGAGAACTTTTATTGTTGGTAAGTTTGTTGCAACCTTAGACTTCAATTGGTCTCTTTGTAATTCCTTGCCATTGTTCTTGGTTGGGTCCTCTTGGGGCCAAACACAAGTCAGATCCTTTACAGGACAAGACAGCATTCATGCCTTTTCTTCTCCAGTGTAAAGAGCCCCAGCTCCTTCAACCAATAGTCATATGTCAAGGACTCATGGTGCTCCCCTATCCTGTCTACTCTCCTCAGAACACTCTCTAGTTTGCCAGCATTCCTCCCAAGATGGAGTGGTGGTGACTATGAATGACCTTTCTAGAATCATCTTGATGCTGGCACTTCTAGAGACCCCAGATCTGGAAGCCTCCTTCTCGCTTGATCCATGGGGCACCTCTATGAGTTGGTAGCTGTCCAGGAAGATCCAAAGCATGCAGATGCAAGGTTACCGAGCAGGTGAGAAGCCTGCCTTCTCCTCTCCAAGTCTTCCCTAATGCTTACAAACCACTCCTGCTCAGAGGAGGAATCATCTCTGAATGCTGCCTCTCATATGATTCAGCGAGACATGAAGAGAAAGCAGCTTCCATAGAGCTCCTCTCTACAAGCCCAGGAGAACATAAGAACCCCATCCGTGCTCAGAAGTCTCATTGTTGTCGCCTCCAAGGAGACTGAGGCCAGTGCTCCACTGCTCTGAAGAGGCTCATGACCCAGGACAGGAAATATGAAGAGAGAGAAAAGGAGAGGCTTCCCTCTAGGGAAAGGAAGAGACTCTAGGTGACATTAAAATGAGGTATTTGTGCTCTGCGAGTGTGACATTGAAGAGATGGAGGAGGCCTCCCAAAGCACGATCTCCTTATCCTTAGAGAATGCACTGAGGTGGGATGCCAGGAAGCTCTTAAGAAGGAAATTTCAGTGCCAGATCGAGAAGCATACAAACGAGTAGGGAAAGGGAGAGCTGTCTAAAGAACGTGACATCAATGCACTGAATATATTAGGCTGTAAGAGGATTTGTATGAAACCAGGAAGCGGGGGCAGGGATGGGGGTGCAAGCAATGGGTGATAATCAGGAAAAACAGCTGGCACATCTCTAAGACCTTAAGGGATCTCACTTGAGTCACTCATCACCCCTGCTTTATGGGTGAGGAAGCTGCGATGTTAGAGGACTTGTTCAGTATCACCCAGGCTCTGAGGTCCCTCCCTCCTCCAAGATTCGGTGACCCTCATTCTTTGGGTTTTCTTTAGCTTAGTTAAGTTTTCTTCTCAGCTAGAATGAAGGACAAATAAGGAAGTCTTTGGATTGGAAATATCACTTCGCCACATTTCTTTTTGTTGCCTATAGGGAGTCCTGGCCACTGGGTTGGCAAAGTATATCCTTTCAGATCAACATGACCCAAACCCATGGCCTGTTCTCATTCAGCTTGATACAGCCATTTGGAACCAGGATGTAATGTCTCTCTCTCCCTCCCTCCCTCTCTCTCTCTCTCTCTCTCTCTCTCTCTCACACACACACACACACACACACACAGAGGCACATGTGCTGTTTATGATTTGTAGCATTGCAGACATGCCCTTCATAAGATGAACAGTCCACTGGGTCCTTTATAAGAAGCCCTCCTTAATTCAGTTGTAGAAAAAATGGACTACCAATAAGAAAAGAAAATAGAGGGAAGTAGATTATAGCTCAATATAAGGTGACATTTCCTGATCACTGTCCACAAACAGAATGGTTTGCTTTATTTGTAAGGTAATGAGCTCCCTGGCAGTGGGGGTATTCAAGGAACCTGCATCACCACTCACTGACAATGCTGTAGACTGAGTCATGTTTCAGGAAGGGGCAGCCCTGGCTGGCCTTTGGCAGCTCTTCCATCTCTGAGAGCACCACTAAAGAAAAATGGGTGAAATGATGATTGCTAGATGCCCCAGGATAATTTCCTTTTAACTAGAATTAGAAGGAAGGGGGGCATCTGTAAGAAGTGGCCTTGTAGTTCTCTAATGAAAGTGTGGGGAGATGAGTGATTGATCTTGATGATGCCCTTCCTCCCCTTCTCCCCACCTCCTCCTGCTGGAGGAAGTGGAGGGATGGACGCTGGCCTGTGACAGCAGCAGCAAAGGCCACAGCTGGCTTTTCAGCACCGAGCATACTGGGAGAATCAATAGCTCAGCAGCCCGGCTGCCGTCTGTGGAGTTCCTGGAGCAGACAGGTTATTTATAGAAATGAGTTTGTGCATAAGCCAATATTTACCTGTCGGGGCTGTCACAATTTACAATCCGTCTGTGCCTTCAGCCCGCTCTCCATGTCAATAATGGAATTTTCCACCATGGCAGCCACGGGGGGTTCTGGGCTTTGGGAAGTTGCCATGTCCCTCCCTCTTGGACGGTAGCTGAAGGGAGTTCGTTGTTACTAGAGAGGAGCCTTGGTTGGCCTTCCCAATGGCACTTGGGCCCTTCTATGTGGCCGCAAAGATGGAGGGCTGCCACCATCTGAAAGCCTTGCTCAGGCTCGGGCCCCACCAAAGCAACAGCCTGTGGGCATTCATCCTCCTACAGGGCCAGGACAACATTGGAGGCAATATCGTACAGGCCTGTCTTCTCTCTAGAAGCAGATGGGCACGGTGAGTCACCGCAGCTGCAAGGTGTTGGGGAAGTTTGAGTCTGCTTTGTATGGCTCCAGCAAACTCCCTTCTGACTAGCACCTGAGTAGTGATTCTCCAGGTTAATCTGGTCCATGAAAAGCCCTTTTTCAGAAGGTGAAATGTAAATGGTCAATAAACAAAAGAAAAATATTCCAAAATATGAATAATAAGGAAAGTATGGATTAAAAACTCACACAAAGCAAAAAGGCAGAGGTGTCAAAAGACAGAACAAGTCAATGCTGGGTGGGGGCACTGAGAAGGCAGGTGTGCTCATACATTGTTGGTGAAGCAGTGCATTGAGTCCACAATTTTGGCAAACAAATTGGAATTCTATTAGATGAGTGACTAACTTGGTCATGTGACCCTCTGAGTCAGTGATGCAATTACTGGGGCGCACATACCCCAAGGAAGGCAAAGACCAGGGAAAGCCCTTGCGTGGCACAGAATGTTAGAGTGGCACTTTTTGTGTTGACAAGGAACTGGACACCAAGAGGGGGTCCACTGATTGGGGAATGGACAAACAAACTTTGGCACCCAAGTGTAATAAAATTCTATTTTAACCTTGGAAAAAAAGGAACACAAGGGATTCTGAGAAGCATGGAGAGCCTTACATGCCCTGGCGCAAAGTGGAGTAAGCAGAATTGAGAGAACAAGGTCAACTAGAATTGCAAGGAAAATGATGCCAAGAGATTGGAACTCAGAGCGACACGGTGGCCAACACTGTGTCAGGAGGGCTGATCATGAAACAGACCTGGCTCTTCTGGGTAGAAGGGTGGTGCGTTACAGGAGAAAAGCTAGGCATTCGCTGCCAGAAATGGTCCATGTGTCAGTTTCCTTTGCTTATTTGTACTTCTGTGTTACGAGAGGATTTTATTGGGGGACGGGGTAGGTGTCCTTCCTGGGATATGACAGTGATGCTTGGTTGTTTTTTTTTTTTAATTTTAAAGATGCATCAACAAAACATCTCTAAAAGTTCAGCAGCAGTGACTGGAGCTGTCCCAGAGTTGTGCGTCTACCACTTGGGTCTTGTGATATCTACTAACGGGAAGAGTAGTTTCCATTGGAATCACCAACATGGGCTAATCTTGATTCACTTGAGATGCTCAAGACATGGCCAAGTATGATTGATCATTGACCTACCTCGAGAGGGAGGAAAGTCTTCAGAATTAGTGGGTAAACTGAGGTAGCACAGGTGTTTCCAGGACCCCAGCAATCCCTTATTCTAGGCAACCAATACATTCTACTGTTTGTCAGGACAAGGTTTCTCTGCAGCAGATGGTGCAGTTGGGAGACACTGCCATCCCTCTACATTATTTCTGCATCTGGCCCCCTTCAGGAGAAGCCCTGAGAAGCTGGGTCTCAGATGGCTCACAAACAAAGGGATTGCCCTCTTCACAACTCCACGTTGCTAATTATCTTTCAGGACACAGAGTATGGGCTTGAGGTGGTGGTTAGACAAAGGGGGGCTGGCTAGCATGGAGGCTATGTGCTCTTTAGAGGCAAGGAAGGAGTCTTACATTTCACTGGTGTCCTCCACAGTTCTGACCATGGCATAAGGGATGTGGTCCAAAGAAATTTGTTAAAAAAAAAAACTCATTCTCTGTATCCCACGTGAGCAAACAAATCTTGCTGGAGACATGTACCAGCTGGTTTTGTTGGTCTTGGCTCCAGGGCCATAGGGTTTATTCATCTCAGTTGCCTGAGGTTACTACATTTAGAAACATTTCAGAATTGTAGTCTAGTGAGATCCAGGCTCCCTGGGGTCCCAAGCCTACGGGATAATGAATGGCAGGGTGGAACACACAATTGGATCAATAAATACCCTTGACTGTCTATCGAGTCATGGATGATTGACTTCTGTCTGGCTGATTTACTAAACCTGGGAGCTCTGGGTGGGACTGACCTCCCATTGACCTCTCAGCAGCCAAAACCAAGGAGTGAGTCAGGTGAGCTGTAAGAGTTCTGTGAGCTCCCCCAAGAATTAGTTCCCTCAGGGATGCAGATGGCAGTCCCAAATTACATCTACAGGTTAAACTTTCCTGGGAACCTGGGCTCACCCTCAGGCAGTGGCCAAGTGTCCATGAGCCTTTGGTGCCTGTAGCAGAGCAGGGCTGCCCCTGTCACGTGCCCCTTCACTGGACCCCAGCTCTGACCAGCCCAATCAAGTCCCTCTGAGACTGCTCTGAATGGTTTCTAAACTTCTCTTTGTCCACTTTCTGCAGGGCTCTCTGAGAATTAGCCAGCTCCTACTTGAAATACAGATTCCTAGAGGCATGTGGATATACACACATATATGTATTAGAATGGATGAGAAAGAAGCAGATAGAGACAGAGATGGAAAAAGACGGGGAGACTGGGACTGGATGAAAAATTGTCATTGCCACAGGGAACCTCCAGGTTCTCAAAGGCAGAATGTCACCTCCTCTGCTAGCTAGATGTTTGGAAAATGACTCAGAACCTAGAGAAATGATTCGCCCAGGGTCACACAGTCAGTTTAGGTCAGAAGTGGGACTTGAAGCCAGATCCTACTGGCTTTCAGGCCCCTCTCCCCACTATTCTACTGCCTTGTAGACAGAGAGCTGTTTATAATATATACATATACAAAGAGAGAGACTCTGTGGCCCTTGGAAACACAGTGGAAGCTGGACCAATCAAGGGCTCTGGCGGTGGCAGCTCCTTCTCAGGCTCAGCCTATGGGAGACCCTTCCTCAAGAACGGCCCTCCACTCAGTACACCCAGTGCAGTTCTGTAAGGAACCTTTCTCTCAGTAATACAGTAATCCTAGACGATTCAGAAGGACTCAGGATGAGAAATGCTGCCTGCCGCCTCCAGAGAAAGAATGGAAGGAATCTTTTTTCTTTCTTTTCTTGTCTATGTTTTCTTGCACATCACGACTAATATGGAAATCTGTTTTGCATGACTGCACAGGCATAAATCCTATGAAAGTGCTTTTCTTCTTAAGGATTGGAAAGGGGAGGGAGGGAGAGAGTTAGGAACTCAAACATTTTAAAAATGAATGTCAAAAATTGCTTTTGCATGTAATTGAGAAAAAAATAAAATAAATACATTCTTAGGATGTTTTTTAAAAAGGAAACTTTTTAGTTTTTAGAAAAGACTCTAATGGACTTTTGGAGTCATTTAGGGGCAGCAAGGGTGGGGTTGCCACAGTGCCCACAGCACTGGTCCTGGAGTCAGGAAGATCTGAGTTCAAATGCAGTCTCAGACACTTACTAGCTGTATCACCCTGGACAAGTCATTTGATGTCTGTCTGCCTCAGTTCCCCCATCTTTAAAATGGGGATCATTATCGCATCTCCCTCCCAGGGTTGTCATGAGGATCTAAGGAGATCATTGTAAAGTGCTGAGTATGTTGCCCGGCACATGGTAAGTGCTGTATAAATGGGAGCTATTCCTGTTATCATCATCATCATTATCATTAATTACTCCTCAAAGGACTGTTCAGTGAAGGTTCTTAGGACTTCTGACTGAGGAGTGGAAAGACTCCTGGGCATCCTGTCCAGCCCCCTTATTTCACAGAAAAGCGCCTCCCGGAGGTCAGAAGGAAAAGTGACAAATGGTCACATTTCTTTAGTGTTTCAGGGTTTGCACAGCAATTATACACATACTGCATTCAATCCTCACAAGAATAAAAGATAGGGCTTTAATTGTCCCCATCTTATAGGTGAGAAAACTGAGGCTCAGGTCCTGCTGCCGGTATGTGCCTGAGACGGGACTCAAACCCAGGTCACACGGACTTAGAGTCGCAGGTCTCTCCATTGTGCCACGCTGCCTTCTGCTTGGTAATCTTTTAGCCTCCCTTTTCTGCACCACCAATGGGTGGGTTCCATCCTTGCTGGGGACGCAGAGTTCGAGCAATCCTGAGTCAGAGACAGCAGTGATGGAAACCACAGAGGTCCCTCCAGCAAGGGGGGTGGGGCGGGGAAGGGTCTATCTGTGGGTGCAGAACAAATCCTCAACTAATGACTGCATGAGCCGCTGGTGCTGAACCCACTGGCTGCAGGTTGTGAAGCGACAGTACCAACGTCTCAAGCAGAGGCCGGAAATTCTCCAAGCAGAAGACAAGCGATAAAATCATTTTAAACTCTCAAGGGGAAATGAATGGGCTATTGGGAGGGGATGACTATCAGTCAGTCAGTCCACAAGCATTTCCTCAACTACTTAATATGTGCCATGCCCAGGGCTAAGCACTGGGGCTACAATGCCAGGCACAAACTGTCCCTTCCCTGTAACGGGGAGACGACATGTCAATCCCTACTTATTTACTAGATAGACAGGGGAGAGACAAGCCTCTGTGTTTGTAGCTCAACAACGGAATTCATTTCAATCCCACAGGCCTATTGCCTGGCAGGCCCCCCATGAGGTGCTGCAGAGATGACCACAGGCTCGAGGAGTGGACATTCCCCTTGTCTACACATCTTTCCATCATGGAAACTCTCCAGAAGTCAATGGGTAGGGTGGGGCTTCAGCTGGCTTTTGAAAAGTGGGAGAGAAACAAGAGAGAAGCCCCAATATCAAAGGGAGAAGGCAGAAAAGGAGATGACTCTGTTTCCCCAAGACAGAAACTAGGAATCCCCCAGGAAAGCCAGCCTCCCCCAGGGACATGGACTTCCTTGGCCTGGAGCCTCAGTGGTGTTTTCTGCCATATGGCTGGTGGAAGCTGGAACCACGAAGAACAGGCTCTGGAGAGCTCAGTGTCAAGGGAGGGTTGAGCCTGGGAGGGAGGAGGGAGCAATGGTGGGCTTGGCCATGCTTGAGCAGGGTCACTCACTTGGATGGGTCCAGGAAGGGTCTTCAGGACGCAAACACAAAGCAAAGGCTACGTCCTTATTGCTTCTGCGCTGGAAGCTCAGGGGGAAGTACATCTGGTGTGGACCCATGTACCTTTTCCCCAAGACTGAGATCCTTTGTCTTGATTTTGTGAGATATTGGGTTTTTCTACTGCCTGTGAAACAGAGGAATGGGCTAAAGGCAAGTCCCCAGTCCCCATAGGCCCAAGGATGCCATGTAGCAGCATCTGGGCAAGGGTCCTTGACTCTTGGGGAAGGAGGGAGGAGGCTGGTGTCTTGATACTGAGATGAGGTCAGATATGGCAAGTTTGGAAAGGCAGAGAAACGAGGAGAAGCATTGGTACATGATGGCCAGGGAGTCCTGCAGGGTCCTGAGCAGAGAAAGCCCAAACAGAACCAGACTTCCTGAAGGACCAACCTACAGGAGAGCAGAGACTGGGGCAACCTGTGAGCTGTGGTCAGAAAACGGACTGAGCACCTGCTGAACCCACAGCCAAGTTGAGAGTCTCCCGCAGAATCCAGCATTGACTGAAGGCTTAAGAGATTTCTGCACTGGCCACTGAGAGCATCCCAAAGGGCTCAGGGAGCAGCTAGCAGTGTCCTCCCACACCTCTTCTTTTCAGGACCCTCACAAGTTCCCATGAGGCTTCTCTTCTATCTCTGATTTGGGAGATGGTGTAGCCTTACACCACTGGTATATGAAACAGGCTAATTCAACTACCTAATGTTCTTCTACTATTTACGATTGCTTTCACGTCTTAATTAAATAGTTGTGCAATTGTAGTGATTCATCTTTTATAGTCTGGTAATGAGAGAGAAGGGCACTTAATAAATTGAATTAAATTGGGTTTAATGGGGGCTCAGGCCATCATCTGTATACCTGATGACTCAGAACAGCCATACTAGACCTGGGCAAAAGGGAGCAAGGAGACGGAGTGCTTGAGGTCACCGAAATTTCAGAGACCCATGTTTCAAATCTTCAAAAAAGAAGAAAAAGTTATGCATGTATATGTGTGTGTATACGTATGTATTTATATATGTATAAAATACATATATGTATATATACGTTATGAGGAACAATATTCCTCAAACTTTTCTCCCATTCAACCTCTTGTGGGCCAGGCACTAGGAACACAAGAACAAAACAGAAACCAGTTCTTGTCCTCAAAACGCTTACATTCTAGTGGGAAGAGACAGTATGGACACAGGTAAGTGCATTGATCAGTTGGGCAAATAGAGAGTGCCAGTGCCTCAGTGGACTGAGAAAGATTTCAAGCAGGAGAGAGCCCTTAAGCTGGCCTTGAGGGAAGCTTCAACCAAAAGAAGTGCCATCTTTGCAATTCCTCTAAATGTAGTCAGAGGGTCAGTGGCAGAAGATTTCCTTAGGGATCACATATTACAACCCTCTCACTTTACAGGTACAGAAAATTAGGCTAAGAGACATCAAACAATGTGCCCAAGGTCACATGGCTTATTAGTAGCAAGAATGGGATGAGAACTGAGATCTTACCATCAACTGGGGAATGACTGAACAAGCTATGTAGTGTATGATACTGATGGAACACTATTTTGCTATAAGAAATGGCGAGCAGGATGCTCTCAGGAAAACCTGAAAGACTTACATGAACAGATGCAGAGTGAAGTGAGCAGAACCAGGAGAACAGTGTACATAGTAACAGCATATTGTATGATGAAGAACTGTGAAAGACTTAGCTATTCTCAGCAATACAATGATTCAAGACAATTCTGAAGAACTCATGGTGAAAAATGCTCTTTGCCTTCAGAGATAGAACTGATGGAGTCTGAATGCAGATCAAAGTAGACTTTTAAAATCTTCTTTATTTTTCTCATTTTTTCTCTTTTGATCTGTGTTCTCTTTCACAACATGGCTAATATGGAAATATGCTTTGCATGACTGCACATGTATAACCTTTACTAAATTGCTTTCCTTCTCAAGGAAGAGGCAGGAAAAACTGGGGGGGGGAGAATTTGGAACTCAAAAGTTTAAAAAATGAATGTTAAAAGTTGTTTTTACATGTAATTGAAAAAATATAATTTTTTTTCAAAAAAAGAACTGACGTCCTCTGACCCATCTAGTTCTGTGATCTTTGTCCATTTCGAGGCTAACTTCCCAAGTCATTGGTAGAAAAAGTATCTGATGCTAAAAATACCCATTGGATATATTGTTTAGACAGTGGAGAAACGCAAACATCATCCTAGCTCCCACACTATTTATAGGATTATGATTCTGAAGATCTTTGAGTATTTAAGTTGTCAACAGAAATTCCTTCTCTGCATGAGATGCCTTGAAAATCTCCACATATCTGCTGCTTGCCTGGTCTCCTTCAAGGCTGTCATCCAAGGAAGGAGGGGGACCTCATCTCCCAGCCTGGGCCATGCGAGGGGTGGTATTCACCTTAACATCTCGAGATCAAAGTTTGGGGGACAGTTTGTAGGAGTCTTGTTGGAGACCGGAGTAGTCCCCTAAGTGCCATTGTGGCCTGAGTCTTATCTTAATTAGACAAACAAGCAAGCAAGCATGGTGCCAGGCGATGAAGATACAACGACAAAGGTGGAATAGCTCCTGCTCTCGAGGAGTTTACATTCTTTTTTTTTCCTTCCACTGTTTTTTTATTTAAATTTATTTATTTAACATATTTGGTTTTCAGCATTGATTTTCACGACAGTTTGAATTACAAATTTTCTCCCCATTTCCACCCTCCCCCCCACTCCAAGATGGCATATATTCTGGTTGCCCTGTTCCCCAGTCAGCCCTCCCCTCTATCAACCCCCTCCCCTCTCATCCCCCTTTCCCTTCCTTTCTTGTAGGGCAAGATAAATTTCTACGCCCCATTGCCTGTGTATCTTATTTTTTAGTTGCATGCAAAAACTTTTTTTTTTGAACATCTGTTTTTAAAACTTTGAGTTCCAAATTCTTTCCCCTCTTCCCTTCCCACCCACCTTCCCCAAGAAGTCGAGCAATTCAACCTAGGCCACACATGTATCATTATGTATAACCCTTCCACAATACTCATGCTGTGAAAGGCTAACTACATTTTGCTCCCTCCCAACCCATCCCGCTTTATTGAATTTTCTCCCTTGACCCTGTCCCCCTTCCAAAGTGTTTTTTTGATTACCTCCACCCCAATCTGCCCTCCCCTCCATCATCCCCCCACTTGTATTATTTTTTTTATCTTCCTCTCTCTTCTTTCCTGTGGGGTAAGACACCCAACTGAGTATGTATGGTATTCCCTCCTCAGGCCAAATCCGATGAGAGCAAGGTTCACTCATTCCCCCCTCACCTGCCCTCTCCCCTCCTCCCACAGAACTGCTTCCTCTTGCCACCTTTATGCAAGATAATCCACCCCATTCTATCTCTCCCTATCTCCCTCTCTCAGTATGTTGCTCTCTCATCCCTTAATTTCATTTTATTTCTTTTAGATATCTTCCCTTCATCTTCAACTCACCCTGTGTCTGCTCTCTCTCTTTTACATATATATATAAAAACACACACACATATATATATATACACATACATACACATACATACATATACACATAGATATATACATACATACACATTCACTTATATATATACATAAACATATATATATATATATGCATATTCCCTTCAACTACCCTAATACTGAGGTCTCATGAATCATACATGTCATCTTTCCATGTAAGAATGTAAACAAAACAGTTCAACTTTAGTAAGTCCCTTGCAATTTCCGTTTCTTGATTACCTTTTCATGCTTCTCTTGATTCTTGTGTTTGAAAGTCAAATTTTCTATTCAGTTCTGGTCTTTTCACTGAGAAAGCTTGAAAGTCCTCTATTTTATTGAAAATCCATATTTTGCCTTGGAACATGATACTCAGTTTTGCTGGGTAGGTGATTCTAGGTTTTAATCCTAGCTCCATTGACCTCCGGGATATCTCATTCCAAGCCCTTCGATCTCTTAATGTAGAAGCTGCCAGATCTTGGGTTATCCTGATTGGGTTCCCACAATACTCAAACTGTTTCTTTCTGGCTGCTTGCAGTATTTTCTCCTTGATCGGGGGGCTCTGGAATTTGGCGACAATATTCCTGGGAGATTTCTTTTTGGGATCTATTTGAGGAGGCGATTGATGGATTCTTTCAATTTCTATTTCCCCTGTGGCTCTAGAATATCAGGGCAGTTCTCCTTGATAATTTCTTGAAAGATGGTATCTAGGCTCTTTTTTTGATCATGACTTTCAGGTAGTCCAATAATTTTTAAATTATCTCTCCTGGATCTATTTTCCAGGTCAGTGGTTTTTCCAAGGAGATATTTCACATTGTCTTCCATTTTTTCATTCCTTTGGTTCTGTTTTATAATATCCTGATTTCTCATAAAGTCACTAGCTTCCACTTGCTCCAATCTAATTTTTAAAATAGTATTTTCTTCAGTGGTCTTTTGGACCTCCTTTTCCATTTGGCTAATTCTGCCTTTCAAGGCATTCTTCTCTTCATTGGCTTTTTGGAGCTCTTTTGCCATTTGAGTTAGTCTGTTTTTTAAGGTGTTGTTTCCTTCAGTGTATTTTTCAGTATTTTTTTGGGTCTCCTTTAGCAAGTCATTGACTTGTTTTTCATGGTTTTCTCGCATCCTTCTCATTTCTCTTCCCAATTTTTCCTCTACTTCTCTAACTTGCTTTTCCAACTCCTTTTTGAGTTCTTCTATGGCCTGGGGCCAGTTCGTGTTTTTCTTGGAGGCTTTTGTTGTAGGCTCTATGACTTTGTTGTCTTCTTTAGGCTGTATGTTTTGGTCTTCTTTGTCACCAAAGAAAGAATCCAAAGTCTGAGACTGAATCTGGGTGTGCTTTCGCTGCCTGGCCATATTCCCAACCAACTAACTTGACCCTTGAGTTTTTCAGTGGGGTATGACTGCTTGTAGACTAACGAGTTCTATGTTCCACGTTTGGGGGGGAGGTGCCAACTCTGCCACACCAGCACTGCTCCTTCCCCAACCCCCAACACGGGCTGGGCTTAGATCTTCAGCAGGCTGTGCACCCCTGCTCTGATCCGCCACTTAATTCCTCCCACCAGGTGGGCCTGGAGCTGGAAGTAACAACAGCTGTAGCTGCCCCACCTCCGCTGCCCCCGGGGCTGGAAGCCGAACCGCGAACTCCTTCCACTCCCGCAGCTTTTCCCACTAACCTTCTCCGCAGTCTTTGGTGTTTGTGGGTCGAGGGGTCTGGTAACTGCCGCAGCTCACATATTCAGGGCGCTAGGGCCCCCTCCGCCCGGCTCCTGGTCTGGATGATCCACGCCACTCAGGCTGGGCTCTACTCCACTCCGTTCCCAGCTCCCAGCTCCGTGTGGAAGAGACCTCACCCAGAGACCATCCAGGCTGTCCTGGGCTGGAGCCCTGCTTCCCTCTGCTGTTCTGTGGGTTCTACCATTCTAGAATTGGTTCAGAGCCATTTTTTATAGGTTTTTGGAGGCACTCAGTACGGAGCTCACTCTAGTCCCTGCTTACCTGCCGCCATCTTGGCTCTGAGGAGTTTACATTCTAATAGGAGACAGCTGGCACAAAGCATATGCAGTGCATGCCGGGAGGGAGGGCACCAGCAGCTGGGAGAGCAGGAAGAAGGGGACACTGGTCAAGTCCTGAAGGACCCCAGGGATGCTAAGACGCACAGAGGAGAGGAGGTGAAGACTTAGCTGTAAATGGTTGGGTTGACCAGCAGGCCTGCTGGAATGGGCCGGGTATAGCTTAGATTTCTGGGAGTAGTGGCCAGTTCCTTCAAGTTCTTTGGCCAAACTCACTGGTCCCTTCAGTTAAACATGGGCTGACCCAGGACCAAAGGGACACCCTCTATGTGGCCTCTGCCTGACCAGGTGGGAATCCTTCCAGTCCTTCATTCCAGTGTTCTGGATGGCCTCTGCAGGGTCTGGAGGGCTTATTGATCTGAGATCTCTGGGGGTCCTCTACAAACCCTTCAGGACATGGCTCATTCACAGAGCTCAAGGGAAGGCATTGATGCTCTTTTTACATTCTCAAATAGGTTTTGCTTTAAATGACTTTCAAAGGAAAATGTTAGAGTCAAGAACTCTAGGGCAGGACTTCTCATTCTCAAGTATATTCTAGAGATAACAGCCCATGAGTGCTGCCATTGGTCCAATCATGTGAGCGGTAATGGGCACAGCTCTGAATAGGGCTGACCTGCAGGGATGAGGGTGGCCCTCACCCTTATGCAGTCTGTGCTCTGGGACTAAGAGGTAGGAAAGAAAACACAAAACAAGCCTACAGACACATGCACCTAAGCCAGTTAATCTCTGATTCCTCATGGGCAGATTTAGCCAGCAGAGAAGAAGGCTAAGGGAGGGGGGCTTGAAAACTGACCTCAAGTATGAGAAGGGTGTTGGTGAAAGAGGGATTAGCCTGTCCTGCTCAGTCCTTGGTGGGGGAAGCAGAACAAGATGCCTTGGGTAGAATCTAGAAAGGGATGCATTCAGACCTAATGCAAAGCAATACTTCCTAACCATGAAAGTGGAAGTGGAATGAGCTGCTGAGGGTGGTGGTTGGTTCCTCCTGGAGGCCTCTAATCAAAAACTTGGATGACCACCTGCCAGGGATATTAGAGGGAAGATTACTGTTCTGGTATGGACTGGACTGGAGCCTGTGAGGCTACTTCCAACCAGGAGATTCTGGGGCTCTGAGTGTACCTGGGAGCCTAGATTCACAAAAATGCCCCCACTTATAGAAGGACATTTTCTCAATCTTTTCTCTATAAAAGCCAGATTCAGTAGATGATTTTCCAGTACAAGGAACTTGGGACCAAGAGGTAGGAAAGAAACGATCAGTGAATATTCTGAAATTACTAAGCAGCATCCTATTGGGCATGAGCCAGGAAGGGGGCATCCAAATGCCAATGCTTTACCACACTGCAGAAGAGATGAAGGGTTAATTGTAGTCCTGGTGCCAACAACTGTCTCCTCCACCAGGTGAAGTCATACAGCCTGAAAGAGGCAAGGCAGCATCTTAAAGTAAGATGGATTCTTTTTCCAGCTCATTCCATTGAGACAGAGCCTATTTCCCATCCCCCGTGCCTTCCCCAGGAGACATCCAAAGCCAGGGAGTCAGGGAGCAACAGAGCAGGGAGGAACAACCTAGCCCCACTGAGATGGTGGCATTCATTGTCTTGTGTAAATTTAGTCCTCTGCAAGATGGAAGGAGTTGTAGAAACATTGAGGCAAACTAGCAATCTGGTCCCATGGCACTGTTCTGTACCAGATGGTACCATTGTCTTTGCATACCCAGCACCAAGCACAATGGCAGGCACATAGTAGGTGTTCAGTGAATGCTTGTTGAATTGGATGGAATTGAACTCACATCATTGAAATTAGGCTAATGATGGATTCAGGTTATCATGTGGTCAGGGTAAGCCACTTTTCTTCTCAAATGATAGGAAAACAAACTTAAAAGGGGTTTTATAATCTCTGATATTTCAGAGACTTAACAAACTAGAAAATATCCTTGCAGGTCCCTCAACACACCAAGTCTTCCTAAATGCCATAATTCTATGGTAGAATGTGAAAATTTGTCCAAGGCAGAGTCATCTGAGTTAGGCTAGACCTCAGAGCTCATTGAGTCCAATCTGTGTGCATCCCAAACCAGACCAAGGGACATCCAGCTTGTTCCTGAAGAGTAGGAATAAGAGAAGAACTGGGACCTTTGGAGGATCCCACTCTAGGGCAGCTCTAAAGTAGGGCTACTAAGCTGGGGGCCACGAACACTTGAATTTAATACTCTGATCATTTTAATATTACTGGTTTCCTTTGTAATCCTGTATTATATATTTTATACATTTAAAGGCATTACTCTGCAAAGGGAGCCAGAAGCTTCATGTCTTCTTTTTTTTGGAGGGGGAAGGCAGGGCAGTTGGGGTTAAGTGATTTGCCCAAGGTCGCACAGCTAGTAAGTGTGTCAAGTGTCTGAGGCTGGATTTGAACTCAGGTCCTCCTGACTCCAGGGCCGGTGCTCCACTCACTGAGCCACCTAGCTGCCCTAGCTTCATGTCTTCTGCCCAAAGGGTCTGTGACATGAACAAGATGAAGACTCCCTGGTCTAAGCATGAGGAAGTTTTTCCTGATAGCAAGCCTATATCTGTCTCTCTTGGATCCACTGCTCCTAGTTCTGTCCTCACACCCTGCCCAGGGCCAAGCAGAACAAACCCATATAATGTCCTTCCTGAGTTTTCACTTCCCCACTCTAAGCATCCTCAATGCCTGCCTTAGATGGCAGCATCATGTTGAAAGTCCTAACCATCCTGCTGGCATTTTTCCAAATGCTGAGAGTTCACATTAACCAAAACATTCACTAGTTAAATAAATGAATTGGTATGGATTGGCAAATTGAGAGAGATAAATAAATTCAAGGGAAGAGGAAAGAGGTGAGACAAAAGAGAGCAACTATGACAGGAAGTCAGAGAAACACCATTTTAGGAGCTTCAGTTAATTCCTGGCTATGCCATGTGAGATCCATGCAACCTTGGACAAGTTAGTCAGCCTCCCTGTGCCTTGCTTTCCTCTTCTGTAAAGTGAAAAGGATGGGCCAGATAACCCCAGAGCTTCTTCCATTTCTAGACCTATGTTTCCATGATCTATGATACTATGATTCAAGAACACAGCCATGAAGACCCTCAGGGTATTGGTGTGAAAAGGCAGACTGGCTGGGCAACCAAGTATGGGCCCATAGCTGTGTCTTTAGTAGCTGTGCTTCCTCCCTCTGCCCATTTGCCTCCAGCTTCCCCCTTCTATGGCCAGACCAATGTTGGCATCAGTAGTGGGCTCTGAGCCTAGGGCTTGTCATTTGCTCTGACACTTTTAGCCTATCCTGGCTATTTCTCTCCCAATGTTCTGGCACAGAATCTAGAAGCCATCCAAGAGCTGAGAATGGTTCCTGTTTCCTCTCTTCTCCCAACAGGGAAATGTTCATGTTGCCTGTTGTCATCATCTGAGGGCTGGGCAATGTTGACCTTGTTCCAGAGACCTATCTCTAAGCTGAGTTGTGGCATGTGCCAGGACCAGAGCCCATGCGTGTGTATCTAGAGCAAGCATTAGGTACATTTGTCTCTGTAGGCAGCAGATGGTCTTCTCTGGAGGCAGTCTCTGTCCCAGGAGGTGTCAGAGGCAACATGACCTTCTCTGACCTTCCTTCCCCCAAGATTTACAGAGGGAAGGTGTACCTCATAGCATGCACTAGTCACAGCATTACACAGAATGCCCGCAATGCAGACGCCACCTGGGCCTGTAGGTCAGAGCCAGGACACAGCTCTCCTCCAATGGGAAACAGCAATAGCCCATCCCTCCCTTTGCTTCCTAAGAAGCTTAATGGGCATGTCCCCCATCGAGTCAGTAACTGTGTAAAAGAAAGCTCCCCAGGCTTCTTGCAAGAGTCAGCCAAGGGCTCAAGCTCCCCACTCCCAATCCCTGCCTCATTGAAAAGATCAAAGTCTTGGAATTACAGCTTCGACTGCCACCCCAAGAATGGCTAGTCATGGCCAGCAACAAAACCATTCAAGAGCAACTGTTGATGTAGTTGTCGATCTCATCTGCCATGCATCTCACCCATGGTACCAAACAGGTTCAGACCTAGGGGATATGGCATAGCCTCCACTTTGAGGTGTCACACAATGGCCCCTCTAAACCTAGGATTCGTGGCCTGCCTAGACGCCTGAAGATGAGGAGCTGATGTAAGCCTCCAACCATCGCTGCCACCTCCCCTTTATCATACACCAGTCTGGATTCACTTTCCTTTTAAAACCTCCCCAAGGAAAAATGAATGAGTGTCCAAAATCCTCTGGCAATGCTAAGGTATTGGTGAATCCCCCTTTCCCCAGGAAGCATTGAGAGCTGAATGGCAAGTAAGTATTTCTCCATAGAAGCTGCAATTTTGATATCACTGCCTTTGACATTTTTTTTAAAAAGGATTTGAATTGTACATTCAAATGATTTTCAGAAATCCCTCACAAATCCTCCCTCACAAAGCCAATCACGTGGCAGCATTCCACAAAGGTCCCTAGGATTCTTCAGAAGTCACGATCAGTAATGGTCTAATGGAAGTCACCTACTTTACCTTGGTCAGAGGTGACAGCTGAGGGTGGGAAAAGTGTGAACGCACAATCAAACTTTCACAACCCCAGTTTCATGATCCTGAATTAAACCAAGCTTTCTGGGCAGTAATTGTCTTCTTAGCTAGGCTTGCAAATATCCAGCTTTTCAGCTGAGTACTTTGGGCATCATCCCCAGTATCACCGTGCTATATTGGCCAGTCTCATAGTCTCTGTGCGGGTGGCTTCCAATGAGAGTCAACACTCTTAGCAGGTCCTGTGTACCCTCCCAGCCCAGCCCCCTGCTTTCCAAGAGGACAACATTCATTCCACACCAGAAATATGCCCAGTAGTCTTTGGATGATGGGAAAGAAATGGTGGTCCAGGCAGAACAAAGATGTGCCATCTGAAGACCTTACTTGATGAGGACATATGGAAGCCTCCTCCTCTGATGTTCAGTTGGTTGTTAACTTGGAGGCCTAAACCAACTCATCAATCTTCACTTGGACAGGAACAACACCTTTGACTGTTCCCATCCAATATTTGGATAGATCTGAGGTTCTGTGATTTCTCCCCGTAGTAATGCACATCACAGGCCATCTACACCTTCTCTTCTCTTAGGATTCTTGTTTTGTGTCTACCAACAAGTCCTCCAAAGAGGGTCCAGTCCACCCCACACCCAGGGGCCTTCCTCCAGGTCAGGGGTCCTTGTTTGTGCCATGACCCCTTTTGACAGGCTGGTGAAGCCTCTGGACTTCTCAGAATCATGTCTTTAATAGCATTGGAGTTCAAAGGAAACCAATTATATTGAAACATTATCAAGGCATTTAAAAAAAAGTTCATAGACCCCCTGCTCTCAATGTTTTTGTGTTATTTGGATACCAGGAGAACAGGAACAGAAAGGCAGTCTATTGGCCAGTCATTCCTCACCTTTGCATCTGATACAAACCTCTACTTCTTATCTTTTTGTTGGTCCACAGAGTCTGGAGACCAAAGTACCCATCTGAGATTGGACTGTTGGCTCCCTGAGGCTTTGGAGGCCATTGGGAGTCTCATTTGCCTTGCTTGTTGTTTCAAGCAAGAGAACAGATGGCTTTCCAGATTTTTATAGCCTCTGCTGTCCTTCTAACAGGAAATCAAATTGAAGAGCTAAGCTACTTCTTGGCAATGGGATATCTCACTGTCTAGGTCTCCTAGAATAAAATCAGTGTTAACAATTATGGATGGCATTGATACAAAATGTATGACAAACATCGGCTCATTTGACTAGACCCAGGCCTGTATTCCCAGGTAAGACACATGGTCTGCATGTGCATTGTTAAAATAATGGTTGACAAGTGCGTGGGCTTCTCAAGAACAGGCTCTACTGGACTGACTTCTGTTCATTCCCAACACAAGGCCGATGCTCCCTTGTGCAGAGTTGAACCGCACTTCTGCAAGTTGTCTTCTGGTGGTTTGGAAGAGCAATGAGCAGCAACTACAAAGGGGTAGCCAGGAGAGCCATCCCCAGGGGGCCTGGCAGCCCTGGAAGCAGATGGCCTTCCCTGGAGGTCTTCTAGAAATGGCTGGATTATCACTGTTGGGCAAATTGCAGAGGGACAAGAGTCGGACTAGAAAGACTGACTTCTTTTTAAATTCTGCAAAATCTTTGGGTGCTTGGATTGTAGACATATAACTAGAAGGTACCTTAAGAGCACCAGGTCCAATCTCCTCATTTCACAGACGAGAAACATGAAGCAAAAGAACTTAGGGAACTTCACCAGAGTCATGGAGCTACAACATTTCTGAGGTGAGACAGGAACCCACAACCCAGCACTCTGTATTCACTATACTACTCTGCTGCTTGTGATACCTAAGAGTTAGGTGGTCTGGTTGACCCAGGCCCAAAGATCAGAGGCTAATCACTCAATGTCAATGGAGCATTGGAGGAGGGTCCTGGTAGAATGTCATGGTCTCTGCCCTTGGCCCAGTTCTGCTCAACAGTTTTATCAATGGCCTGGATGAAGGCATGGATGTCATGACTATCAGATTTAGGGATGACAAAGAGCTGGGAAGGAGAGCTAATTCATCAGATAACAGAATCAAGGATCAAAATTATCTTGACAGGGTGGAACACTGAGCTAAATCTAATAAGCTGAAATTTAATCAGGATAAATATAAAGCCACACACCTGGGTTTTAAAAATGACTGTTTGAGTACCAGATGGGGAGATGTGAATAAAAACATGATACAGGAAAAGAACTTGGGGCTTGTCATGAACAGAAGCCCAAAGAGAGTCATATGTGAAACTGATGGCCGTCAGAGGGGGCACCCACCACAGTCCTGCTCTGGGATCTTCCTGAGGTTTGGAGGTGACCCTAGGCTCCCGAAGCCTTAGCCAGGACTCCTGCCCAGGCCCAGCCATGGCCTTGTTCCAACCTCTGAAGCTGTGAAAGGGGCTAGCTCTGCTCCTGGCCCTACAGCATCATACATCCCTTATCATCCCTCCTCCTTAGCCAGTTCAGTCTCATAGCCTGCTTCCTGCTAGGCATTTGCAGAAGAGTCTCCAGGGACTTGGAGTCCTTAAAAGCATGAGTTCCAATCCCCACATCAAGTCAAGTCAATAAGCACTTATTAAGTGCCTATTTTATGCCAGGCCCTGTGCTGGGGATACAATGAAAGGCAGACAGTCTCTACCTATGGGGAGTTCATTATCCAAAGCTTTATAACTGGGTGGCTATGGATAGATCACTCAAACTCTCTGTATGCCACTTTCCTCCCCACTGGCTCCGAGTGGTCCTATCTAAGTGAATAGGTTTAGTGGGAGCCTGGGGTGTGTGTGTGATGTAGTTTCAGTCTTAGGCCCTATAAAAGATCATTCCCAGAGTCACAAAAGAGTCTCAACCTGCTTCTTTGGAGGCAGCACCCATCCTGTTGAAAGGTCTTGTACAAAACGGTGGTCCTTCCAGGCTTTGTCCTGTTGAGACCACCTCTGTAGGATGAGGGTCAGTTCTGAGCAGAAAGCTTGTGAGTGTCCAGGAGGGCAGCTGGATGGGGAGGGGTCTTGGGTCCGCATCATATGAGGATTGAATAAAGGGACTGGAAATGCTTAGACTGGAGAAGTCTCAGGGGTCTCATGAAAGCTATTCTCAAGCTGATAATAATGGCTAACATTTGCCTAGCACATACCAGCTTGATCAGGATGGATTTGAATAAAAGTGTAGTAGAAGGAATACCTGGATTTGGAGTTATAGGACCTGGGTTTGAATCTAAGCTCTGCTAATTGGGAAAGCCCCCCAATCCTTCTGGGCTCCAGTTTCCTCTCTTATAAATTGAATTACTTGAATTTAATGTTTTTGGAAGTCCTGCCCTACCTTCAACCTCATGATTCTATGAATAGGCCACACAAGCCAATGGGTGGTAGTTGAAAAATCAGATTTAGATTTAACATAAAGACAAACTCCCTGACAGTTGGAGCTATCCACAAGTGGAACACATTCATTGCCTCGGGAGGTGATGTGCTTCCCACTTCGGGAGGTCTTCAAGCAGCAGCTGGATTAACTCCTGGTTGGGGATGTTGTCCAGTGGTCTTTCAATTGAATGAGATGGTCTTGAAGATTCTGTCCAACCCTGAGATTTGACTATGGAGTCCCAGGCAGCTGTGAACTCTATAAGCCAACTCTAAAAATATTCACCAAGGACAAAGAGAATTCAGGACAGGGGCCCTTAGCCTAGGCACTGTGACCCTGTTCTCAAAAATTATTTTGATAAGTATATTTCAATATAATTGGTTTCCTTTGCAATGCTATACATTTTATTCATTCAAACATGTATTTCTGAGAAAGGGGCTCAGCAGATTGCCAGAGGGATTCATGGCATACAACAGGCTAAGCCAATTAATTAAAGAGTTTACTGGGACCAAGCTCTATCTTGCCCATGGCAGTGACCCCAGCACCCAAGGTTGTTAGCCCTTTAGAAAAGGGATCTCAAGCTAGTCTGTGACTCTGTCTTGCCTACATACAGCCATTCATGACACCAGGTGGCATGCGAACCTGGCATCCTGCCCATGCGGTTTTAAATTTCACTGGTATCAGAGCCAGGGAAGCCTTTATTGAAATGCAAATCAGAGCTGTATCTGCAGGTCAGTGCCAAGGTTATTTATATTTGGAACGCTGCTACATCCTCCCACCTTCTGTACTGCATCAGCCCCGGAAATCATGGCTAGAGAGGTGCATGCTGGGAACGAGGTACCTATGAACACAGGGATGTTTCATGTTCTGCAAAGCCCTCCCTTCAGACCACCCCAGCTCAACATCATGAGCAAGCCAGATAAAGCCGAGCTCCCCAACTTTAAGTAAAATTGATAGATGAATGGAACACTTTGTTAATGGGGATGCTATTTTCTTGCCTGCGCGCAAGATTCATATCAGCGAACTGAATCAATCCATCTTTTTGCAGTCCTTGGAAGTGGTGAATCAGGGACTGCCAAGGAAGACAGAGCAATCATGTGAACAGAAGGAAAAAGTCTCCTCAAGATAGAAGGGTCATGCCATGTAATTGAAGAGACTCAGCAATCTGAAGGGCCCCAGAAGCGACAAGCAGGGGATACAAATGAGGAAGCCTTGAGTGCCATGATGAGAAGTGTGAAAGTCATTCGTCACCCTGGCTTTCCTTTAGTTTCCTCATCAGTAAAAGGAGGAAACCATGAAAAGTGAAAAAAAAAGACACTGATGACTTCCAAGGACTGCAAAGTGGCAGGTTAATTCAGTTCACTGATATGAATCTTGTGTGCAGGCAAGAAAATAGCATCCCCATTAACAAAGCATTCTATTCATCTCTCTTTTATCCTTAGACCTGGGGAGCCTGGCTTTGTCTGCATTGCCAATGATAGTTGAGTCACAGTAGACTAAATGGCTCTGGAATGCAATCAGTTTGACGGTGGGGGGGTGGGTGGAACCTGCTATCCCCATCACTGCTACAAGGGCTCTCATTAATCCCACGTTAAGACTCAAACCTGTGTGGCTGTTAGGTCCAGAGGAGTATAGGGATAACCCAAGAGGGGTGACCTCTTGCCAATTAATACGCATGACGCAGAAAGTCTGGGCACCAAGAAGACACCACAAGAGACTGCCAATGTCAGACCAAGAGGTGCTCACTTGGAGGGAACTCAGTGACAACAGCTCCCAGATGCCTGCAAAAGCTAAGCATGCTGAGTGAATTGTTTAACAATGTCTTAGCACCTCTCATTATCACCCTCTGGGAACAAAGCCAGAAAGTGCTGGCAGAGCCGTTCCAGGTTTCTCTGTTTGTTGAACATCAAAACCGTGGTGACCAAAGGCCAACTGAAAGACTTATAGCCCATTAGTAGTGATGACCTTTGTGAAGAGGGGGCATCGAATGTGTCATCCAGGAGAGGTGGATAGCTCAAGGAGTGACAGCAAATGAGGCCAGTATGTTCAAGTCAGAGAAGACCCTGGAGGCCTCTGGGACTTTGGGTATGGCCAAGGCTTATACAGAACAGGAAGGCAGGGATGGGCTGGGCTCAGAAATGCTGTAGATGAAGAGATCACAGACCTTTGGAATAATAAAGCCTAAAAGGATGTCGTGGAAGGCATCAATAACTAAATTAATTTGAAGAAATCATGCACCCATCATTTGGGGGGCTGGGGACCAGCTGCTTTTTTAAAGATGAGACTTGAGCCACTCTATCTGGGTGGCTCTCTCACTTGGGCAGCTAGGTGGCACAGTGAATAGAGCAACAGCCCTTTGGTCAGAAAGACCTGAGTTCAAATTTGACCCCAGACACATCCCAGCTGTGTGTCATCCTGGGCAAGTCACTTCACCCTGCTTGCCTCAGTTTCTTTATCTGTAAAATGAGCTGGAGAAGGAAATTACAGACTGCTCCAGTATCTTTGCCAAGAAAACCTCAAATGGGGTCACAAAGAGTCAGATATGACTGAAAAGAACTCAACAGCCACAACACTCATTCACTCAAGCAGAACACAAGTATGTAGAATGAAAAGCACTGTCTTCACTGAGCTTACATTCTATGATGTGTGCATGGGTGTGTGTGAGAGAGAGAACAAGGTATGTTAAGGGCACAGAGAAGGTGGAAGGAAGGAAGAAAAGGAGGGAGGAAGGGAAGAAGGGAGGAAGGAAAGGAGTAAGGAAGGGAGAAGTAATGAAAGGAAGAAGGAAGTAATGAAGAGAGGAGGAAAGGAAGGAGAAAGGAAGAAGGGAGGAAAAGGGAGTGGGGAGGAGGGAGGGAGTTAAGTGAAATCTCAGCTGTGCTTGGATTTACTTCTTTTTCATGGTCTTGCCTTCAAGACTCAGCTCCAATCCCAGCCTCTGCAGGTGTTCCTCACTCCTCCTCCCCTCCTTGTGCCTTCTCTCTGAGATCATCCCCAGTCGATCCTGAGTCCCTGTGGCTTCTACGTCATTGTCTACATGTTGTTGTTTACGTATGGTCTCCCCCATCAGGTTGTGAGTTCCTCAAGGGCAGGGACTCTGTTTCTCTCTGTACCCTTAATGCTTGGCACACAGTAAGTGCTTAATAAATGCTTGCTGCCTGACATTCCCTTACCATATCACCAGCTGGAGACCATCCCCAAGGTGTTTTAACCTTCTCCTCTCAGGAGCGTCTGCCTTGTGGTTCCACTGCCCAGGCTGATGAGTGACCTCCTCACCTGACTCCCTCCTCCAGGCAGCCACACACATTCTTTACTCATCTGTCTGGCTGTCATGCCTGTACCCTCCTCAGTGCCCTCCCCCTCTCCTCCAGTTACAGAGATCATGGTCTCATTGGCTCTGCCACGGCTTCTGAGGGGGTGTGTGCCAATTTACCACCCCCCCCCCCCCTGTCCCTCCTCACCTTCTCTGTTTTCTAGACCACAGTGCCTGCCCTCATCACTCTGTCGAATGGGTGGTCTCTCTCTCTATTGCTGTTTTTTCTTTTCTCCTTGCACCCTGGGTGTCAGCACAATGCCTGACACACAGGAGCTGCCTAGCATATGCTCCCGCTTTCTTTCATTCATTCATTCATTCATTTGTTCAATTCCTTTATCACTTTCCCGGTTTTCTGACAATTAGACTGCTTTGCTAAGGTTACACAAGCAAGGTCCTCAGCCCTGGCACTGGCCATGAGACGAATGGACCACGTAGAATCACTGGGGCCAGCTGTGCTCAGCCTCTGAGGCTGACTTACTGTGTTTGCTCAAGAACTAATTACCTTCGAGCTAAAAAAGAGCAGTGAGTTCACCTGTGGTCTCCAGTGGCTGATAAAGCCTCACTGTTGTCAGAGTGGCTACACATCATGGAAGGATTAAAAATGAGGCATTCTGCCCTCCAATCTGGGCATTACTGAGACCCAAGGGAGCTGAAACAGGGAGTAGGCAATCACATTTTCAAAGCGCCACCATCATGAGGGGCAACAAGACACAGAAGTCATTGAGACATGGGGTGTATTGATTTTCAGACACTATAAAGTCTAATGGCTTCTCATCTCAGGGATTCTAGCCCTTAGAATAGTTCCCAATACATAGTAAGAGCTCAATAAATGCTTATTGACTAGAGTGGACTGAATGCTGTTTCTAGAGCCACAAAGACCTGGGTTCAAATCCCACCTCTGACACTTGTTGGCTATGTGACCACAGGCCATTCATTTAAACAGCTCTGAACCTCATCTTTCTCACCTGTGAAATGGGGAAGATACTAGCACTTGGCCCACAGGGTTGTGAGGATTCAATGAGATCTCATCTTTGTTTACACTTTGTAGACTTTAAAGTGCTCTGTACAAGTCAGTGATCACTAGAAGGAATGTCATGGAGACCTAGGTTTATTTTTTTTAAGATTTCCCATAACTCTCAGAAGAGTGTCCAGGGCGATGCTTGTGTATGGGTCAATCTCAGGCTAAGGATAGGGAGGGAGGGAGGGGGAAGGGAGGGGGAAATCGAGTTGGTGTTTCCAGATAATTGAGGGGATGGTGCAAGAAAGAGAACTTAGGTCAGAAGCCCATGATGCTCAATGAAGCAAGACTACTGCTCATCCCTTCTCTAAATCTGCTTCATTAACCCTCTGAGTCCTAGAGGCTTCAATGCACCCTCTCAAAGTAGCTCAAAGTTGATCTGCTTTTCTTGGCTGCCAAATCATCCTGCTGAATTCATTGAGCTTACCGTCCCCTAAGACCCTCAGATCTTCTTCATTTCAATTGTTTTTATTTTCTTTTTTACTGCATTTTAAATAATCAACAAACATAAACACTTTAATATACAAAAAAAACAAGAAAGAGAATTGTCTCAAACCAAAAAATGTAAAGGGGAAACAGAACACTTTCTTCACCATCATTAGCAGCAGCAGCAGCATCACCACCACCATCACCACCATCACCACCATCACCACCATCACCACCATCACCATCACCATCATAGAAGTGGCTAGCCTTAATATACGGCTTTTAAGTTGCAAAGATATTGACATATCTCCTTTGATCACTTTTGTTCCTCCTTATTGAATTTTATATTTCTTTTTATAAACAATGTCTGTCCCAGAGTTCCTCGAGTAAAAGGCCTTTTCTGGACACTGCTATCTGACCATGTCTCCCTTACGTGGGCTTGGGAAGTAGATTATTTGACCCAAATCTATGACATCATTAGTCCCTATTCAGCATCATATCGTTTGGCCCTGTCTAGAGGTCAGTGGGAAATCGAATCCAATGCTTGCACTGGGGTTGAGTTCGGTTCCAACCCACCTTTCTCAGCAATTTTCATGTGCTTAGAAGATTGTGGTGACTGGTTTCCCAATGCTCTGCCTGTCTGGAACTGTCCAGGGCTGACTGTAGCCCAGCTGGTTCCTTCCTCCTCCAGGTCGGTCTCATGAGATGCTTTGTCTCAATGCTTTGCCAGCCAGCCTGTGCTAAAGGCCATGCCAAGGTGGAGGAAGGACGCTGGCCGGTAGTTGCTGCCTCCTTGATTTTCATCAGTTACATGAAGCAGACCCGCTATGAAATCCTAATGTCTGAAGTTGGACGTTTCTTTTCAAACAGACCTTATCCCTTGGGGTTTTATCGTTCGTCCTACTTTTCTGGTCCTCTGTGGAGGGCAGATGATTTTCCTGTAACCTGGCTTTGATAGGATTACTTTTGAATATTGTATTGAATTAGCTTATCACTATGAAAAATAAATCCTGTCTGGCAAAAGAAGTAATGACTTGCGAGGGGAAAGCCAGTCTCATTAATTTGGTCAAACAACTGACTAAAAAGAAAAACAGCAACAAGGTGATGTCAGGAGGCCTTGAGAGATGGACTTGGTATGGAATCACCTTTAAGTCTCACATTAATTGCGCCATTCACACACGGCCTGACTATCGCTCCTCCATCTTGCCCCAACGTGAAATGGGTGAATGTTTAGGAGAGATTCAGAAGGCAAAGCTGAGTCAGAGGTTTCCGCAAATTGATTAACTCCAAATGGATGGGAGGAAAATTATGGTGCCTGGCAAACACATTAAATGTTTTGACTTAGATATGTATAAGGGGTAAAGATAGCGACTAGAGTTGTGCCATCATCACTATAGGGAACTCCCAGGTGAGGAAAGTCCTTCTACCAATGCAAGTTGGCATTTCTTCTGCAACTTATAGTCTTAGAAAGCAGCCCAAAGCACCGAAGGATAAGTGACTTGCCCAGGGTCACACCAACTAGCACATATCAGAATCCAGTATCTTCCTTGGCTCCAAAGTCAGCCCTCTCTATGACTCCATGCAGCCTCATTAGATGTACATATTAATATTCATTTAAAACTTCATCCCCAACACCCAAGAGTTATCAAAACAGAGTATATTGCCTTCCAGAAACTATAGGGTATATGCTTTCTCCTCTTTGAGGCACCAGTACTTTGCACCTAAAACAGATTTCTTAATGCAATAGCCTCCCAATGAGTCTCCAGGTTCCAATTTTTATCCTCTTCAATCTCTTTTCTATCCAGTTGTCAGCATAATCTTCTAAAGCTCATATCCAACTCCTCTGATGGCGACTATGGGATAAAATGCAAACTCCTAAATTTGGCCATGGAAGAAAACCCTTCCCAATCTGGCATTAGCTCCATCTCCAAACCTTTCTCCACACACACATTCCAGCTAAATCATCCCATTTGTTATTCCCAGGAATCAACATTCCATTTCCAGCCCTCGAGACTTTGCTCACCCTCATGTCTGGAATGTTCTCCTCTCTCTTCCATGTTCAAAACTGTTTGGCTTCCTGCCAGGTTCAGTTGCTCCCCACTCATTAGGGACAATAGAAACTTTTAGTTACGTTCCTATGAGTTGCCAATGTTAGCGACATTCCCCTTGTTAAAAGACAGGATATTTCCCTACCTTTGCACATGATAGAATCCTTTGGAGAATGGGAGCTCCCTGAGGGCAGCAAATGCTTGGTTATTTTAAGTGTGTATCCCTAGCACCCTCCAGATGTCTAGACCAGAGGGGATGGGGACTGCTCTTGTGATTTCACTGGGATAGGTAGCTCCCAGGTAAGCGGCCTCTCCCAACCCATGCACTTCTCTGCTCCTCAGGGCTAAAGAGCATTCTCCAGAATACAAAGAGATTAATAAACCCAGGATCACCCAGCCAGCAGGAGTGATACCTGAGCTCCACTCAGGCTTTCTGGTCCCAAGGACAGCTCACTATACTTTGCCAAGCTGCTCCCCACAGAGGACACAACAGGCACTTAATAAGTGTTTGCTGATTGCAGTTTAGAGATATCCACCAGTTCCTATGGTATACATGACCTCATTCTCTCCTGAGGAAGACAGAAAGAACTAGGAGGTTTGCATACAGAATGAGATATTTTGGGATGTGGCCCATGGTGGGGTGGGGAAGAACTCATTTTGTTTGACTGTTCATATTTGTTAAAAGGGTTTTGGATTTCCTTTGACTTTTTTTCCTATTGAGGAAAGAAAATGAATTTCTTTTAATTGAAAAAACCAACAGCAAAGAAACAGGTAATGGCTCTGCCTTCAAAGACTTCACCATCTTGTTAGTCTGCTGCGAGGTCTCTTCTGAACTTGGGAGGAGGCTTAAGGACTTTATCTCAACCATCCTAACTACAGAGTTACTACAGATTTGCAAGTTGTTTCATTCACTTTTCAGGGATGCTTGAGATGAATACGAAGCACCAGGGTTTCCCCCTGTGGTTATGGGCACTGACTCTTCTAACCTCCTTCATGTCTAGAAATGCCAGTGCCATTATAGACTCTAGAGGGCCTCATGCACTCCAGCAATCTACTGTGAGCCAAGAAAGAGCCTTGAAATGGCCAGACACAGACTGGCCAAGCTCTGACTGATTGTGCTAATGCTGATGGTCTTCTAGAACCCTGCCTGGAGGTCCTACCCTTGTGGATGGGGATGAAGATGGAGTTTGGGTTGGCCTTCCTATGACTTCCCCAGCAGAGCAGAACGCTTCATCTCTTCTGTTAGATACCAAGGGTCACAGCTTACCAGTGGCCTGGCTAGCAAGAGACAGAAGTCTTGAGGTGACAGGGTTAGTCAACATCAATGACACAGGATGGAAGAGCTGCAGCTACCTGGTGTCACTTCTTTCCCGGTAAATGGTCATTGGACTAATCTGGGTGTTCTCTCCAGTGACTGACTACAAGCATTCCATATGAGGGACAATAAAGTCCTATTTCATTAGTCTCCAGTGTCTAGGTGTGATTCCAGGTAACAAGCCACTTATCACAGACAGCTGGGTGGAGACCCGAGGGCACATAACTGCTTCTTGGGCCAGAGGAAGGGAGAGCTTTTGTTTGGACACTCAGAAGGCACCTTTGGGTAAAGGCTTACTGAAGGCAGGGCTAATCCAGGCAGCATTAGAATAGAAGAGAAAGGTAAAGATGGCCAGCAAGGGGTGAGTGCAATCAACCTTGACAGTGTTAGCCAAAACAAAAATTCAAGAACTCTCAGCTCAGAGCTTCCCAAGGCAGTGTTCTATGTAACCACACATGCACAAATGGAAATAATTTATGTCTCCAACAATAGAGCAATGATTAAATACATTAATGTAATAGAAGCCTACAATGCAATTAAGATGGATATGTACAAGGAATACAAAGCATGATGGAAAGACCAATTCTAAGAATAAATAGCAGACCCACAAGGACACACTACGACCATCTAAGAGGTGAATGAGAATGAACGGATAAAGAAAGAGTCTGGATGGGGCCGGAGAGAAGCAGGGTTATGATACTTTAAGCACTGAAATGAATGAATTTAAATGTAAATAATTATCATCTTTTTAGAATATTCAATTACATGCTAATCCTTTACAAATATTCTGGGTTTGAGCCAAAGTAGTCTATTTGCTGTCTGTCACAAATGTCATCTCATTTCTTCCACATCTTTGCACAGGCTGCCCGCCCCCCAAGTCTGGAACACCTCCCCCTCCCTCACTTTTGCCTCTTGGCCTCTCCACCTTCCTTCAAGGCTTAACTCAAGAGCCATCTCTTACATGTAGCATTCTCTCCCTGTCTGGTCCATAGCCCCCTACCCACCACGATCAAGGCCTGACCCCCCCCACCCCAATTACTTTGTGTTTATTTTTACATGTTTGTGTATATCTCTTCTGTGTATATGCTATTTTCCCTAGGAGAACGGAAGCTTCCAGAGGTCAGGGACTCCATTTTTGTCTTTATCCTCAGTACCTAGTGCAGCCCCTGTACCTGATAGCCTTTCAATATATACTTAGTGAACTGAATTGAACTGTAACAATTTTCGATGTAAATTTTCTTTAAAAATATTTAATTTTTAAAAATCAGGCTGATCCATGATGAGCAGAGAATGTTGGCTGTTGAGAAAGCCTGACTTGCTTGGCATCAAAGTACTACTTCCAGGAACTACATAGTTCTTCCTTGCCTCAGAGATTCTGGTATTCCAGCACCTGAATCAGGTTTCCTATTGCAAGAGTCTCTTAATTGATGTCCTTGCTCCATTTCAAGTCTCTCTTCTCTAAGGTCCATCCAGTGGCAGACAATTGGCAAACTGAGAGTCCTAAGGCATTGGTCTAACTATGTCACTCCTGTGCCTGTTCAGAAATTCTGTGGCTTCCTTGTGCTTCTTCCAGGACTCTGGTCTGAAAAGTCTTGCCCAAGGTACAACCTCCATGCACCACAATTTACTCTTGGGCTGAGCCCTGCCTTATTCCTGTGTATCCACCATGGGCTGTGATCAGCAACATTTTAACATCCTCTCAGGTACTTCTGAAAATCTCTGCCTGGGCTAGGAAATGCCTATTAGGCACCCTGAACTGCCTGTTCATAGACATCTTACATTCAATGTGTCCAAAATAGAACTCATTATCTTTTCTCTAAACCCTCTCCTCTTCCACTGTTGGGGCACCACCTGTTGCATTGGTTTCATTAAATTGACAAATACGATTAAAAGCAACAAAACCCAATTCTGGCAAGGACGTGGAGAAATAGGTACAGTCATTCATAGCTAGTAAAATTTTTGAAGTTGTAGAACATTTTTGAAAAGCAACCTGGAAGCATGAAGTTAGGAATATAATCAGACCCTTTCACCAAGTAATCACACTTTTGAAAACATACCCTGAAAGTGTTACCAAAAAAAAAAAAACAACCCACAGAGCTATCAGTTCAAATATTTTCATAGCATTTGTAATTGTAAAACAAACCAACCAACCTGGAAGCAACCTGAATGTCCAATAACAGAGGAATAGTCAAATGAGCTCTGGTATAATGACATCATGAAATACACGAAGTTAATTTAGATCATCAGCTTCAAGAATTATAGGAAGACCCTTAGGACATCGATGCTTACTGATGGTCTGATGCCTCATGCTGAGAAAAAGTAAGAGTGATGGAAAGGTCAGGGAAGACCCCTCCTGTGGAACTCAGATACCACGGAAGGGAAACTGAAGTTTGAGGGTTAGGAACCCCCTCCTCCCAGGGCATAGCAGACTTACAGAAATACAGAAGATCCAATCAATCTAAGCTGCAGCTCTCAAAGTTTTGCAGGGTTTCTAGAGCAGCTTTTTGCAAGGGAACCTTGAAAGAGGAGGTAGAACCAAGGATATGTCTACTCAGACCAGAGCCAGTGACATTTCTGTCTCCTTGCTAAAGCTGGGGCCATTCCTTAGAACCATAGACTCTGAAGGGAGTCTGGGGCTGAGCTGCTTCTGAATGAACCTGGGACTACATTCATGTTCTAGTTATCAAAGAGTCAATGGCCTTATTTATTTGGGGGTCCCCTGGTCATTTTTTTCAGGTATTTCGGTCTTCGGGAAGCAGGGCTGATTCTCTCAGTAGATGAAGGCAGGGGAGAGATCTGGAGCCACAACCCTCTTCCCCTTGGTTGACCCCAATGCTCCTGCACAGAAAAGAAGCCCACTGTGTCCTGGCAGCTGTCAGGGGCTCCCGCAGACAGTGGAGATCTGTTGGGATCCCCACTTTGGACTCCCAGTCCTGTCCATCTCTGATGCCTTTGCTTTGATATAATGTAGACTGGAAGTGCCAAAGGGAACAAACTTCCATGTTGTGGGGGGGGGGGGTGCATGGTAACGGGTGGGGACTGCTGCCTGGAGTCCAAGAACTGATGAGTTGGTTTCATATTTAAGATGTATCTTATCAGATCTGCTAGCATGCTATCTCACAAGTGAAGTTGCTAAAGGCAAATATGTGAGAGAAGGGAGAAGGTAGGAAAGGCACTTTGTAGATCTTCAAACCTTGCAGCCAGAGGGGTGCCACAGCAGACAGAACAATGGGCCCAAAGCCAAGGAGACTTAGCTCAAATCCTGCCTCAGACCCTTCCTAGCTGAGTGACTGAGAAAATGGCTTCCCCTCTCCCAGCCTCAACTTCCACATCTCTAGAATGGGAGCAATGGTAGCGCCCACTGCCCAGGGTTGTGGTGAAGATCAAGTGAGAAAATACTTGTATTTGTGGTGGTGATGGCTGTTCAGTCGTTTTCAGTCATGTCTGACTCTTTGTGACCCCTTTGAGGCAAAGTATTTTTGGCAAAAATACTGGAGCAATTTGTCATTTTCTTCTCCAGCTCACTTTACAGGACAAGTGACTTGCCCAGGGTGTCACACAGCTAGCAAGTGTCTGAGGCTGCACTCGAACTCAGATTCCCCAGGCTCCAGGACCAGCACTCAACCCACTGCACCACCCAGCTGCGCTTACCCTTCCCGATCATTAAAGTGCTATCCAAATGTGATCTATTGTTTTCCTTGCTATTGTTTTGGACCACACCTAGGATTTATTTCATTGGAATAGGGAATTCCCCAAGGCAAAGCTCCCCTCAGGTATGCATATCATCAACAGCCTGGTAATTTAGAGTCCTGGGGAGCTGCCCAGGGCACCAGGAACTAAAGCCGTTTGCCCAGGGTCAGTGGAAAGACCTTCAGGTCTTGGTGACTCTGAAGCATCTTCTCTATCAGGCCAAGCATCACCATTAATTATTATTTACTGGATTAGAAGTCCTTGCCAATTGGAATCTCCATTTCTCTCTCCCTCTGCTTCTCTGTCTCTCCCCTCCCCTTTTCCACCCCTCCCTCTCTGTATCTGAAGTGATTTCCTAGAGAATTCACCTAGTCTGAGGCGGAAATTCCAGGTTTCCATTTGCTACTCTTACAGCCTTGGGCAAAATCACAACCCCTGTGAGCCTCAGTTTCCTCATCAGTAAAATGGGAGGTGGGATTAGATGACCCAAAACCCATGATCTCATGTATACTATGTTCAGTGTTCTCCCATCATTCAATTTCCTAACGGCAGCGTCAAATAGGATTTCACAATGGCTGAATGAGGAAGCTCATTAAGGTCATTTTTGAGAAAGATGTCTAGTTGTAAGCCCAGCCTTAGGTTGGCTTAGATGACTCTTTCTCTCCTCAGTGTCCTCGTCAGTGATCCCTCTTGACCTCGCAAGGCTGCATTCCCAATGTGGTGCTAATTAGCCCAGGTGTACATACTTGCCTTTGCCACCTGTGGTCGGAAGCCGAGAGATAAGACTTATATAATGCGCTATTCCATGTTTAGCGATTTAGGTCTCTACCTGCCCTTCCTTCTTTGGTCCTGCAATGCTTGGGGATGGACAAGAAAATAATCCCCTTCAGGTGGGAGGACAGAAGATTGAGAATTCTATTAGCCAGTAAGTAACTCTCTGACAATGGCTCTTTGGCTTGAAATCAACTGACCAGCATTCTCTTATGACATGCATGTCAACTGGACGAGCCAACTTTAATTTTACAAATATGCTCTTTGCCAATCCTTGAGCTCAGAAACATTACCAGGAGGAGGTCATGGGGAAACATGATAGAAGAGCCACTGAACCTTGGTGCCTCAAAGAAACTGGTCACTTTCCAGCCCCAGGATTCCAGTTTCCTCCCTGAGTTCATAGACAAAAGAATGGCTGGTTCCTGGACTCCTTTGCAAGCTCCTTGGGTGCTAGCCTGGATAGGGAAATGTCAAGGGCTTTCCTGAGATGGGTGCTATTGACTAAGTGATTGGGTACCAATAGCAAGAAAAAAGAGAGATGAGAAACTTTGAGACCCAAGTCATGATGGCTTCATCTAAGAATGAATTGTCGGCATCCTTACTGCTTTGATAAAGGTTAAAGTCTTTTCTAGCTCTTCTAGCTAGATGATGGGGGAAAAAGGGTGGGAAGAGGTGGGGCTGTCATTCCAACCAATTACTGGCAAAGGCTGGTGCCCCAAATGGGGATGTGTTTAGTAATTCAAATTGTTGTGTTGAACTCAAATTGAATTAAGAACTACAATTGCCACTTACTCATCTTATAAGTTGGAATCTCCTGAAATTAGTACTGGAGGATGCCTGGGGCATAGCTGTACTAGACCTCTGACCTCTATCTCTATACCCAAGGACTCTATATGCAGGGTGATCACCTCCCCTGTCCCCCTGAGCCTGGGGGAAGAATTAGACCCCATCTAGCCCAGCCCAGCTGGAACACCAGGGAGGTTCCTGGGGATGCCTGCTTTCAATATCTTCTGCTGTGAGCTCTCCAGGCTCATTTCCCCTGTGGAAGCCAAGTGCAGCTCACTGTCTTCTCCATACACTCTCCCCACCACCTCTGTCCTTGCTCGGGGCCAAATGATCACGATTCTTTTAACCTTTTACTTACAGGTTCCAATCAGCATACTAGAAGATGCAGGGAGCAGCACAATCTGCAGGCTTAAGAGAGACCATCTTATTCTATGTGTGGAAAACGGTATGTGTCTTAATGAGCCACAAGTGAGCACCTCCTTTTTTGCATCCTTTTCCGGATACCCAAGACCTGACTCTAACTGCCAAGGAACTGAGTCATTCAGTCCTTCTGCTAGCCATGTGAAACAAAGAACACCGGGGATCAATCGGTTAAACATGCAGAAGGAAACCCTGGGGTTAAGCAGGTTTTTGGCGGCAGCTTCTCGCTAGAGTGATACCCATGGTCCGAGAGAAGGGAGCTACGTGGCTAGACTCTGCAGCCGTGCCCACAGCTTTAACACTTTTAAAGCCCAAGGATGCCCTGCAGTGGGTCAGGGTTCCATCTGAACACCTCCATACCCTAGTTCGAGCAGGAGCTGCTCCTATTCCACCTTCATTGTTGGTTTCATAGGGTTGCTTAATCGTTTCGCTATTACTGCTCAAAGAACAAGAGAATTTCATCTTTACTGACAGGATTAACCCCCAGGGCACTGAGCAGCAGCTCCGAGAACATCCTTTCCCTAACAAGCCATAGCTTCTGCACTTCCCGCATGCCAAGCCCCTACCCTAACTTTGCAGACCCTGGTTTTCCTGGGCTTAAAGGGAGGGAGTCCCATTCTGGGTCTCCCAATCATTGCTTGACTCACCCAGCCTACGAAGGCAGAATAGGCTTGAACCTTAGGTGCTTGCTGAGTGTTGGTGGATTTAATTGGAAAGATCCAATCCATTTCAAAGAAGAGATTCATTTGGAGAAATGAAGGAAGAGAAGAGTGAGGCCAGGGGCAGCTGTGGTGAGCGGAGCAAGGCATGGATATCAGCTGCTCTCTCAGTCCTCTGGGGGGCTTTGGGCCAGGGCTGGGCAGACCATTGTAATGACCTCCTCTATCACAATGCCTACACTGGTAACTATACACAGCAGCCGCTCCTGGTCCTGAGCCGAGAGTGTTCTCGGTTCGGGCAGGGCATCGCATTGTCTCTTTTCATAATGGGATATTTATCTTCTTTGAAATGGATTGATTCACACAGGGAGCGAACCCAGACCTCCTTCCACACACTAATCCCCATTAGGATAACTGGCATCCCATGTAACAAACAGCCAACAATATCGCACCATCCCCCAGGAAAGCCTGCTAGGTAACCCCCAAATCACGATGCTGACTAAGTCCGGGGCACGCTTTTCCCTCATGCTCTGAGCTCCTTAGAGCGAAAGCAGGACAAAGACACATTTCTGTTTAGGCTACAACCCTGGCGAGCGACCCGTCAAGCTGAGGTTTACTCACAGAGGTCCTGGAGGGCCATCGTTCCCACCGCTAGCCTGGGGCTGGGAGCCGTAAGATGCCGCGTGTCCTTCTGCCTGCCTGGGCGGCTAACGCCGAGCTGGATGAGCAGATGTTCCTTGGGGAAGCTCTTTAAGGAAATCCGTTTTCCAGTGAGCCATGTGAACGGAGCTCCACTGCACACCTTGGCATGGCAGGCAGCTCAAGTCCAGAAGAATAATAAGCATGGGGCTTTGCTTATGTTGATAGTGCGAGAGCCCAAGGGTGCTCGGATTGGCAGGAGCCAAGGACAGAGCAGCCAATCCCAGGGAGCCTCCATTCCAGGGAAACTCCTGCTCGTTTATTTAGCATCTTCCGAGATCAGCTTTTCGAGGAAGGTCTTTTTGCTTAGAGTATCACAGGAAACAAAGCATCCCTTAATCTCGATTTGGGGGCCCCAGCTCCTTCCGACTTTCCATCCTCCCCTCACCAGTACTCCCGAGGAGGCACCTTGTTTTCCGTTCAGAGAAGGGGAGGAAAAGCAGCAGAGGAAAGAGGCTGTTGATAGGCTGCAGAGAGAGTTCAAATTCATCGGCTTCCACCTTGTTGGGAGAAGAGGAGGGGAGAGCACCCGGGCTCAGTAATTACGGATTCGGTCGCCATGGAAACCGACGGGATGCAGCGAGCTGGATTTGTTAGAACAGCTGCTGCCAGACTCCTAATCGAGCGCGATCTCGTTGCCTGCCTCCCTCCCTCCCTCACCCCCCCGGCTGCTGGGATTTGATTGTGAGTTTGTTTTCTTCTTCTTTCCCTTGACATCCAGTATTTAAACCTCAGGACCAGGGTGTTGCCCGGCCTCTCAGAAGCACACGGCACCTCCATTCCTTGGGCGCTAACTTAGAAATGCCCGAGGCCACGAGGCTCGCCCGCCACGGCATCCATCTGGGAGTGTGGGCAAGATGCGGGTGCTCGCCGTGGGAGCGCGCACGCGGACGGACACACACACGCACACACACACACACACTGACACACTCACCAGTTCTCTAATTGCTAACCTACAGGACTGCTGCAGAATGCCTTAAAATCTTTAACTCAGGGTACAAGGGCCCTGAGCATCAACACAGGCAACATTTGGATGGAATCCACCTCTCTCTCAGGGTTCCAGGTTTGCTTCAAGTCCCCAAGACACCCATGTTTGGGATTCCACTCCTTCTCGCCCCCCCAATCACTCTCCCTGCAGGACTCCTAGAACCTCCCAAAGGGAAGCCCAGCGTCCTTGCTTTAGGCTCCAGATGCCTCCTTCCTCTCCTCTCCTCCCCTTCTTCTTTTCATCTAGGGGATCTATATCCACGGGGCAGAAAGGGGGCTGCTTCTGGAGGTGTCACAGGCTTCTTCCCTGGCAGCAGAGACCACCACCAAGCAGGGATCCTCACTGGTATTCACAGAACACTTACTTCAAGGCTTGGAGATCAATCGAGGTATATTATGTCATTGTATCCTTGAATCCATTGTAGCCTTGGAAGATGGGCAGACTATGATCCCCCATTGTACAGAGGAGGAACGTGAGGCCCAGAAAAGGGTCACACAGGTAGCAAATGCTGGATGTGATCTTTGAACCCCATTCCTTCCAACTCCCAGGTCTGGACTCCATCCACTGTGCCACATCATCTCCCATTGCTTTTTGTCTTGGTCCCGCATAGCCCAGAGCAGGATCTGATTTCACAAGCAGTTCTGGGCTAGCCCTCAGCATTAAAGGGAGCTATGAAGTTTCTGCACCACAGAGGGCTGCCATCTTGCTTTGAGCCAGAGAGATTCAGTAGGAATTCCTCTCCACCCCCACAACTGAGACTGTTAATGAGCATTTACTGAGTACCTAACTCAGCAAGAGACCCTTTCCTTAGCAGCTGAGCAGAATTATGGGAATGAGCGTAGCTATCAGGAATGAACACACTACTTTGTATTACATTTTGGGACACCTCTAATTGGTAGGCAGTTTTTCCTGACCCCAAGACCAAATCTGCCTTTTTTATTCCACCCTCTGGGGCCAAGTAGAGCAAGGATTGCTCATATACTAACCTTGCAAAAATTTGAAAACACTTTCCATGTCCCTTTCCTCCGACATCTCCTCCTTTCAAGGCCAAGCACCCCCAACTCCTTGGGCCACTTGCTTTTTGGCATGGACTCAAGGCACAGAAACGAATACAAGTCATTTAGGGAAGGAGAAAATACAAAAAATGGAAAAAAATCAGCAAGGCTTCCCATGGGAGGCTGGTCATGAGATGAGCCTTGGAGGAAGATTCTTTGAGATAGTAGCAGGGAAGAAGGGCAATTTGAGAAGGAGGGGCAGCCAACACAGAGGCCTGGAGGGAGGAGAATGCCATGGGTGGGGGGTGGCGGGGGATTTGAGCCTGGAAGCTGTGCAGAGAACTGAATGGAAGGGGAAGGACTAGAGGAATTGAGACCATTGTTTGGGAGAGAGGGGGGATGAGAACATGAGGCAGGATGCTGGCCATGGGATGGAAAGGAAGAGCTAGGCACTGTAGATGTCAAGCAGACGGAGGCAGCGGCTGACTGGATGTGGGAGGGGAGGGAGAGGGTGATTTACAAGCTAATTCTGCGGCTCAGAGTCAGAGGGATGGGGAAGCTTCTCTGAAGCAGTGAGGCAGGAGGAAGTGAAGGCTGGGGAGGGGAGGAGAAAGAGTGAGCTTGATCTGGGGATGTATCAGTGGTATGTCGAGCTCAAGTCACCTGGAAGGGGCTGGAAACATGGGTCTGAAACCTGGGAAAGTGATCCGTCTGAAGATGGAGATTTGGGCACCATATGCTGACCTTGGGGGAGTGGATGAGGTCAGTGAGGGCTTCAGACCAGACCTTGGATGGTAATGACAGGCAGTGGTACAAGGTGCATGAGGGCTCAGCAAGGAAATGGGAGGGATGGCTGGGCAACCAGGTGGAGTAGCTGGACAGGGCAAGGGCAGGAGGCTGGGGAAGATGAGGCTGTCCAACAAGATCCAACGCTGCCAGGATGCTGGAGAGGAGGGAAGCCACTGGCTTCAGTGAGCCGGACATCAGTAGGGACTGCTGGGACAGGGGGTTTGACCAACTTGTTGGGGAAGCAGCTGGGCTGCAAAGGGCTGGAGAAGGAGGGGCCTGAAAGGAAGCAGAGCCAAGGGGCAGAAGCTACTCCTAAGAAATGGGCTGCTAAAGGGAGGCAGGATTTGGTGGCTCCAGAGGAGCATGCCTGACTTTGACCCAGAAAGCCTTGAGTTCAAATCCTGGCTTGCCTCTTTTGTCCCTAGGTGACCTTGAGCTCTGGGCCTCTGTTAAGTGGCCTAGATGATCCCCAAGGTCCTTTCTGGCTCTCTGATGCTATAAGCAGGATCTTGGGAGGCTGCCATCTTCCTTGCCTGTCAGTAGGGAAGCTTAATTTTAAGTACAGTTGTACCTTTGCAAAGAACTGGGATCTAAGAATCCCTTGGGGAAAGTAGGGCTGCCTGAGGTTGGGAGTCAAGAAGAAGGTAGGAGCAGGGAGAACAAAATGGTAGAGGTGCCCCCCCACCCAAACCCCCTGATGAGGATGGAGCAGTTACAATATTTTCTGGGAGGGAACATTTGGACATCTCTAGGGTCACAACTTGGGAGGAGCCAGTGAGAGCTAACAGAGGGCTGGGACTGTTGGCCATGGGGGCCACCTGACCATATTGGGAGGCTAAGGCATAGGGAGCAAGAGAAGAAAGCACTTGAAGGTGCATGAGCAGAACCAATGGCTGGTGGAGTCGATCTGCGGAGGAGACGACAGGTGGAGGGGGTGAGCCAAAGCAAAGAAGAGGAATGTCTCCCCTGGGTCAGGAAGACAGCTTAAGGGACAGAGCAAAGAAGTGGGAGGTCTGAGGTAGAGGGTGGCAAAGCCTGAGGCCAGAGGAGGCCACTCACCATGCCCAAAAGGACGAACATGGCAATGGGGGCTCAGTCTGCAAGGTCAGAGGGGTCACTGCCTATAAATAGCATTCATGCCAGGTGAGAAACTTGCCATGAAGTTCCCAGGATGACTTGAAGTTTTGTTCTTTAGAATTTAATCTATTTAACAATTAACAATTTAATTTAGCAATTTAACAATTTGGAAAATGTTGATTAAGTGTTTCCTGGGGAAATGAAGCCCCCAGCCTTACAAAGCATAGAGAGTAACAGGTACAGTCCAATGTACACTGACATCTAGGGACTGGAGGAATTCTGGCTTCAGAAGGTGCTAGATAAAGAGCTAAAAGAAATATGAAAAAGGGAGGGATTGGATTCTTTTTAGCTGGGGAAGACGGATCAGGGAGAAGGAGACAGCGACAGCTGAGTTGAGCCTTGAAGGAAGAGGAGGATTTCAAAAGGAAGAGAAAGGGAGAAAATGAGTGTGTGTGTGTGTGTGTGTGTGTGTGTGTGTGTGTTTGTTTGTAGGGGGTTGGGGACAGCAAGATGTCCCCCATGGCCAGAGAGCAGAATGATACTGGCAAGGGAGGCTAGACCTCCATTGTGGAGGCAAGTCTGTCCTAGAGACAACAGGAGAATATGAGAGCCAGAGAGCAGGGCTGTCAGGTGACCAGAGCTATGTCTTCAGAGAATTTTGGCAGCCCTGTAATGGGGGGAGGCAAGAACATCCAGGAGGTTAATGCAAATGTTCAATGAATCAATCAACAAACATTGATTAAGCATCTAATGTGTTGGGTATTGTGTCAAACACTGGAGACATGAAGCAAAAGCAAGGTGTTCCCTGTCCTCCAGAAACCTATGTTCCGCCAATGGACAAAAACCAAATAGGATTTGGCAGCTGGCTGGATGGGGTGGGGGGGTGAGAGAGGGACCAGAGAGAATGATCCCACTCAGGTCCTAAACCTGGGGGTTGCTAGTAAAGTTGTGGCCGGGTTGCTTTGGGACAATCAGTTTTGAGGGGTCAGACGCTGCTGGTGACAATGTCTAAGCAAGTGGTGAGAGATGGGCGGTAGCCTTGGGAGCCACCTGGCAAACAGGCAATGGTGAAGCTGTGAGGGAGCCAGTGGTTTATCGGAATGTGGCTTGGTCTGGGTGTGTGCTCACACAGAGTGATGTCTCTCTATAATTCTGTCTTTAGTCTCTAACCAGGACCAATTAGTGGGCTCTAAACCCTTAACAGCTTGGAGTTCAAGTCATTCAGACAGATGATGGTCACATAGCCAGAACTGCCATTTGATGGCAAATCAGGCCAAAATTGAGCACAGAAATGCCAAAATACAAAGACCGAACATGATTCATCCATCTCCTCAGCCCTGAAGGTCTCCTGTTACCAAGCCAGTGGCCCAGTGCTCTTCCAGATGGGACAAAAAAAGTGATGATCAGCTTCTCCTTCACATTAAGTGATGGACATGGGTGCACCCACCTGGGGACTGACTACAGCTCCCACACCTCCCAGTCCTGGGCAATCACCAGTCACTTCTGCAGAGCATCTCTCCAAAGTGATGCAGGCCATTCTTCAGGACTTTCTATATTCTGTGGGCAACTGTCTCAAGCTCCAATTGTCCATCTATTACCTCTTGCTTCTAACTACACCACTGCCATTCCCTACCCATCCTTCCTACTATGAGAAGTGAGACGGTGGAGTGATTGTCTCATCCCTGGAGTTCCAGATCAAATAAAGCTGTCTGCACTGTGCCCAATGCCAAAATATCTATCAATATTTCACATGTGTGTAAATATTTATTGAATTGCATTAAATGCACATGGTGCCTTCCTTTTTCTGAAGAAATCAAGTTTCTCAGTCACTCTCTGGGAAAAGAACCAATTTCATACAAGCCTAGAGGGTTCAGCCACCATTTCTCCATCTCTCAGGCCTATGAATCACTTTGACAGGGCAATAGGCACTTGGACAATCTATGTTACCTGGTCCTGTGTTCCACAAGAGCTTGGACAATGACAGAACAGGACAAACCTGGATCAGGGCAAAGGAATGGGAAGGTTGGCTATACAGAGCAGAAACAGGAAGGGCAAGTCCCCAGAAGTCCCCAGAGCCATGGAGAGGCAGGCTCATTGATTCTGCCTGTGAGGAAGTCAATCAATCAACACAAACTTATTAAGTCCCTCCACGTGCCAGGTGCTCTGTTAGGTCTGGGTCTGCAAAGATGGAAATGATGAACTAGTCCATGTCCTCAAGGTTTACATTCCTCTGGTGGGGGGGGAAGTATACTGTATATGTACCCACATACATACATGCATGAATTATATATGTATAGATGTATGCATATATATAATATAGATAAACACACATACATGTGTCTAGATACCTACACGTGTGTATATTTATATATATGTATATATACACACACATACATACATACATGTAGATATAATTAACGATTTTGTCTCTCCCCAATATTTGATAGTCACAAAAAGCAAAGAGTAGGTGGCAGAGGTAATGAACCTCAGTGTGTTAATAAAGTACTGTTACCCATCCATTGCCTTCTCTGATGGAACTAAAAGAAACCTGGCTGTTCCACAAGCAGAAAATCAGCCATGCTCCTGAGGGCCATTAGAAGTGGAGTTGCTAGTTCTATAGACAGCCCAGGCTGTGAACCCAGCTGTGGAGGAAGAGCACAGACCCTAAGAGGAAGTGCTCATATAAGGGGGGGGGGGGCGGGCAGTGGGGCATTTCTTTACCTCTTTTCCATCCTCAATAGCTACGTTCATTTGAGAGGGAGCTGTTGGACAAGGAGGGGACCTTGCATCTGACAGGACACCCAATCTTGACAAACATGAATACGAGGGGGTCATCTTGGGGAAGACAAAGCTTCTGGGTACAAGAAATGCAAGAGAAAAAGGAGGCCAACTTTCCACTCAAGAGAGAGCTAGCCCTGGCAAGACAGAGGAAAGGTGTTGGGAGGAACAGAGTCTGGGTGCCCAGCAGAGATGCTGTGCCCAGAGGCTGGGCCAGTAAGGATTCCATAAGGAAAACAGAGATGTTGAGGCCCTTCTGTACCCAAACTGAGTGCTGCCCGGGCCACAGGGGCCCCCACATGGGTGCCGGTAAATTCAGAGCCGAGCCTACTCTTTCCACAGATGCTGTGGGTATCTATGGAAGAATGTGCCCCAGGATTCTGGGGAGGGGCTTTGCTTTGCAGCTTGTGAGTTCTTACTATGTCATGTGAGTGAATGCTTTTGTTAAAATACAGCCATGTCTCCTGGCATGACCGTTAAGAGCAAACACACTGGTGGAGGCTCAAGGGCCATAGTTTTAGAAGTGAGTGCCAGCAGGTTCCCCTTTGAAGCTTGAGGGAGCAGCCATCCTCTGGGGACCTAAACTAGGAGAGCAAATGCAAGATGAGATTCCTTCTTCCTCTAGAGTTGGAAGCCTGGCCCCGCCTGGCCTGCCTAGGAGCCAGAAACTCAGCCTTTTAACTGTCCTCAGAAGTGTGTCAATTTTCTGCTATTTAGTGGCCAGACTTCTTTTAATTATAACAGCAAAAACTGTTCACACCTTATAAAGGGATCACCAGGTCTTGTTTGCCCATAACCATTTCATTATCTGTTAGCTGCTCCTTATTTTCTGTGGCTATAACAACTGTGGTGGAGGAGGGTTGGCCAATAAATACAAGATAATTTGGGGTGAAGGTTTATTATCTGGTGGGGGTAAAATTTGGTTGGGAAAAGTTTTATGTGGAAGGAGGATTTTGAGTTGAGATTGAAGAAACATGGGATTTTTATGAGGCAGAAGTGAGGATGGAGAATATCCCAGGCAGACAGAGAGAAGAGAGGAGAAATCCTGTGGGAAGTGTAAATGGGTGAGAAACCTAGAACTCTAGTCCAAGCAAGAGTCGATAAGGGCCTCAGCTAGGGTGGTGGCCACAACAGTGGACAGAGAAGAGGTGTTGCCGATGATCAGAAAGGTAAAGGTGAGTATGAGGGAGTGGGGAACAGGACCCCAAGGTCTTGAACCCAGGTAAAGGCTGGTTGCCTTAACAGAAATAGGGAAAGTGGGAAGAGGGGTGATTATTGGTGGAAAGATGCTGTTTTATTTTGGACTTGCCAAGTTTGAGATGTCTATGCCACATTCAACAACAAATAGTCAGTTGGAGATACCTAAATGTAGCTCAGAAGAGAGAGGGGGACTAGATGTTGACCCAGGAGGCATATGTATGGAGAATTTAATAGTTGAATACTGCTATGTAATATAATATTAGGAGCAGATGATTTTCTATCACAGACCTCGGGGTGTAGCTCTACTTATCTAATGAACAGAACATAAACTTCTTCTTCCTATTCTTAATTCAGATTGATTATCAGCCTGCTAACACTAAATTTCTCATAGCTGCTTTTTTCACTATTATCAATGGCAGATAGCCATGAATGTGAACCACAGCTCCCTGAAAAACGCCGGTGAGAAGGTATTCCTATCTTTCACAGTTGACAGATGAATGGCCCAGTGGCTTAATTCATGCAAAAATTAAATGTAAAATTTAATTGTATTGCTCAGTACTTTTATCAGACAGGGACTGACTCACTACTTAGGTTGGAGTAATTCCTAAATCAACTGTCTATATCCAGTCAGACTACCAACTTATTAGACCAAAGATTAAAATGAACATAAAACTAGGCAAAAGAGTAAAAATAAGGGGGAAAATGTCTTTCAAAGAAAACAATTCCAACTAGATCTATTTAAACAAACTGTTGGTGGAAACATCAGGAAATGGATGGAGGAACCAACATTAACACTGATTGTAATCATTTCCTAAAGAATTGTAATTGGTGTCAATCAATTGCTATTTGCAAGAAGAGCAAAAGAACTCAGAAATGCTCTCAGTTAGCAAACATTTGATCTCCTTACTAAAGGAGAGATGTGGTGACAAAGGTTTCAAATATAAGCTTGTTTGTAACCTATTATGGAGGAGGGTAGGTGATAACAAGTAGACAGAAGCAGCAGAGGAGGAAAAAAAAACTTTAAGAAATCTTGTTAAGAGACTCAGCTTAACAAAATCATCCCAAGGGTGTTAAAGGGTGACAGAGGAAGGAGGAAGACAGACAAGGAATGGAAAAGATCTGAAGGATTTTTGTCACCAACTCTTCACTATCAAGGAGAGGGAAGCCACCACAGTTGGACTTCATCATCCCAGTCCTGGATATGCTGAAGGAGGAAATGGAAAGGAGCCTAACAAAAACGAAATTGGGAAAAAGAGCTAGACCAGACCCAGGAGATCTACAACAGAAGTGACATAATGTGGAGGGAAGAGAGCATCACATTTCAAGATATGTGAAAGGGGGTAGATACCAAAAGCACAGGGGAAAAAATGTTAGACCCTCTTATGATCCTACTCAAAAAGGTACCCAAGGGAATGTTAATAGCTGCTGGCTCATATGCCTACTTTCCCAACTCTACAAAATTTTTGAGGCTAATCTACAGATACATGGAATGAATCCCCGAGGAAGGTATGAGAAGGAAACAGGAAGGCCTTCCTAAATGATATTGCATAGCAGACACATGCTGACAGTCACACACTTACTGAAAGGAATAGAAAGTACAGGATCCCATGGTGTTGATGAACTGCCAATTCTAGAAAAGCCTCTTATTCGGAGGCTTCAGATCCCAGAATTATAGAAAAGCCTTTGATTCAGACAGAATGAATGAATGAAAAAATATTTATTGGAAGTGCTTGCTATGGACCAGACAGTGTGCAAAACTCTTGGGATACAATCCCTGCCCTCAGGGGGTTTACTTTCTAATACATGGAGAGGACAGTAGTGCAAAGACACCCAAAGGACTCTGACAGTGTCTCCAGTGCATAGGCCAAAACCATATCATATTCCTTGAAAGATGTAACCACAGAGATAGCGTTGGCAACCCTGTGATTAGTGATACCAAGTGGCGCCAGGAAAGAGGGTGACAGATACTTGTCAAAGGTTTGCTGCCTCCTGGAGGAGGGAGACAGCAAGTCACAGAGAGATTCCTCTAAGGGGGTGAGCTCATGGTGGGGGACGTGGTAAGGATGGCATCCAGCTCAGGAGCCAGGCTGAAATTTGTGGTAACTCAAGGTCCCTCTGCCCACACTCGTAAAGCAAGTGAGGGAAGTGTGCTGATTTTCTGTACTGTTGTATGCAGTTTGCTTAGATGGCCCAGGGAGCTGCTCTATCCATACCCATGGACAAGGAGCATCTCTGTGAGGATTGGAGCAGGAGGGTGGGCTGGATTGCCTTTGGGAAATGACAGAGTTCTTTTAAATGACACCAAAAAAGGGACACCTGATATTCTCCAGTGATGTTGTGTGGATGGCTGAGTCATGCAAAACCACAGCCTCCAATGAACTGAAGGTGATGCTTATCCAAAGGGCAAAGGAATGTGGGAGTTGGTTCCAACACATTAAAAACAAGAGAAGAATTTTACAGGAAAAAAACAAAAAGCAGCATCAGGGATACAATCAGATCGCTATATGACTGGTACCATCTGTCTGGTGCCATAGCAAGAGCAACTGAGAGCCAGTGGGCTCCCTGGGAATCACTGCAATGTGAAGGACCAGCAGAAAGACCCCAGCACAGGGGCCTGGATGGGCAGGGATGGAGACACGAACACCCATGAAGTCACAGACCTAACAAAGCAACAGCACCTGCAGCGACAGCTTTTACGCAGCCGGTGAAGTCTGCAAAGTGCTCTACAGACACTGAGCCTCAGGACATCCCTGGGAAGTTGGTGCGAAAACCATTCTTGTTTTAGAGATGAGGAAACTGAGGTTTAGAGGGGCTAAGTGGTTTACCCTGTGCTACTTTTTGATTCGAAATGAGATCTTGCTGACTCCAAGTCCAAACCTCCCTCTGCCATGCCACCTTGCTGACAATAAGTCTGTGCATCTTAAACCATGACTTGTGGAGAAAAGGACATTTGGCAATATGAACGTGAATTGATTACAAAGGGAAATAATCAAATTATTAAAATTCAAAAGAATTGACTCCTCTCTTCCCTCCTGGAAAGGCACTGACAAGATCCATTTGGATGAGATGGGCTAATTAGGCCCTTCTAGCCTGGGATTCCCTGACTTTCATCTTAATAAGTGGCAAGACATAGGCACTCATTCACAGGGCATTGGGTTTGCATAAGGCAGCCTTTGTGGGGCTTCTCCCCACTGTGAAAACCAGGAAGCAAACACCAGTTTCATCTGTAAACTCAGCCCAAAGGAAGGCTTCTGCCATCACGGCCCCCTTGGGATCTGAGGAAAGCTTGCCCAGAATTCCTCCTCTGGTACCTGGTACCTGGAAGGGAGAAAATGGACCCGCTTGGCCCGTGACCACACCATGAGTTGCGGCCCTGGAATTCAGGCAGAACATGGTCAAGAGAAGAAGAGTAGAAGGGGAGGGGAGGGTCTAGGCACAGGAGGGATTGAATGTCCATCCAAAATCAAGCCTGTGTTTTGTCTGAGCTAACTTCTTCACGACTGGCACATTCAGAGGTTAAGGGGGTTGTCACCCTAACTTGGAGCATCTAGCCCACGTTGCAGACCTCCATTTATAAGCACACAGGCACTAACATCTGACCTAGATAGAGCTGATCTTTGGGGGACAGTTACAGGTGTGGCCTCATTTCTACAGACTAGACAAAGATGGAGACCCACTGGGTGGCGAGGAAGTAGGTGTGTGCACACGTTTTCTCATACCCTTATTGTATGGGTGAGCATGTCTAGACGGCTTCTATATGTTTCACTGAACCTGTCATTGGCTTCACTTGGGTGTGGCTATGTCTTTGCCATCTGATACCCTGCACCTGACTGACACAAACCCTGAATATAGTGGTTAATGATAATAATGATGATGTCATGTTATTATTAACAGCTGGGTGGTTCAGTGGATAGAGAGAGCATCGGAACCAGAGTCAGGAAGATTTGCATTCCAATCTAGCCTCAGATACTTACCAGATGTGTTACCCTGGACAAGTCACTTAACCTGTCTGCCTCAACTTCCTTGACTGTAAATGAGGTTAATAAGAGCACCGACTTCCCGGGGTTGTTTGTGAGGATAAAATGAAAGATGTGTAAAGCACATGGCACAGTGCCTGGCATACAGGAGGCGCTTAGTAAATGCTTATTCCACAACAACAATCATCGTTTTATTCTCATCATTATTGCTGCAGTCCCTCCTCATCCCCACTTCTTAGCTTCCTAGATTTCCTTTTCATCCCCCAGGATCCTTCCCTCTCAGACCAGCCCCACCTGATGCACAGAGCTTGTCTGTACAGTTGTCTGCATGTTGTCTCTCCTGTTAGAATGGGAGCCCCCTGAGGGCAGGGACTTTGGATTTTTTGCTTTTCTTTGTATCCTTCACTCTTACACAGGGGCCTGGCATACAGCAAGTCCATTATAAATTGTCCACCAACTGACTAAGCTAAATGTCTGAGGCAGGATTTGAATTCAGGTCTTCCTACTGGTTACACCATCGGCTGCCTGGAATACACTCGATTGTCTCAGAAAAGTGAATTAGATCCGGGGGAACTCGAGTGGGGCACTTCTTGCACTGAGCCATCCTTTCCCTTGTACCCGGTCATCTTAGGTGTCATCAAGTTCCTTTTGGACTCTGCAGGGAAACGCTGACCTGCCTCCACCTCGTGTCATGTTCTCTGGCTCTAGGAATGACCGCACTTCGTGCCCTCACCACTCCCAACCAAATACTTCTTTCCCCAAATGTTCCTCCTGAGTGATGCTCTTGCCTTCACAATCCTGTTCTGTCTTTGCTGCTGATTTTTACCTGTGGTGTTCTTCAAAGGCGTTGGGGGTGGGGGCAGGAAATAGCCTGGTCTATCTCAGAGGAAACCTTCCCCCTTCCTTTTGTTGTAGGTTTGGTTTGGGGAAGGGGTAGAAAGCTCAGCTTCTGAGTCATCTGCCCTAGGGGATGCAGATCGGAGCATTTCCAGTCAGACTTTCATCCTGCAAACATAAGCTCACTATGGCTTCTTTATTTGCCATGCCTTTTGGGGGTTTCTCTGAAGCCAGCTCTGCTCTTCCAGATAAAGTTCCAACAAGGCAGGGCATCTCTGGGCAGCCAACCAGATGGGCTCCTGTTTGGGGATGGAAGGGGGTGCCTGCGGGGGAGACTCCCCAGCCTGTGCCCAGCCCTTGCCCGAGGAGCTGTGCTGCTACCTACAAACAAAACCCAACGGCTCTTTAAGGAGGCGATGCCTAGTCCCTGTCAGTAACACCAGTCCTCTCCATCACCTCTTCTGAACAGAAACCCCATCCCAAGACATCATTTTCCTCTCTTTCTGCTTGGTTCCAATAAAGCCCAGACTCCAGAGACTCTTCTCGCTGATTCTGAGCATCGTGATTCACAAAAATGAGGATCTGCCATCGCATGCCCACTGACCTTCTCATCGGTGGCAGCCCAAGCAGCACAAAGGCATCACCTCAGCCTGCACCAAGCTATGAAAACAGACTTGAAAGGGAAACAGAGGCACAGGCGGTTCAAGGGGACTTCTTAGGAGCAGGGTATCCTCAGCTCTCCAAAGGAGCAATCACAGAGAGTGAGAAGAAAGGTGGCCCATTTTCAGAAAAGCCAAGGGGGCAATAGGGAATCTAGGAAAAGACAGAGAAGCTGGGCCTAAGTCATGGCTCTGCAAAGGATTTCCTGTACGACTGCTTTCTGCCACTTCATCTCTCCAAGACTCGACTGTCTCTTCTACAAAATGAGTGAGCCTCTGAGGTCCCATTTATTTCTAAAGGAGTGAGTCCACAAAATACAGAGCTTTCTGTACTCCATAAGTGTTTGCCCAACGGAACAATGTAAATGTCTTGACTCAGATCTCGGAACTAAATAAGATGATATTGGTAAATGGTTAGCATAGTGCCTGGAACATTATAGACATTATCTACTTGCTTATCTCCTCACCTTTCCTTCCTCCATATGTCTCAAAGATGATAAAAGATGAGAAAGGAGGAGCTATGGAAAAACAGATGCACCGATGTATTGTTGGTGGAGCTGCAAATAGATTCATTCATTCTGGAAATGGAATTTGGTATTATGGTAAGATAGTGACTAAAATGGTTATACTCTCTGGCCCAGAGATCCTTCTGCAAGGTAGGTGTATACCCAAAGGAGATCAGCTATAATAAAAGGATCCTAAATACACCAAAATATTCTTTGAAATCTTTTTTTGTAGGAGCAAAAAATTGGTTACTAAGTCAGTGCTTTATTGATCAGGGAAAGGTGGAACCTGCAGCCTCAAGGACACATGTGGCCCTCTAGGTCCTCAAGGGTGGCCCTTTGACTGAAACCAGACTTCATGGAACAAATCCTCTTAATAAAAGAATTTGTTCTGTAAAACTTGGACTCAGTCATAAGGCCACACCCGAGGACCCAGAGGGCTACATGTGGCTTTGAGGCCAAAGGTTCCCCACCCTTGGAACCAACTGATACATGGCTATAAGGGTTGGATGTTACTGTGTGGTAGGAAATGTTAAATATGAAAAACATGGAGAAACCTGGGAAGAATTACATGAATCAATGCCAAGTGAAGTAAGTGGAACCAGGATAAATTGTGTCCACCGTGACCACAGCCATGTGACTGGAAAGGACAATACAACTCAATTGTACCTGAAGGTTAGGGGATGATAATGACCCAAGCTGGCCCCGACAAAGGCAAGGAGAAGACGGCACCTGCCTCTGCTTAATGGCACTCGACATTAGGCTTTCCTGGGAGGTCGGATGGTTTTCATTCTTCTTTACAAGGGATGGCTCCCTGGGAAGGGCAGGGAGGAGGGATATATTGAGAAATGGAGGGGATGCAAAATCAAAATACAGCCATAAGAAGTGATTTTTAAATACAGAACTATGAACCTTACAAGCTCTGGAGCTGACAAGGATCACTCTGACTTCCTGGGTCTCAGTTTCCCTAATTTGTAAACCAAAAGGTCTCTAAAGCGCTTCCAGCCCAATCTCCGAACCTTGGAGTCTGGGGCTCCATTTCACAGGACCACAGAATTTTCAAAATTAAAGGCCCTTCATGTGACAGATGAGGAAACTGAGGCCCCAAGAAGTGACGGGACTTGTCCCAAAGTCATGAGACAAAATGAAGCGCACAGCTGGGATTTGAACCCGGGTCTCCTGACTCCAGATCCAGTGTTTGCTGCACATGAGCCCCTTCCCTAATGAATCAATGCCCCATTTTATAGAGTCTATAATTATCTTGTTCATTGGGACAGAAATATTTCCTTTGGAATCAGTGAAGATTCTCATATGTTGATGGATATCCACTCTAAGTTATCTTCCCAACTGCCTTTCTCTGCTCCTGATTTGCATTTTAATTTAAGAGCTTAAATCTCATTAATACTGGAAGGATCATAGATGTCATGAGTGTGGGCACTTTCTACACCAACGGAAGGTGCATCCCCTCTCATTAAATCTTGCTTAAAATGAAGGGGATAATTTACATTTCATTTGGACATATCCTAATGAAAAGATAACCAGGCTTTATCAAATTCTTCACAAAGCCCACAGAAGAACATGGAATTCAGGCCATCGTCATTTGATAAAAACTGATGGGAAGACCCCCTCCCCACTGTGGAGCTAGCCTACCGAGGTACTAAGTGGACCAGGGTATCCAGAGGGGAGCAGACCAAGAGCATCACCAGTGTCCATGTGCCCAGAGAAATGGTCCCCAACAGGACGCAGCAGCCGAATGGCGCCGTTCACAGGCCAGGCTGAACCCACTGTTCAGACAGAAGCCTCTGAAAAGTGCCACCAAGTCCATCTGCAGAATCAGACAGAATCGGGGAGCCCCGTTCCCCCCCCTCCACCTGGAGCTAGCCATGGCTCGCTTGTGATCTGGCTCACTCTGAAATACTAAGGCATCGCCCAGGGAACACAAGCTGCTCCTCTTCTTCCTCTCTCAGATAAAGGGGGTTGTGCTCAGCTGCTTCCAAGGTCCCTTCCACCTCTTAGTCTAGGATCCCATGAAGTCGCTTGACCCTCTGTGACTCAGTTTCCTTCTCTGTAAGATGAAGGGCATTAGATTCAAAGGTCTCTGGGTTCCCTTCTAGGTCTAAGCCTCAGATCCTATGACCCTGAGAATTGCATTGGGTTACTCTTGCCCTCACTGGGAACGGATGCGAGTATGTTTACAAAACTTTCCCAGGATGACAGAGTGTTGATTGAAGGCCAACAGATTGTGCTGAAATTGGTGAGTGATCGCCATGTCTGTTCAGAGGAATATATAGTAAAGGAACTCCAGACCACAAACACTCCACTCTGACAAAAAGGGGACACTGAGTGGAATCATGCTGAGCTCTTCACTGAGAAAAAGCACGGACCCCGGGGCTATTGACTATTAGAAATGGTACTGTTATTTTGCTTACGGAATCATTTCTTCAAGCCTCACTAAATTTCCTCCTTTGGCATCGTTTCTCAGAAAGAACAAAGTATCTTTGCCAACACTGGAGAACCTGGATTTTGGGGGTCCCAAGGGCAGCCGTATTTCCTGGCCCTTCACACACTCCTTGCTCAGAAAATGTATTTGCTGGGCTCATTCAATCAAGCTCCAGACGTAAAGGCAGGCTAGTACAGCCCCCACGTCCCCCAGCCTCTCATCTGCCTCAAGAGACCATGGTTCGTGCTGCTGAATCTGGTGGGAAGAGAGACACGTTGATTAGAGGCCAACAGATTGTGCTGATATTGATGAGCGATCGCTCATCTGTTTAGAGGAATATACAATACAAGAAATCAAAACCACCAAACATTTCACTCTGATAAAAAGGGAACATTCAGTGAAAAAAAATTCTCCCCACAATGCACTGGTTCTCATAAGAGCTTCAATTTTCTGTGTGCCAAACCTAGAGGAATTTTATGAAATGTGGTTTTGAAATGTGCTTTGAAATAAATTTCCGTTCATGAAATAGACTGCCAACCGTCAGACTGATAACCACACGCCTGAACTCTAAAAGGGGCCGACTCTCCTCCAAGATTCATTTTTCAATGAAAATGCACACCCACTTTATTAGCCACCAAGATAGGTTTGGCTCTGATCGATACCTTAACACCAGAAGGAATTCTAATGAACACAAACAAAGCAGTTAACACCCCAGACTTCCCACAGGGAAAAGGAATATGAAGCTTCCTTTCTTATCTTGTTTTAAGCAACTTAATCTCTCATTTCATTTAAATAAAATAATTACATTTAGTCATCTCAGTTCCCAAAACCAGTTAGATATTTCAGTTAATGGAGCTACAGAACTCTGTGCCAAACGTTGATTGGGGGAAGCAATGTGGTGTGCTGTTAACATCGGTAGAGTCAGAGATTGGCATGCCAGGCTTGCCCCTTCACTTCAAGGAGCAAGGGGATGGTTCCACAGGCCCTCATCCTGGTTAGGCAAGTCTAAGGTACTGAGAACCACAGCTTAGGAAGCACACTGACAAGCTGGAGAGTGCCCAGAGCAGGGTGACTATGCCCAGGCATAGTGACTAGCTTAGGGATCATGGCTTGTGAGGACTGGATGAGGGATATCAGAATCTTAAGCCTGCAGAAAAGGAGACTGGGTGGAAGGGGCCATGAAAGCTATCTTCAAGTCTTTGAGGGGCTTTCCTTTGGAGAAGAGGGACTTGTCTGCTTCGCCCCAGAGGGTAGAGACAGAAGCAACAGAAGGAAAGCTTAATAAGACATATTTAAACTTCCTAAAAATCAGACCTCCTCCAAAATGGTGGGATCCCTCTCACCATGTGGATAAAGGACAAGGCACACATGAAGGTACTTTCCAGTGCTGAGAATCCATGATAACTCTTCAATATATAAGCACATAAACACCTATTATGTTCCAGGCACTATACTAGGGGCTGAGGAGTCAAAGATGAAAAGTGACCCAGTTTTGCCCTCATGGAGCTTATAGTCTAACAGAGAAGAGATATATATTGAGATAAACCAGGGTGAATCCAGGTAGAGAATGACAAAGTCAAGGGAAGAGCTTTCAGAAAATCTGAAGGGCAGAGCACTTTCAGCTGGGGGATCCCAAAGGCAAGAGGGAAGATGACCCCTGATCTGGGCCTAGGAAGAAGAGAAGAAAGCCAATGGGAGCAGAATGCACAAGAACAGAGGGTCGTTCCCTCTGGCCGAATGCAGCACACAGTCGTGGTGGGGGGTGGGGCGTAGCTGGGAGCAGAATGTGGGGGCCCTTCAATGGAAGACCAAAGACCTTTGATTCTGTCCTGGAGCCAACAGGGAGATAAGGAAAATTCTGTGGCAGAGAGTGGGACAGTCAGATTAGATAACCCTGAATTAGGGAGACTGATTAGGTAGCTGTGTGTAGGATGAATGGAGTGAAAGGAGGAGGAACAGCAGCACCACAGATCTAGGGCTGTACAGGGCCTCGGAGGTGGTCTAGCCAATTTTACAGGTGAGAAAACCAGGATTCAGAGAGGAAAAGTCTCAGAACTAGTAACAGGCAGGGCCTCAATGATCCCCTAGCTCTCTGACTAGGGATTTCCTCAGCTACGCCACCAAAGGTGAAGTGGGTGGGAGGGATGTAGAGAGGATCCTGCTGATGGGGACCTGCCTTGTCACCTCAGTGTCTACGTTCATCTATGGATGAGTCCACTAGCCTGGAATGGGCTTGGAATCATCGCCTCCCAGGTCAGCGATCATAAGCTCACCTCCCATCCACACTGCATGAATCTTAAGATGCGTTCATCCATCCATCCATCCATCCATCCGTCCATCCATCCATCCATCCATCCATCCATCCATCCATCCATGCTGTTGATGCCATTGGATGCAGGGTCCTTGAGGTGGGAGCAGCATTTAGCACAGGACCTGGCACGTTGTTGGTCCTTGAGAAATGCTTGTTAATCAACTCCTTACAATGACACTGGGTAATTGGCATAAACATTGGCCATGGCACATCATCGGAGAGGGCTAACAGACCAGAAAGGGAGGTGACATGATCAGAGTAAGAGGTGAGTGAGGGGCTGCCTGGGTGGTGCCAGATAATGGGGAGAGAGGCCCTGGAGGGCCCTCAGCAGACTGAGCAAACCCCTGGGGAGGATTTACAGGAGGAGTCTGACAGGAATCTCACAGGTCGAGAAGGCGGGCATTGGCTGCAATCTGCAGAGGTGGAGGCAGTGTGCATATCAGGGAGATTTCAGATCCACCCAAGTACTAGAGACAAGATCATGTATTTGCATATGATTTTCATCTGACTAAATTCAGTTGGCACACTGAAGTTTGATTAAGGCTTACCTAAAGATTCTCATTTATCTTTAATTACTTCTGTTTTGATTCTCATCCACCCAGAACTCTGGATGCCTTGGACCAGAAGAGAGTGACAGACAGAAGGGAGACACAGCGCTGGAGGATGGTATGATCACGACCAAGAAGTACATCCGTCAAGGATGGGGCACAGGCTGAATGCAGCCCACCTGAGGCTGTGAGAACCATGCTGAGTCCTTCCCCCACCCTCATCTCCACCTCAGCACGAGCGAGGCGCCAGGACTCTAGTCAGTCAGTCACACTCCTGCTGCTTAGGCCAGGTCCTCAGAAGCTGAAGGGCCTGGAGGACAGGGCAGAAGAAGCCTCTCCCTGTCCTAGTCCCACTGAGAGCCACGGATGGACAGAGAATGGATGGACTCCTGACTCCTCCCTGCAGCATATAATCCAGTGTCCAACACAAGGAGGAGAGGAAGACTTACTGGCACAGTCATGGGCCACAACACCTGTCTCCAAGACCTTGTCCCTCTCATCATGGGAAAACAGCATGTCTTGACCCAGAGGGAAATTGGCTTCCACGCGAGGACTCAGATACACACTATTCTGACAACAGGCAGCGATGACAACTGTGAAATATGAAGGGGCGAGTGCACGCGCGCGCACACACACACACACATGCACAGGCACACACATGCACACATGCATTCACACACAGGTGCACACACACACATGCACACACACGCGCGCGCACACACACATGCACACATGCATTCACACACAGGTGCACACACACGCGTGTGCACACAAACACCACACACACACATTCTACACACACACACATACACAGGCACACACACACGTGCATGCCACACACATGCACACACGCTCACACATGTGCTCATGCACACGTGCACACACATGTGCATGCCACACACATGCACACACGCTCACACATGTGCTCATGCACACGTGCACACACACGCACATACACAGGCACACACACACATACACAGGCACACACATGTGCACACCACACAAACATGCACACACGCTCACACATGTGCTCATGCACACGTGCACACACACTCACACAACACTCACATACACATGCACACACACACGCACATGCACACACACAGGCACACACACATACATGTGCATACATGCATGCACACACAGGCGCACACACATGTGTGCACACAAACACCACACACATGCACACACGCTCACACATGTGCTCATGCACACGTGCGTGCACACACACACACACACACACACACACACACACACACGCTTCCACACAACCCTAGTCATCCAAGGAGAAATGAGAACACTTAAGGAGGCGTAGCCAGCTGCAATCACAGCTTCTCTCTTCTTCCAGCGAAGCCCAAAGATCAAAGTCTCCCACTCCTCCTCCCTGCACCAGAAAGCAGGCCGTGGTCCCTCTCTCCCATGGCCGACACACAAGCTCATCCAACAGCCGAGAGCTGTCCCGCTGGCCCCCGGCTCATGCCCCCCCCCTCCTTGCCTTGTTGAAGTCTTCTGAAGTCGCCCTCATCTCCTTCCACGTCTTGTTCAGTAGCTGGATGCAAATGCAGAAGAATTCCTCAAAGGACCGGTCGTGGGTGAAGAACATGGGGTGGAAGTCATTGCAGGTTTCACTGGCTGGAGAAAGTCAAGAGAGGAAAGAGGCAGGTCAGAGCGGGACAGAGATGACAAAGTGCCCGAGGCAGGGGTTGCAGAAATGGCCGAGGGCTCAGGCCCAAGTATCCACAGGCACTGGAATGAGTTAGGACCAGGAGAACCAGCCCATGGACCATCGATGCATCCAACCATCAATCAAGCACCACTGGTTACACTCTTACAACTGACCAAGCCAAGCCTCAGAGACACAAAGGCAGAACAGAATCAGTCCCTGCCCTCAAGGAGTTTACATTCTATCAAGGAAGATAAAGGTCCATGAAAAAGCAGACATAGGGTTGCTAACTGAAGAATCCTCCTTTCATTAGCCTCAATTGAACAAGATGCCCAGCTCAGGGAAGACACATTCCAGGGGCTTCTACTTCCACAATCCTCCCACCCCTCCCCCCCCCCCCCCCCCCCCCCGCAGTTGACTCCTAAGGGTTAACTTACGCACAGCGTTAGACCAGCACTATCGCTGCCAAACTTCTTCTAAGCTGTTGGGCACCCAGAGGCAGCTTATGGTTATCCTCTGGGACTCCAACCATTGCAAATGCACACTCCCTTCCCTTCCCCATCTGCCTTTTTTAATAATCCTGAAGCTTTAATCTCTTAGAGATAGAGACAGCTACCCTCCTGGGCAGACCCCCTCCATCATCACCAGATCCCCCCATGTTAGCTATGACTGGTTTTCCCCCTCTGTATAATTAATTATACTTTTGCAAATGGCCTCCTTAATTATTTCTCCCCCATTTTCCTCCTCTTTCTGTCCCTGAGTTGGCAGTTGTGGGGAGGGGGTAGGGAAGGAATGACACAGTTCTCATTAGCCCTCTGATGCTGTTAACCATTTATTCTCCATGCCCAGTTAATGGACATGCCAAGACCTTCCTCCTCTTTCACTGGGCCCCTCTCCTCCCATCCCAGGCCTACCTGCTCTAGCTGCTGCCAACATTTCATGTATCTCTTTTCGACCCTTCACTCTCCTGGCCAGCCCCCTTGGGACTCCCCCTCCTCCCCTTACCTGGACTGTGGCAAGAGCCTCCTACCTGTCTCCCTGCCTCAGGTCTCTGCCCATTCTAATCTACCCTCCACACAGCTGCCAAAGCATTGGCCTCAAGCTCAGGCCTTCAAGCATCCTCTGCTGACCTTACTCTATGTTGGATTTCCTTATTTCTGTAGGTGTCATTCCCCACATCACCCTTCCCCACCCCCACACACCCTATAGAATGTTCGGGTGATCCCAAGTCTACATTGGGAAAGGACCTCTGAATCTGTCGGGCCCATCCCCCTCCCCCTCCCAATTGTATGGATGAAGCATCGTCGGGATGTGGTTTCTGGAAGGCAGGGACCGTTTCCGCCAAGCCCCTCAAATTCTACTTGTCACTTTAGTAAGCATTTAATAACTCATTGTTCACTGGAAGCACTGCCAGGCCATGCCTCCTCTACTGACTTCTTAAGCACAGAATTTCCCCATGCCAGGTGCTCAGCATGGCCCCAGCACAGCACAGACACATCCTAAGTGCTTGCCCAAGGAGTGAATGAATTTCAGATGAATGCTATCTCCTTTTATTTTTGAATTACCCATGTATGAATACAACAGCCTCCCGGCCCTTAAATAATCAGCTCCCCTCAACCCAACAATACCAACTTGGCTGTTTCCACAGACACCGACTTCTGAGGAGATCAAAGGGTTTGGGAGAATATGCCTAAAGATTGCTGTATGGTAGGTAAGTCAAAGGCAGAAACTAGCTACAGAGTTCGTTGGAAAGAGATTTTCCCCTATTCCCCTTCCCAAAAGGATGTCAGGTGGAGAGGCAGGGTCCGGGAAGCACACAGGATAGAGGGGGAGGAAGAAGATGCAAGAGGCTGGAATCCCTGTGGCCTACAGAACCCAGGAGAAGACCCTTCAGGGGGAGGAAAACATGATCCCAGACGGGAATCCAGGAGTTAGTCAAGGCTCCTCTGGATGGCCCAATAAGCCAATGGCATACTCAGTCAAAGGGGAAGATGAGACAAAGGACCAAGATCCATAGGAGCAGCTCCTAAGCTGGAGAATCAGCACCGAGCAGGCCTGGATGAACACTATGCCCTACCTAGATTGAGAGCTAGAAAGGCCTTTGAAATCATCTCACCCAACAACTTCATTTCACAGATAAGGAAACTGAGACCCAGAGAACTTAAGTGATTTCCCAAGATCATACAGGGACAAAACTGGGTCCTACGATCCTAAGTCTGAGGTTCTTTGAACACACTAAATTGCCCCCCACGGCTGCCTCACCGCACTCTGCTGCCTAAGATGGTGCATTTTTATGGTGCTGGAATGCCAGGACTGAAGCCCTGGGTGATGAGCATGGACTTCCTGTGTCTCAGTTCTTTCCTCTATCAAATGAGGCATGTCGTTTAGATGATATAGGTCCCTTTCAGCCCCATCACTAGGAGCCTCCAAAAGTTGGGGTGACCAAGCCTGCCCTGACTGATGCAGCATTTCTAGGAAGATCCAGTGAAATGATGGCCACAAAAGGGATTTGACAGGAGGCTCCAGACAAGTGAAAGCCAAGGTGATGGAGAAAGAGAAGGAGGAGGAGGAAGAATTCTGACAGCACCAATAATCAAGTGGTCGTCAGGGGCCTCAACCCCCCCCCACCCCCTACCCAGCTTCTAATCCATCTTGTTCACATCTCAGAAACCATAGACAGGAAGACCCTGCTGACACTGTGGATGCTGTCAGGCAGGCAGTGGCTGTGGGGAGGGGGCTTTCAGAACTGCCGACCTGCAACACACTCAACTATTTAGGGAGCCCAGAGCTCAAGGCTGTAGGCATAAGGCTGTCAGTCACACTATCATAAACACCAAATTTATAAGACCCCAGGAAAAGCCCTTAAAATCCTATTACCATCTGAGGATCTGGTATTCATTACAGGATTACAGCCTTTTTTCCTGGTTCAGCAGGAACACAGTAAGTAACTTGCTCTTTCTGTGGGAGGGCTGCTGTAAAGGGAGGCTGGCAAAGGTACTGACTCGAGATTTATGTGCCTAGCACGAGGTAGGAGGCTGACTAGACACGATACTAGAAGGACAAGTCCAGTGAGTAACAGGAAGGGTGGTAAGGTGCTCCTATATCAAGGCCACAGTCACCAGTAAGAGCCCAGGTCTTTGGGTGGGGGCCAGGAAGGCTGAAAACCTGTCTTTCTCTCTCTCTCTCTCTCTCTCTCTCTCTCTCTCTCTCTCTCTCTCTCTCTCTCCCCCCCTCCTTCCATCCCTTCTGTTTCTTTCTGGCTGCTTGTGACATTTTCCATTTTCTTTTTAAACTGGGAGCTCTGGAATTTGGCTGTTATTTCTTGGAGACTTCATTTTGGCCTCTGTTTCAGGCAGTGATCAGTGGATTCTTTCAATTCCTATTTTACCCTCTGGATACAAGATATCAGGGCAGTTTTCCCTGATAATTTCTTGAAATGTGACATCTAGGCTCTTTTTTGATCATGGCTTTCAGGTAGTCTGATAATTCTTAAATTATCTCTCCTGATCTATTTTCTAGGTCAGCTTTTTTTCCCCAATAAGAGTTAATATTTTCTACCACTTTTTTCATTCTTTTGACTTTGTTTTATCGTTTCTTGAAGTCTTATGGAGTCATTAGCTTCTACTCACCCAATTCTAATTTTTAAGGAATTATTTTCTCTAGCCTATTCTGCTGTTAAAGAAGTTCTTTTCTTCAGTGGATTTTTGTGCCTTTTTTATAACCATTAGGCCAATTCTGTTTTTTAAGGTGCTATTTTCTTCAGTCATTTTTTGTGCTTCTTACTAAGCTGTTAATTCTCTTTTCCTAATTTTTCTGCATCACTATCATTTCTTTTCTCAATTTTCCTCTACTACTTGTATCTCTTTCTTTAACTCTTCTAGGAATTCTTGCTGGCCTTGGATCCAATTACCATTTTTCTTTGAGGTTTTGCTTGCAGCTCTTTTTACATTGTCTTCTTCTGAGTTTATGTCTCGGTCTTCCCTGCCACTGTAATAGTTTTATGGTCAAGTTTTTGTTGTTGTTGTTGTTCTCTGCTCATTTCTCCAGCCTATTTCTGCGCTTTGAACTTTATGTTAAAGTTAGCCCTGCTCACCTGAGGGTGGGGAGGCGCTGTCCTAAGCTTCAGGCTTGTGGTTGTTATTGCTATTTTCAGAGCTAGTTCTGGGGGTTTACAATTTTTGGTGGTTCCAAGGTTGTGTGATCTTGGGAGAGGTCTGATTATTGTCCTTACCCAGGAAGGACCCTTGTTCTCCTCAAGTACTAGGACTCCTCTTGGCTCTGGAACTGTGGCCAGGTCTCCTGATGCCTTGTGACAGACTCCCAGTGCTCCTCCTTGTTACTATGACCCAGAACTACTTATGAGCAATAGATGTGCCAAGCAGTGCCAGTTGCCTCCAGTGCCAGCAGAGGGTCCCCAGAATCTCTTTCTGACCATTTGCCTGACCCCCTTACTGTCTCTGGGCTGAGAGCTCTCAAAGCTGCTGCTGCTGCCTCCTAGGCCCACCCCTGGTGCTCCTGCCATGCTCAGGGCCTGCACCCACCCTGGTGTCACAGACCTCTCCTGCAGACCTCCTAAGTTGTCTTAGGCTGGGAAAATGTCTCCCTCTTACCACTTGCTGGCTCTGCTACTCCAAAATTTGACTTGAGCAGTTAGTTTAAATTTGTTCAGAGGGGAATTTTGGGAGGGTTCAGCTGGGTCCTGGCATGCACCCCACCATCTTGGCTCTGAAACTTGTGTCTTCAAATCAATTTTGAAGGTCCTTTTGAATCCTTTTATAGGTTTCTCAACAGTGAAGCTCAGGAGGAGAGTTCCAAACATTACTTCCCTCCTTCTACATCTAGGTCAGAGAAAGAGGCTGACTCAGGTTCCTTCCCAAATGCTCATGTTCCCACCCCCTTCCCGTCCATTAAAGGCTCTGAGAGATTCACCTCAACATAATTAATTACGTGCCAGAGAAAGTGATCTTATGCTGTTAAAAGACATATACCAACAATAATAACTCATTGTTATTATTTAGGGTTTACAAAGCACATTTCATACACTCTCTCATTTGATCTGTGAGGTAGGCGCTATTATTTTCAAATGTATTTACAGGGTGAGATAGAGAAGTTAAGAGATTTGCCAAGGGTCACAAAGCTAGGAAGTGTCTGAGGTAGGATTTGAACTCGATTCTTCTTCACTTTGGGCTCAGCACTCGTCCACCACTGCCCTTCCCCTCCCCCCTCTACTGCACCTTGTCCCAGGTGGCTTCTTATTCTCCTAGCCCTGGTTGTAGTTCTGCCTCTGAGCCCTTGAGAAGACTGAGTTCTCTTTCTACCGAAGATCAGTCTCTGTGCCCTTTCTGGGCTTTGAACATTGCAAAGATGAAAAAGAACCTCACTTCTGGACTGCCCCTTCTCCTCCTCCTAAGTCAGGCTGCTGGATGCCTGGCTGGACTGTCTGGGACTACCCAGGAAACAGGTCTCTCCAGGCTCCATTTTCCACTAAAGTGACTCATTGCTTTCTGCAGCATTTTCTGCCTGCTGCACACGTGGCCCGGTTATCTTTGGTCTGTTTGTGTGTCTGTTTTTGCTGGACTAAAAGCATGCTAGATTGGCTCCCTCCTGGTAGAGCCCAAAGGTAGTGACTTTTTTAACCATTAGCAATGAATCATTAACGATTAAGTTTTTTTATGAATCAGTAGATTTCAAGAGAAACTAAGCTACCAAGAATTCCTGGAAAAGACATTGAAAAACTAATCATAAGAGAAAGATAAGTGAAAACAGCCCTAAGGTCCATCTAACCTATCTAGAAAAGATGAGAATGCCCATTGTTGGATGTGGGAAGACAGGGAAGACATTCGGTGCTGGTGGAGTGGAGGATCGATTGGAACATCCTGGAAAATACTGGGAATTATGGAGGAGGAAGTGCAGCATTGTTCCTAGCCTTTGATGCAGACATCCCACTCCTGACTGAGTGGACAGCTCCAGGGGGTTGGAGAGAACATGGAAAATAACAGCCCAGAGGTACAATGATATTTACATCAGCGTGATCTATGTTCACAGAAAAGAAAGAAACGAAACACGTGTCCAATGACTGGGAATGTCTGAAGAAACTCTGCTGTATGAATGTGAAGGAATGTCACTGCCCTGGCAGGGATAAGGAGAGCTTAGCATTCTGAGAACATGAGAAGCTTTGTGGTGAGTGAGGAAGGGAGAAGAGAGCAGAGTTAAAACGCTAAGACACACAGTGACTGCAGCAAGATACACAGACACAGTCCTGAGTGTCCACAGAACTCTGGTCACACACACAGCCAATGGTGGAAACAGAGCCAAAGGGGAAGACACATCCCTCTTTTCTCTTAACAAAAAGTTTTGAGGGGAATGTACTTGGTAGCAGAGTGTTGGGAAGTGCCTGTGGAGTCAGAGAAAAACATATTGATTATGTTTTTAAAAACATTTATATTTTAGTGATTTTGTTACTATGTTGTTAAATTATGTGTGTGTGTGTGTATATATATATATAGAGAGAGAGATCCACTTCTTTTTTTTTTGAGATCCACTCCTTAAAGAGAATATTATATATTGCAAAAGTTCAGTTTCTTTTTCTTTTTTCTTTTTACATTATTTTCATTCTGTTTTACTTAGATTAAGAGAAAACAACAGGAGTTAGAAAGCAGAGTATTTCTTTTACTATAATTTTTTTTACATAACTTTTCCAACCTGGGTTTAGGTAAGTACTTGTCTCTCCCCTTCCATTAAGAAGGGTCCTTTTCAAGCCTCTGTATTGTTCTTTTTCATATACTGATACATGTTTTTGTTGAAAATTGTTTGCAAAAAAGATTTTTTTAAATATGCACAGAAACCCATTTAAGAGATTCCACATTCTGTCTCCTAGTGTGCAGTGGTGCCCAAGAAATATGATGACTCAGGAAAACCTCAGAGTAAGAAAGGCAGCCATGGGGTCTCTGATAGACCCTCTAAGGGGCAGGACCCTGCCCCCGCCCCGGCCTGATAGCGTCACAATCCTGGGGAGATCCTCAAAGCCAAGATGGCTTTCTCAAACTCAGGTGGTGCAGGCAGGAGACTATAGTAGTCAGTGATGAAGAGAAAACCAGGGGTTTCCTACTTCATCCAAGAATGGCTTTATTATATCATCTTTTAAAGATGCTAACCAAAGAAATCATATCCAATGGTCCATTTGGAGATAAAGAAGAAAAGTGGCAAGGCCACGAACTGATTTGAATGTTCCACATTTTAAATGTACCCACTGGGCAGTGTTCCATTTCCCCATTGTAATTGGGCAAGTGGGGTGAGTGAAAGAAAAGAAAGGGTGGTGGGAGTAGAAGAAATACAAATCACAGTTACAACAACAGGAAAAACACTTGACTCCCTTCTCTTTTGTGCTCTGAAGAGCCAAGCTCAAAGAGCTGCACTTGCTACAGCTGGAGTGAGTCTATCATCAGAAAGGTTTCCAGGATGGTTCCTGTGACAGACTGCCTGGGGAGGGAGGGCAAGCCCAGCCGAGAAGGGCAGGCAACGCCTTTACCACTATGGCATGGATCCCTCAGTGATGAAATGTTTGTCTGCAGTAAATGATCGGAGAAAACCAGAGAATGGCCCTTGGTCCGGGGCAGCCCCTTCAGCCCCTCAGTGATGATGTCGGAATGGTGGAAGGGGGCGAGCTAGCCGTAAAGAGCATCGATTTTAGTGTGGTTAGTGACAACAGGAGAAGCAGAAGCACGTTGATATTGGCATTTTCTGTAACAATGGCAATAACTCCTGAGTATGACAAAGTTAGAGAATTTGAGAACTGGATGGGACCTCAGCAGTATTCTGGTTCAATCCATGCTCAAGAGATCTCAGCACAAAGTACCAGACAAATGATTCTCCAACCTCTGCTGGAGAGCCTTCCAGGAGGGGGACCCAGCCCTGTCAAGAGTGGCTCTAGATGGTTCTTTACATCAAGCCTAAATGTTTCTCTTTAGGCTTCTAGTCACTGTTTCTATTTTTACCATAAAGGGTCAGACAGAACAAGTGTAATCTCTCTTGGGGGACAGCCCTTTAGATGCTCAGAGGCAGTTCTCATGCCTTCCTCCATCTCCCCCATCCCTGCACCCTTCTAAGCTGACTCTCCTCCAGGCTAGAAACACACTGTGCCTTCAAACTGTCCCTGTGTGGCCTGAACACGAGGCCCTTCATCATCCTCACCTTCAGCCACCCCCTGACTGTTACATACCAGTGCCTTTCCTCAAATGTAGTGCCAGAACTGATTACAAAACTCCAGATACATCTGAATAGGGCAGAGTGCCAGATGCATGTGCTGTGCCATCTTGTATTATGGGACTGCCAAGTTACTGGACACTATGTAAAGGATTTCCTGCAGGGAAAGGAAGATCAGAAAAGGCAAGACTAAGGGATCCCAGCTGGGCAGTCTGAAGTCTACACTGGTCCCCAGAAAAACCCAAGGATGAAGCAAAGGTCCAAGAGGATACTCTGTGCTGGGTTACAGGAGGAGAGGAAAAGAGCATCATTGGAAGAGATGTGGCTGGCTTGCAATCTGCTCCATCAGAGGGAGCACCCCCCTCGAGGAGGTCAGAGCAAAAAACAACATTAACTTCCCCCACAGCAGAGGAGGATGCAGAGAGCCCCGGGGTTGGCTGGTTTGGGGAGAAGGCAGCTCCGCCAGGGCAAGCCCTTGGCTGTTCCTTTCTCAGGTGACTGCAGAGAGCTTGTCCCAGGCTGCTGCTGCTCAGAGGTGGCAGGCTCCAGCCCCAGGGCCTTCCTGGCTTCTACCTGCTGCACCAGAAACAACAACAAGCTTTTTGTCAAGTTTGGATTGCATCATACCTTTAAAAATTGAATCTCCCAGGGATGTAACCAAGAGCAAAATGTTAGCTTCCAATTCTCCCCCAAGGACAAAACCAAGTGTTCTGTGTCTGGGGCTTAGAATCCTAGAATCATAGGCATGCGACACTTCAAGGAACCCAAGAGATCAGCCGGCCCATCCTCTCATCTCCCAGAGGAGGAAGCTAAATGCTGACATGCCTAGTGGCGTGCCAACTTTGTATGCTTAGTTAGAGGCAAGACGAGACTGGAACTCCATTTGGAAAGATCAAACATTAACTTATAGATTATGCACCAGTCTTTGGCTCATATACAAAATTAATGGACTTTTAAATGGACTAGAGTATCTGTAAATAAGGATGTAGGAGATGCCCAAGCACGGAAGAACATTTCCTCCCTTCTCAGGTTTAAAATTGAAGTGAATTTTTTCAAGAGGAAAATTAATTAGACAACAAGTATTAAGCACTATTATGTGTCAGCCAGCTAGGTGGTACAGTGGACAGAGCTCCAGGCCTGGAGCCAGGAATACCTGAGGTCAAATTCAGCCTCAGACACTTAGTAGCTGTGTGGCCCTGGGCAAGTCACTTCACCCTATTTGCCTCAGTTTCCTCATCTGTAAAATGAGTTGGAGAAGGAAATGGCAAACCACTCCAGGATCTTTCCAAGAAAACCCCAAACGGGGTCACAGAGAGTCGGACAGGACAGAAAAACAACTGAACTGAACTGAACTGAGTATGCCTGGGGCTGAGGACCCAAGGACAATGAGTGGGAATCCCTATTTGCTAGTCGATTCCTACTGCTACCAATGCACAGAGCTACCTGGCACAGGGTTCAAAGAAAGGCTTTTTCTAACAAGATTTCATTGAGCTTACAACAGCGAGGGGCTCTTATTGCCTGATTCCTTTAAAATCTCATTTTAACATAAAGAACAAAGAATGAATTCTGCTCTTTAAAGGCCTAAATCCGTTTTTCCTTCATGTTCAGGCAAACCCTGCTCACCGTGAGTGGCCAACGAGGCCTTTGTTAAGCTCCTGGACAATGAGCCTATATTTCGATATCTCATTCAATTACCAAGAGCAATCACTTGACCCACCTGCGACCGGACAAAAACACAATCGGAAGATGGCAGCTCCTCCGGCTTCTTATTCCCATAAACACAATGATGAGAAGAATAAAGTGCTAAGAAAGCTGGTGAGGGCAACAACTATGATAACAGGAAGAACACACAGCCTGGCTGCCCTCGTGCCTTCAGACAGAGGGCTTGGCACACACTCTCTGGAACGACTTCAGTAGTGGGGGGGCCAGCCGCAAACCAACCAGTTTGGCCATGAACCCCAAACACGAGATGTGATATGGCAAAGATGGAGGTTCAGGAGAAGGATGGGCCCCACTAAGTGCCCAACACACATCACTTCTCAGCACGTTAGGCCGATGTTCCTCTCCAGCATTTCAGGTTTCAAAATGTTATTAAGAGGAGGTTAGTCTAATGCAAGAAGACCTAGGAGATTTAGAGCTGAGGTCTGGGTTTCAATCAGGATACTGGAAACCAAATCCCACTTGGCACTGGCCATATGGCCAAGGGTCAGTCACCTCATTTCTCTATCTATAAAACGGGTGTAATGGTACCAGCAGCATGTCCCTCATGGGGTGGTGGTGTGGTTCAAAGGATGCAAAATGTAAATTGCCTTGTAAAACCTGAAGGAACCCTGGAAATGTGAGTCCTTATTATTTATTTAGGGGAGGCCTGCTGTCGTATCCGAATGGCCAACGCTAAATCTGGCAGAGTGACAGATAAGGACCTGTCTGCGGCAAAAGTAAATTGTGGGGTTGGCCTCCCTTTCATCTCTGTGAGGCATTAATTGCCTGGAGTTATGGAAGAGAAATGCTGCTGGCCTGAGTATTTCAGTGCTTGAAAAGGCAGCCTTGCATTGCGGCCCTTGATGGACGTTGGCCATGATACCTGCCCAAGTGAGAAGGCTCTGCCATGCTGAGCCACAGGATGCTCGTGCCCACAGCTTCAGCAGAAGCCAGCCTGACACCTGCCAAGTCCAAGGAGGACAAGGGGGAGCTCAGATCTGTCAGCCATTCCATGCAGGGTCATCTCACAACATGGGCAATTCTGGAAAAGGAATGGGTGACCTCTGGCCTAGTATTAGTCACATGTGTGACTATAGGAACCACAGCTACAGGCCTAAAGTTCCCAATGGATGGATGGACATCTTCAGATTGCTTTCAAGTTGGCAAAGCTGTTAATCTATGCTGATTTTACCTACCCTGGAATATCAGTAAACTAAGGAAAAAAATTGCTTGTTCCTGGTCACACAGCTAGTCATTGATCAATCCATAAGCATGCATTAAGCACTCACTACCTGCCTGGTGCTGTTCTAAGCTCTGGGTACACAAAGACAAAAATGAAACACACAATCCCAGCCCTTGGGGAGCTTACATTCTATATGGAAACATATATATATATATATTGAAGAATATACAAAATATAGGGATGGGGGCTGGACCGATGCTTTCGTCGTTTTAAGGAGGAGAAAAACATTCAGGGAGCTAGAGAAGGTCCAGCCACTGGGATGCAAAAGGAAGACTCAAGCGTGTCATTGACAAAGAATTGATTATTCCATCCCCAGAGCAGAGACCATATTTTCCTTTGTAAAATTGTTAAAAACAAACTCCAGTACCTGAGTCTCTGGACAGCAGCAGTACACAAGAAAACGATACTTGAAAAATCAGAAGCTCTGAGACTTTGCTGAGGACCCGCCTCACATGACCAGTCTGCCCACAGAGCCTAACTCTTAACTCACCCTCGCTTGGGGGGGGCAACGGAAGAAGGTGAGCCTGGTGACCGTGACCTTGGCTCTCCCTTGTGATTCGGGAGTTGATGCCAACAATTGACTTTTATCCAGCGATAAGCTGAAGCCTTCCTATGGCCACTGTGGTTTGCTGGAAAAGGGCAAAGTCATCCCTGTTTGAGAAAACTCCCCCACTCTGGAGACCATTTGAACAGATGCTGCTTAACTACAGGTAATCGCCTGGAGCATACGTCATTGATATCTGCTGTGATTGTCTATACCGCGTATCACCTCGATCTTGTGAGAACAGAAGTCTCTGAACAATGAGAATGTTTTTATTCTCCTGCATTTCTATACCTTGTTAGTGCAGCCAATCAGAACAAAGCATTCCCTTGGATTTTGCTGCTTTTCTGTATAAAAGAAGGTCATTAGAAATCCAAGTCAGAGATCTCTTTGTCTCTGTTTCTGTCCATCTCCCGTTCTCTGCTTAACCTGATAAGATGAGTCAAAACTCTTTTGTCCAGCACCTGGGTTCACTGCTCAGGTAGCAGAACTCTATGAGCACAGAACGGAGGGTGTCACTGGGGAGACACCATGAAGAATGGAGCATTGCTAAATAGACACTGGTCTGACAGTTCAGAAGAGGCAGGTGTGAAGGGTGACAGCCACAAGGGCCATCTGAACTGACCAACTTCTTCATGAAGACAAGCAAGGTTAGAGCAGGGGTGATGGACTTGGAGACCAAGGAGGGTTGGTGGGGTCAGAGGCCAAAGGGAGGGAGAAGAATAGTTTTGACCAGAGTAAGGAAGCAGGGGAGATGGCCGGAGGTCACGAGTTCAAGACCACAGATCATTCACGTTCAGATGGTGTGAGTGCAAGACTCTGAATACCCTTCTGGGTAACTGAAGGTGAGTGGAGAGAGAGGTCACAGGAATGGAAGCTGGATGAATGTCCAGGTGACAGTATTCAAGTGGATGTCAGCATATAGATCGAAATCCCTGGGTATAAATAAGGTCAGAGAATTATGAATCTGGCTGTTGGATCTCCAAATACTGACAGCTGCAGCGAGTGGCAGCAGGGGAGAGTGCAGGCTGGGCATCTAAGCTAAGAAATCTATGGAGAAAGTGGTCCTGGGAACCAACCAGAGCCCCCATGAGAAGCTAGCTCTGTAGCTTTACCTCAAGATGGTGGCAGATGCAGCTCAGCCAGAGCAGAGACCACGTACAGCCACTGCCCTCAGCATTCAATTGTGCCTGGAAGTGAAGGCCCTAATCACTCTTTATCTCAAATGTAAGATTCATTCATTCCACAAATCCCTGGTTTGCTCTACTAAAGCAGAATTACCAGAGGAATTTGTGAACCTCACTGTGTTTATTTCTCTGGCCTCTCCTCCCACACACGAGGGGCCCTTGGGGATGAGGAAGGTGGGCGGCTCCCAAGACAATAGGGAAGATGGCTCAAAGACTTCTTCCTCTGTCCTTGTGTAGCCAGAATGGACTTTGTTTTCTTTGAATGACTCAGCTTGCCTCGTTGAGCTTCCCTGGACGCTGGGGCTTGCTCTTCCGGGGCAGGACCAGAGCTTCCTGTGTGATGAGTAGTGGGGCTGGTTGAGGGGAGGTGTGTTAACGTGGTCTACGCTGGGGGAGGGGCCGAGTCAAGAACCAATCAGCCCTGGTCGTTCAGGCGGCGCTTGATGATGTCAAAAACTCTATAAGAGGGGAGAGGACAGCTTGAAGATCCTCCTTTCCTTTTCCGGTTGGAGCCAGAGACGCCTACAGCTGAAGCTGAGCTGCCGGTAGCAGAGCTGACTAGAGGCTAGTGGGTAATCTTCTTACCGTAGAGGGGAAGCATGTATACGATTTTGCCTTATACTATCTCGCTTCTCTGTGGCCTTCTGGTTACCCTTATAAGGCGGACTTATTGCGCCTGGAAGCTTTTGATGAAAATATCAAAATGGGGACGCTGGTTTGTGGGCTTGTTATTGTGGAGTGTAAATACATGCTTTAGTTCTCCTGCCTTCTGCCTAGAGAATTCCTTATTTCCTGCGGTTCCAGACCTTTTAGGCACATATGAGATTCTCTTTGAAATCATAAATTCTGCCTTCCTAGTATACCTTGGTTTGTCTTCTCTAACAACTGAGGCTCCCAACTATGTGAATGGAACCCGGACACTGGGCTATGGGCCGTCACTCAGCATTGTCGTGATTAGGTCCGATGAATCTGGTTCTTGCCAGAAAGTGAAGTCAATGTGTATCTGGGGATCATAGGAGATGGTGCGCCGTTCTGGTGAAGAAGCTTTAAGATGGGAAAGAAGAGAAGGTTTGAACTCGGGGAATTATCAGGTGGTGACTAAGAGCCAGAGGATGGGAGAAGAGCTGAAGAGACCTGGGGAGTGGGTTCATCCTCCTCCCCTTCTTATTTTACAGATAAACTGAGAAACAAAAAGGGAGTGACTTGTCCAGGGTCACCCAGACAGGAAGTACCTGAGGGAAGATTAGAACCCAAATCTTTTTCAATCCAAGAAAAACACTCCTTCGGTCTGCCAAGTAGGCAATACTCTCACTGATTTTTGGATTTCAGCAAATAATCTGTGGATTAGAAATGGAGGCTTCATACTGAGGAAGTTTGAAGACAGGACAGTCAGTAGGTGGCACAGTGGGTAAAGCTTTGAATTGGAAGTTAGGAAGATCTGAGTTCAAATCCTGCTCCAGAAACTTGTTGGCCATGTGACCCTGGGCAAGCCACTTGACTCTGCCTGCCTCAGTTTCCTCAGCTGTAAAATCAGGATAACAATAGACTGACTGTAAGCGTGTAAGCCTGCAAGTGCTACATAAACTCTAGCCACAATGAGGGGGAGGGAGGGGAAGCTTCTTCTCTTAGTATAAAGATTCGCCCTTTCCAGAAGCTGTAATTTCATCAGTGAGGGTATTCCCTCTAGCAATGTAAATCATGACCCTCCATGACTTATGGAATCACGGAATCTCAGAGCTGGAGGGACCTCAGAGACTTCTAGACTGCTGAGTCCCATACACGGGAGCTGGTCATTCCTTCATTGCCTGAAGACCCTCCCAGAGCAGCCCACTTCCCCCAGGGGCAGTTCGAGCTGCTAGGAAGCTTTTCAGGACATCCAGCTTGACTTTTCTTCGTCCCAACCCCTCCCTATTGCTGCCAGCTATATCCTCTGAGGCAGACCGGGACATTGACTCCTGCCATTTTTATACTGCCCTTTCCAATCCAAAGATCGTGCCCCTCAGCAGAGAAAGGGAAACAAAATCAGCAGGAGCAGCTCTGGGGTCTGTTTTCATGGACAGATAGAAGCGATCCTCCTCTCTCCTTCATATTTCTCTTCTCCTCACTTTTTGCAAAAGCAAAAAACAAACAAAAAACCTCAAAATCACCAAAAAATGTGGAGGAACAAAATTGTCCCACTACACAGGAACACAATTCCCCTTTCTGTCAGCATCTGCTTTCCCTGGAAGTCTCCTTTAATCTTCCTGACATTATTCTTACACAACTGCATCACTCAAACAAAAGGGAAGGGGAAAGAATAAATAGGGCTGGCCTCCATCTCCAGGAGGGCCATTGGCCTCTATGGGTGTTTCAGAGCAGAAGGTTCAGGGACACTGCTCCTGATAATGCTAATGGGAACTCCAAGTGTCCCAACTTTTGGATGTTCACAAAGTCATCTTCTGGGGGAGGTTGGGATGGAGGGGGGCATGGAGAGAAGGTCTGTTTTTCTCCCCAGTGACTCCATCCCAGAGCCTGGCAAGGGCTGCTCTACCCAAGGCTGCTATTGAAATTCTGGACTCTGGACTAGTCAGTGTTTTGTCCAAGCCCTATAGGGTATGACTGATACTCTTTAACCCACCACAAGACACTTCCTGTGTGGTACCATCTGTTTTGATTAAATCCAGACCTGGTTTATGTCTTTGAGTGACTGATTTAATGGAAGTGTCTAAACCTTGTCCAAGCCAGGCTTATATCTTTGATTCTGTAACTCAACAAGGCGCTCTCATCTGACAAAGGGACCCAGGCATAGAGCAGACTGTCAGTTCCATTAACAGGGGTTGAGGGGTATTGGCCTCTTAAGTAAGATCCATTGTTTACCCCATCAGAATGCCAGGTCCTTGAGGGTAGAGACTTTTTTGGGGGGACAGGGACTTCCTTTGTATCTCCAGGGCTTAGCATGGTTCTTGGCCAATAAACGCTTGAGGATTGATTAAAAACATCTTGGTCCGTGAGCTCCATGCGTATCCATGTTAGTTTCTTTAGCCAACTCCACTTTTCCTCCTCGTTCGAATTGTTTCTCTTTTGCCTCCTCAGAATATTATTATTGGAGGTTCTCGTCTCCTGTAGAACTGACTCTGTAGCTAAAACATCAGCCATGGAACCCAACTTTTCCTTTCCCTGAACCCTCTGAAGTTGCCACTCCCCAAAGTGAAGGCACCTCTTTGTAGCTGGCTTTTAGCTTTGCCTTGGGTTCTGGCCACACCTGGTGGAACCTGGGGGACCTCTATTGGATTTTTGTCTCCTTTGAGATTCCTGTAGCTTCTCTCTAAGGGATGCAGGTTGGTGGCTGGACTCAAGCATTCTCATCTTCATCCTGACTCTTCATTACTGATATCAAATGTCATATTGATGCTGGTATTTCATGGCTCACTTCCTATACTGTTTCCTGATTTGTTGGTTATACCAACAATTTTATTGATATTTACTGATGGTCTAAAACTGCTCAATTCAATTTATCACAGGATAATAGGACCATCCATCTGGGGCTAGAAGGACCATCAGAGGCCTAGGCCAACCTTCTCATTGGAAAGATTAGGAGGCTGAGGCAGAGAGAAGTTAAGTGATGTACCCAAGATCCCCCAGGTCCTATGGAGCAGAGCCCCTTTCCCACTGCTCAGCCCCCATCACTGCGGAAGTAGGAGGTCACGCAGCATCCAGGAGCTTTCAGCATATTCTTGACTTTTTCAGCTGCCATGAATGTGTCTTTCATGCGTGCATCTCCAAAATATTCTTTGGTGAATTCCTAGGGAATCAGGATTAGAAAGAATTCTGACAAGGAAGAAAGAAAACAAGGCTGTGCCTAAGAGAAGCACACGGCCGCTCAAGGGATTCATTGGGCATTCTCAGGGGTAAGGAAGAGCTTCCTACCCTAGAGCTGACTCAAAGCAGGATGGGCTTCCCCAGGAAGCAATAGCTTCTTCCACAACAGAAGTCTGCAGAGTCTGTGTTATGGGCCAAGATATTGGTGGAACTGGGGAGATGAGAGTTAACCCACCATATTACTTTAGAATCAGCCAGGACTGTTGCAAACAAGAAGCTGATGGCACCAAACTGGGGCAGTTGGAGTTAACTTTGCTGTAGTTGGACCGACCTGGGACCTGGCTGTGGGCGTTTGGGCAAGAGGACTATAAAAGCAGTTTTTAGGATTGTGGCAGAGAACTCACAGGGCACTGGGGAACTTCCTTGCCAGTAGTTTTTATTCATTTTTGTCTTCACAAACTGCTTTTTAGACATATTGAGAATTCTTTCTACTTCAGCATATTGTAATATGGTTTGAATAAAAGCACTTGGTTTGAACCCCCAGACTCTGAAGGAACCCACTACACCAGATACAGAAGAGGGCTTTGGGCCAGCTGGTCAACCACATGACAATCATGAAGGAGGTCATAATGGAGGTAAGCTATTGGTCCCATAGGGACTAGATGGACCCTGAGGTTTGGTGGTTCTGGTGTCAAACAACTTAAAGCTGGGAGGGAACTGGTGGGTTATCTAGTCTAAGCTGCTCACTTATAGATGAGGAAACCAAGCCCCAGAGAAGGGAAGGGAAGGGCCCCCACATGTAAGAAAGACAGGAACCAGCCTTAGCTCCTCACACTCCAGAAGCCAGGAGGGCTCTTCCCAACAAATCTTCCCATAATCCCCTCTGAACTTTTTTACTGCAGCCTCTATTTTCTGAATATTTTCCTAAAAGATAGAAGTCCAGTTTCCCACGTTGATAAATAAAGTGAACAAAACCAAATCTATATTGGATGATAGAGACTCTTAGAATCCTTAAAGATTTTATTCTGAATGCTTATCATTGTGTTATTGAGGCAAAAAGGCAGGTTGTGGGCAGCTAGTCTCACAACATACCAATACAAGGCCATGCATGGCACAATTCCTTTCTAACCAAAGTCCTATTGACACCTTGTCCTACTATTTGCTAATTGCTTCTTTCTTGTGAGTTCATTGTGAGTTAATTACTTCTCATGAAAGACAAGGAAAAATCCAGTTAACTACAGGCCCTACAAGTTGGGGTACACTTACCTTGGGGTTCATCATACTAAGAAATATTTCCAGGGTGCTTAGTGCCACAGGCTGAGACAAAAATCAGCTCAAATGTTACCTCCTACATGAATTCTTTCCTGATCCCCCTCCAATGGCTGCCAAATTACCTTGTATGTATTTTATTTACATTTATATGAATGGTTTACAGACATTTATATGAGTAAATGGTGTCTACACTGACAGAATGCAAACTTCCTCAGTCCCACCACCCTGTGTGCTGGCATACAGCAGGTATTTAACAAGTGCACGTTGACTGGAAACACTCCACTTTCTAAAAGAATCTCTGCTTGGTTTTGACTCCAAGGCTCCTCCTGCCTCTTCCAGGTCAAGCTGATTACCTAAGATCTCATCCCCATGCAGACTGACTCAGTTTTTGATACTCAACACCTTCTCTGCTCCTTCAGCTGCTTTTCCCTCTGATTGGAAGAAGAGAGGATGGAGCCTCAAACTTCTCCCTTTGTAGAGGGATGGGACCTAAACTTCCCAGGTGACTCCATTTTCCACCAGCAGCTGCTTGGCTTCAACTCCATGGAGCATCATGCCCTGCTCTGGGTACCCCTGGATGCCCCGCCATTCCAGCTTCCCTCATTAGACCATAAGCTCTGGAGGGAAGGCACTGTCTTTATCTTATTTGTACTCCTGGTACTTAGCACAGTGCCTGGCACATAGTGAGTGTGTAAAAAGTGTTTGTTGAACTGAAAACCCCATGGAGAAGTCTGACTCAATGAAATACAGAAATGTGATTGGGTTAATCAATACGGGGATTTCTTAAAATCCCCTTTTGGAATTTTGCATTCCCTGCAAAGGTTTCAAGGTGTGTAATGAGGATCTAATAACTCATTGGAATTTTGTAATTTGTGGTTCAAAGGAACAAGTATTCTCTCTTAGCCCTGAGAGATTTGGATTTCAGGGATCTCTGACCTAGAAGGTGAGCTCGAATCACCGCCAGGAGTTTTTAAAGAGAGGGGCTAGAATATTCGAGAGAAGGAGAGGGAGGAGCAGGAGCTACATTCCCAGAACCATGTAGGACTTTGTGAGCTGAGCTGGAAAGAATTGGCAATACAGGGGCAAGGGGCAAAAGAAGAAACTGAAAGGAAATCTGGATTGTGGCAGAGAAGGGGGATGCCAAGGCGGACCCTTGGGCCCCTGGATTTGGAAGCAGAGGACTCAGCTTGAGGCCATAGGTGGTGTTTGTCTCTTCCAGATCTGAGGGAAGTTCTGAAAGGTTTGCTGTTCCCAGTTTCCCCCTCCCAGGCCTAGCTGCTAACAGCAGCTATAATATATACTCTACTTGTTTCTTTTGCTTATTCCTAGTTCCTGGTGTTTCCTCATACACAGAGAAGCCAGCAGTGAGCTGGAAATATCCAAATGCTGAATGAGGGCTGACAGCCAAGCCTCTTTCTGAATGTTAGGGATTTTCCTCCCTGGGGACTCTGAGCTACGGTGATTCCATTAATAATTTTTTTGTCCATTGCAAAGGGCATGCAGTTGCAGGGAATGGGACCCCATGGGCCTGAGGGCCACTATATTTCCCCTAAGGTAAATATGGAAGGCAGCTAGGTAGCGGAGAGGAGAGAGCATTGAGCCCGGAGTCAGGAAGACTCATCTTTGTGAGTTCAAATCTGGCCTCAGACACTTATAGCTGCATGACCCTGGGCAAGTCACTCTGTTTACCTCAGTTTCCTCAGCTAGAGAAGGAGATGACAAACTATTACAGTATCTTTCCCAAGAAAACCCCAAATGGGGTCACAGAGTCAGACATAACCCAATAACAAGTTAGGTAGGAGCCAACTGCTGTCTCAAGGTGTGGCTGATTAAACCTCCAGCTCCCAGGTGAGACAAGGAGGGAGAAGAAAAGGTGGAAACATGCAAAGCCTAGATGAAATTCAGGGACTTTTCCCCTCCAGAAGGAAAGAGGGAACACAAGTTACCAAGTACCTTCTGTCCCCAACCCCACGAGGGTTACATGTATGTCATTCCACAACAGGGTCAACTGAGAAAGAAAACTCCACAGGAATTCTGAGGAATTCAGATTCTTGGTAGAAAGCCTGATGTTTCAAGCCAAAGTTAAAACTGTGCCAGCAAATAAATTGTATGGTTGGGTCTCATTCCTTCCTTTGCCCATAAACAAAGAAACTGTATGGGAAAAGTGGGATACGGGCTTTTTCGCCCCTCCTTTTGCACTCTGCCTCCTCCTTCTGAGAAGGCAATCGTTTCTGGATTTCAGGGTATTAGTCAAGAAGCGGATGTTCCTCCCCAGACACCTTGTCCACTGGATTCCAGCAGAGGGCAAGGTGAGAGATAGGGATTCCAGATATGCGCCCCCAGTGGAGTGCAAGGCACATGACAGCCGCCGAGACTCCACCATACTCCAGCTCTTTGGAATGGAAGCCAGCCTGAGCCTTGACATATTGAGAAGCCATCACATTTTAGATCTGTCTGGGATATAAATAATTGCCTGAACCACCTTCAGAGACAGATATTAGATGGTGATACTGGGACAGGGAAGAGATTAATGAGCACTGGGAGCAGAGGCAGAATGATTGAAGACCCAATAAGGATTGGGCTCATCTTCGCAGGTGGGTACCCATGGATGCTGGCAGTCAGGGCCTCATCTTTACACCCTTCTCCTCCCCAGGATGGGAGTAAACAGGGAAGGAAGGCTGCTCTGGTGAACAGGACCTTCTACCCTAGGAGCTCCTGTCTCTTCTGAGCGATGCTGCAGCTAGGGGCTGAGAAGTGGGTGAAAACTGCCTCAAAATCAACACAAACTAATAAAAATACTGGCTGGGGAAGGGTAGACCCTGAGGCCTTTCCCTTCACTTTGTTGTCTCCCTCATTTTCCTATGTGTGGTAGGAACAGAAATCAGAAATGACAGTGAAGGGTAGACTGTGGGCTGGTGCCAAGAGGACAGAGAGTAGGGCAAAGGACAGGGAGGATGGGGGCTGTAGAGTGTTTTTCCCTTAAGCAGTGGCTAATAGCTGTGGTGGCTAAAATCTGAAACCAAGCAAACAATGAGCAGATGGAGGAGGCATCGGCCAAGATACAAGAGGAGGCAGAAAAGCATCGGCTAATGTGGCTGTCCCCCAGAAGTGTGAAGAAAGAGCAGGGCCTTGGGAAATCAATGGAGCAGGCAGCATCTGGATCCATAATGATTCCTGTCTACATTCTCACTCTTGGCGCACTGTCAAGACGAGATCTGGACAGGCAGCAAGGTGGACTGTGCCTTGGCGATGGTCGCAGACCCCCCCAAGCCCCCAATAAAAGACACTGGAAACAACAGAGCCTGTCCTCAGGTCCCCAGTCCTCAGGTCTCCAGCAGCGCACGTGCTTGGACCCTGCCTTCTCCTGGTGCGTGAGAAGCAGCGGGGCAGAATAGAGAGGGTGCCTGACTGGAGAGCCTGGGTTCAAATCCTGCTTCCAACAGTCACTAGTTATGAGGCTTTAAGCAAATCAGTAACTTTTCTGAGCCTCAGTATCTGCATCTGTATAATACACATAATGACAATGCCTTGATTACAGAGTCATCTTGAGGATCAAACGAAATATTTGGGGGAAGGCGCCTCCTAGAGCAGCTAGGTGGGGTAGTGGCTAGCATGTTGAACCTGCCTAGAGTCAGGAAGATCTGAGTTAAAATCTAGACTTAGAAACTTAGTAGCTGTACAACCCTGGACAGGTCACTTAGCCTCCATCTGCCTCAGTTGCCTTCTCTGTCAAATGGGGATAATAATGACACCTGCCTGTCTGGGTTTAGCAAGGACGGACTGAGATAACATTGATGAAGTGCTTTGCAAACTTTTAAGTGTTGTCTGAATTCCAGACCAGCCGTTACTGAGCCTCTGTGAGCAACATGGACTGGAAGCATCCCCACCGTCACCACCATCATTCTCATGAATGAGAGATGCAATCTGGCCCACTGAAATGAACATAACACAGCGATGGAGAAAAGTCTACACATCGAGTCCCCCTGTTTCTTCCCCTGCAGCCAAGAAGAAAGTTGGATCTGGGTTCAAGGGCTGCTACAGACTGACTGCGTGAGCTGAGCCAAGGTATTTAACTCCTCTGAGCCTGCGGCCAACTCTGTAAGACTACAAGTGGGAGAGGAGTTGGGACCTACATGTGTGGAGGGAATTTCCACACTGGCACCTCCTTTTAATGGTGGAATCCCAGGTCTAGACCACACCCAAAGAATAGCAAGGAAGGGGGACAGACCCCTTCCAGTCGGATCCTTCCATCCTCCCCCTGATTCAGGGACACAAAACTGCCATTCTCCATGAAGAACAATGACTGCCTTCAGCATGGAGGCAGATGCTCTGCTGCATGAGCATAGAACACCAAGGATGTGCCTGAAATACAGATATGTGACGTCCTCCCTCTGCTCCATTGCTGGCAGCTCGTGGGCTGCATCTGATGAGTGTCACTGGGGAGGACCCCAACCCAGCAAGCAATGATTGAGGGCAAGGCACTCTACCAGAGCCCAGAAATGTGGGGATGCCAAGGGCACCACCCCTGTCCTCAAGGGCTTTTCCAGGCCCATTGTGGAGGTCTCAGTTACTCGGTTTGGCTTCCTTCGCATGAGCTTTTCATTCACATTTTTTACCCTTTTGGCTCTGCTTCTAACACTCTGCAGTGGTTGGTGCAAACCTCCCCACATTTCAAGGTTCCAGCCTTTTCTCTCTCAGTCCTCATTGTCCAAGAACCACGTGGTATCCTTTCTCACCAGTGACCACCCTTTCTTCCTGGACCCTTTCTCCTCCCTGCGCTAGCTTCTCTTCCTTGCCTGAATGCTCCTTTCTGGCCACCTTTGGTCACTCAGTGTACACCGCCTCCCACACACACACCTGAAAAGCATGAGTCTCGAATCAATTCAGTTCATCCAACAACCTCTTGTGAAGTGCCTACTCCATGCTTAGCACTGGACCAGGTGCTGGGAATCCAAGGACAAGCACAGTCTCTAGCCTGAGCCCTCTGCTCTTCTCCCCCTGTGCTCTCTCCCTCGGTGATCTCACCGGCTCTTCTGGCTTCCATTGTCATATCTAAGCACAGTTCCTGGCATTGACTAGGAGAGACATGCGTACCTAAGGCACACCGTGCCCCAGGATGGGATGTAGCCTCAGCTCACGACATTTCTCTCCTTGCTTTGGGATGCAGCCATGGAAGCCTGGCTTATCATATTTAGAAATGTCACGAGGCTGGGAGGAATAGAACGTCTCACGTATAATCGCACCAAGATTGAAAATAATTTCAACAGACCCGAACGATGGCTGAAACCAGCAAGATGAAATTTAATGGGGTTTAATGTAAAGACTTGCATTTAATTTCAGAGAACCTACTGCATGAAGAGATGGTGGGGGAGGAAGGAAGCTGTCTCTGTGGGAGTTTATGTGAAACAAAGCTGTGGGTTTTAGCTGATCAAAAGTTTTACATAAGCAAGCAGTGTGCGAGGTCCTGGGGACACGAGGCAGAATAAAAAAAGCCACCCATGACCTTGTCCTCAAGGGACTTACATTCTCCTACGGGGGGTTATACTATATTGAGCATGTGTTTTTATTTCTATTTATATATATAATATACACACACATGTGTTTACACACATATCTCTATACATATGCACATATGCACACACATACATGTTACATATGAATATACACATGATATGGTAAGCAGCAAACATGAAGAATGAAATTGATTGCATTTTCACAAGAAGGAAAAGATTTCTTATGACGTGGAAATTGTCCCTGAGTCAGCTGTTTGTGCACAGTCAGACTATCGATTCATTGGAACGAAGACCGAAATTGATAATAAACAAGAGGGAAGAATAGTGATGAGGAGAAAGGCGTGGCATACAAATGAGACTTAACCGTGAATTGCTTAAGCAAGGTGCTGAAATTCAAAATAAGGAAGAGACAACAGAAATGGCCTTGATATCAGCCGTCCTGATGTCATTCAGCAGCCCAAGGCAGTGGAAAACAATCGCCGTGGCTGATTTGCTGACCACACAGATGGCTGGCAAAGGCAATACTGGGTTAGGAAACAGGCTCATCCATAAAAGTTTTACAAAGAAGGCTAGTGTAGGAGGAGCATGAGCAGTATCATTTCATAAAGGAGAGAAGCCAGAGAGGATAAAACCATTTAAAAAAAAAGTTTGTCAAGATGGTCAATGAGGCAGAGTAATACAAGGGGCATTCAAGGATGGAAGCGGAAAGAGGACCGTGAACAAAAAGAAAATGCGAAATATTCGCAAAAATTAATGCAACATTTTCTTCATCCATCAACCTATGGAACTATCTACTTGGACCCTGACATTATATTCCCTGGAATTCATAGTAAGTAAGTAGAAATGATACAGAAGAGAACAACGATAATGCGAAAAGCAATAGGGTTGAATCCATCTGTGCCGGGACCAATATGGAGGGGAGGGTACTGGGGACTGGAAAGATAGCAGGGGTGGGGGAAAAACCTTGGACCTCACTGATTAACAGGAGGTAACCAAGAAGATGTCAGCAACTACCAACCAATGAAGGCATACTTCAGGGCTGCAGCCACTAACAACCTCCTGCTAGATTTTCAAATGACCGCCCCCGCCCCTCCCCCAAGTCATGAGGGCAATTATGAGGGAGAACCACAAAACTTGAATAAGATATTTAAATAATTCCTTCTAGGACAAGACTGATTCCCAACATACTTTGCCACAGCACATAAGGGAAGATGTCCCTTCAGAATTCAGGGCTGATCTCCAGAAAAGGAAAACAAGAAGACAACTAATGGTCACAGAAGCTTTAAGTGGCTGGTCTGCCAAGGGTATCTTTTGTGTCATAGACTCTGGCCAAAGTCACTGAAATAAAGCAGAAAGAATCACCAATTCCAAAGTCAGGCAGATTCAACCAATTGCATCCCCTCAATTTTTATTAAGTGCTGCTGGGTGTTCTGGCTGGGGAGAAAACATCCCTTTGCCCTCACAGAGGTCACTGTCTATTTGAAGAAGGGGATCAGAAAAATCAAGGACAATCAAAGGAATCACGGGCTGAAAAACCAGGTTTGGACCATGGAAACCCCAGAGGGACTTTCCCAGGGCTCCTTCTGCTTCCTGATGTCTCTAAGGCAACATGGACTAAAACCAATGCAAAATCAATCCCTTTCCCAGAAACCATCCCTAATTTTCCCTTATTCCCCTCAATATTTACTTAAACTTTTCCTCTTGAACTATCTGTTTCTTGTCCAGTTTTAATTGGCTGTTTAGAAAAAATCTTCCCTGGAGTCTCCGGAACCTCCCCTGTAAGCACTTAAACATACTTCATGGACTCCCCAACTTGGAAGAGGATTCAGGGATACCCTCCTCCCCCAGCCAGCCCTGGGGATGATGAGGGAACCCCTCTGGAACATTCCTGACACATGGCTGTGCCAAGCACAGGGAATCAAAAGAACGTCAAGCCATACTATTTGTCATGTGTGATGGCTCTTGGGGAGGGGTAAGGAGAGGGAGGCCTATATGGTATAACATGGCGCTATAAGAAAGAGAAAACATCCATACAAACATATTTTTAAAAAACACAAGAAGAAAAACTTTAAAAAAAAAAGCAAAATCATTCCCTGACCTAAAGAAGCTCACAACCTAATGGAGGGAAACAAAACAGAAATAAACACACATGCAAAAGATATCTCTGGTATAAATGGGAGGCAATTTCAGAAGGCAGCCAGCAGCATGAAGGACCCAAAGGAAGGCTTCTTGCAGAAAGTGCATTTTAGCTGGGACTTTAAGAAAGCCAGGGAAACCCCAAGGCAGAGACAAGTAGGAAAAGAATTTCCCTCCATGGGGGGTGAAAAGAGTTTTCCCTATAGTCAACCACAGATATGTATGAATATATATAATACGTGTGCAACCTTGTACCCTTTGCACCATGTAAATTTGTACTGAGAAGCAGAATGCAGGGATTCCAGAGTACTACAATTATTTTTTTGAAGGTTCAGAAAATCTCACTCAGGAATCTGTCTGATCCCAGCACCTTGTTTAGGGGATTCTGCTGACTTCTCCTTGAGAAGCTGCTCTATTTAGATCACTGATCTCGTCTTCTGTCAGAATGATTATTTTCTATTTCTGTGAATATTCATTCATTTCTCTTTCCTTTCAAGTTCTCAAGTTTATTAGCATACAGCTACCCAAAGAGTTCCTTTCCTCAGTATTTTTGGAGTGAGTTGTCCTCTCTCCTTTCTTCAGGCTCTTCTCCTTCATTCCTTTTTTCTCAGCTGCTTCCATCAATATTTCCTTCTCCATCCACACTGCTTTCCACGCTGTTGTGCTGAGCTTCCTCAGCTGGGCTCAGTCCTTCTGGTCATTTCTCTTAGGAGGTTTGTTTTGTTTTGGTCTTTTTTTCCTGATCTCATTTCTTCATTTCATTCCTTGAGTGTGTCTACATCCAGCTAATCCTATTCCCTGCGTTTTATTGTGCCTTCGTGAGATGCATCTTCGGCTGCTTTCCGGTGCATCTTTCTTCTGCTGTCTCCCCTCCCCACTGCTCTGCCCCAGGTTTCTTCAGTTCCACGTATTTTTTGTGGTATCAGAGCTCTTCTTTGGCGTCACCCTTTGGGAATTTGCATTTTCCAGTTGGACTCCTTGGGATTGTTTCACTTCAGCACAGCTGCTGTTATTTTTGAGGGAGAATGACCTGAGGCAGCCTCCACAGTGACCTCTCATTCCACACTCTTGCTATAAATTGTGCATAAGCAACTTGACAGACTTGCTCAGTGTTTGTCTCTGCATCCCTAGCACTTGGCCAGGCACACAGTAGGTGACTAATAAATGCTACTTGACCTGATTCTACCTTCAACATTTTTGGTGGTTCTTATGAATTCTGGAAACACTCTCAACAAACATACACCAACAATAGCCACTTCTGCGTTTCCTCCGGGTTTAATTTCCCAGAACATTTTTATGACCCTCAGCACAAAGATGAGACTCAAACAAGAAGACAAACAAAAACCTGGTAAAGCAAGAGAGAAAACAGCATTCTTAGCACCCAAAATAACGAGCCATCTCCATGAGGGGAGGGCTCTGATCTTTTCCGCATTAGAAATGAAAGTTAAGCTGCTTAGAAATTCTCCTGCTCAGCCAACAGCACAAGGAGATGAAACTCATTGCAAACCTTAGTTCTCAACTGCAAAGGATTCCAGTGAAAATCAATGCGTGTGATTTCCCGGCAGGGCATCTCGTGTCCACAGAGGTAAACGTCACCACAGAATGTCTCAGCAGGGAAATCGGATGAAAATAAGCTGCACATAAAAGATGCTGGGGATTTAAAGTACTTTAAAGGCATATTTTGCCTGGAAGTAAAACAGCCTGAATTAGAAAATGGTGTCAAGGTTCACAAAAAAGCAAGTCTTATGAATGGAACTGGGATGAATTCGTCCTAAATTGGTGGGGGGGAGGGATCACCCAGATGGCCAAGGAAGAGTGAATCTTCATGGTGCTAGCCTCCTGATGCCTTTAGCTGACCTCCCTGTCTCCTTTGGGGCCATCTGCTTTGAATGAATCCAAAGACAAAGGGAGACAGGCAGGAAGCCCTCAGACAACGACCTGGGCTAGCTCAAATAAGTTGGCTCCTTCCAAGGGAAGGGATGAGTCAATCCTTCCAACAGAATGGGGGAGATAGCAACCAAGGAAACCAACCGATGTCTGGAGAAGAGGGCAAAGAGGCTGCCTGAGGGAGCTGGCCCAGGACACTGAAAACCCAGGGAACCTCCATGAGAAGGTGAGGGATGGGGCTCATCTGAACACCAGAATTCTTTTATTTTCTACCACAGCAGAAAGATTGACATCCAAGATCCATGATTTATTCCACTGATCCAAGATTGCAGAACTTAGAGCGTGGGAGGGACCTCTGCAATCACCATCCATAACCACAGCATCATCCTCATTCACATTCTTCTCATTATCAGAACTCACATTTGAACAGGGAACGATCCTTGGACTTGGGATCAGGAAGACTTGACTACAAATCCCAGCTCTGACAATGCCTCAGCCTGTGTGACTGTGATCAACTTGCTTACCCTCTCTGAGGCTAACAGGATTGTCATGAGGATCAGTCAGATAATGGATGCAAAGCACTTGGCAAATCTTACAGTCCTATCTATAGGAATGTCAGTTATTATTAGGATGACATCTGCTGTTATGATTTCATCTGCAGGAGCCGCACACCGTCTTCCGCCAGCGTCCCAATGCAGAATGGCTTCTCCGTTCCTTAGCTCCGCCTCTCCTTCACCCAGACTCTTCTTTCCCCAGTCTCAGACCTGAGATCAGTCTTATAATGACCACATCCAGTGGCAGTAACCACTCTAATGACACCCAAACCAACAATACCCCCAACTCTCGCTCTTACGGACAATACCCAGCATGAACTTCTATGTCAACGTGAAGTTGTTTTGCTCATTCCCTTTCCTTCCTTTCCCCCCTGGGATGAGATTGAGGGTTGGGACACAGAAGAATTCCGCTCCAAAAGACAATGGTCTGAGCCTGACACTGAACAGTTTGTGAGATGTGGCCACCCATGTTTGTGTCCATCAGGGTGTTTTCATGGGTGGCCTTGCTGAATGAGTCCATTTTGTTTCCTTAAACAGATACCTTCCAGAGCTCTCTGAATCTCTGATCCAAGGACATTCATGCTGATGATCTCTCTGTGTCTACTCCCTTCCCTCTCCCCAGTTAATGGGCATAATATACCTTGTACAGAGGGATGGCTCTGTTACAGCAGACCTTGCTTAAAACTCTAGCTGGAATTCTTTGGTGTTTGGTAGGATTCCATATATCTGACTTTGTCATTATCATTAATTTTCTCTATGACTCCCCAAAGTGATCCTGAAATTCAACAGGAGCTGGGAGGCTTGGCCTTTCAGAGGTGAGAGAGAATATAACAGACTCCCAAGAATGAGAATCGATATTTCCCTGAGGACAAAGGAGCTGTCCCTGGTGGGGGCGAGCAGGCTGTCATTTCAAACCAAGGAAGAACAGGAGTGAAGATGTCAAGAAGGAATAAGATGACAGAGAAAGAAGAGCAGAGAGTCACACTGGGAGAGAGAGAGGTAACAAGAGGCCAGTCAGGTGTGGTACCAGCACCCTCAAGGATTAAGGAGAGAGGAAGGACAGAAGGCATGTGAGATGAACCAGGAGAGGCCATGAGTGGGAGCTGCCCAGGCTGGGTGGGCCTAGAGGGGCTGGGATTTGTATCCTTGGAAGGAACTTCAGAAATGAACTCATGGATTAACATGCGTGTCCAAGGATGAATGTCATGGGTGGACTGGAGAGGGGCGGGGCATGGCAAGTAGATATCCCATAGATCTGTTGAATTTGGGGAGTATGAATAAACTCTCTATCTGCACTGAATGGTTCTTGGCCAACAAATGTGGGCCAAAAGTACCTAGGATTTAAACAACACATTCTTCGATTTCAGGGAATTATGAAAAGATACACCCAGAAACCCAAACCGTGATCTATGGGACGACCCTTTGGTGGTCTGTAATGTTAATGTTTTTCACATTCATTCCAGGGAGGTTTGTGTGGCTCAATGGAACTGGGCAGTTCCATATGTCCGACTCCAGGGCCACAGGGCAGCCCCAAGGCTCTGCCTTTCACTTGAACATTCCACTGGTATTGTTATTCCTGGAAAAGGAGCACATCCCTCTAATCCCCCCAAAACAATTCCTTCAAAATGAGACTGAGCAGGAGGATGAAATTGTGCCATGGAAGGAAACAAGGCAAAGAAACAAGTAGGCATGAAGAGGCTACTATGTGCCAGGCACTGTGCTAAGTGTTCTATAAATATTATCTCATTGGATCATCATAACAACTCTGAGAGGTGGGTTCTCTATTATTCTCATAGTTGAGAAAACCAAGGCAGAGGGTCAAGTGACTTACTCAGGATGATCAGACAGTGTCTGATAGTGTCTGAAGCCACATTTGAACTCGGCTTCCTGACTCCAGAGTTAACACTCTGAGCCAGAGGTGGGGAACCTGCGGTCTTAAGGGCACATGTGGCTTTCTAGGTCCTCGAGTATGGCCTTCTGACTGAGTCCAAGTTTGATAGAACAAATCCTTTTATGAAGGGGATTGTTCTGCGAAGTTTGGGTTCAGTCCAAGGGCTGCACTCGAGGACCTAGAGGGCCACTCGTGGCCTCGAGGCCACAGGTTCCCCACCCCCGACATCCAGCTGTCACTGAAAACAGGAGTTTTTCTTTCCAGAATGGCTGGTCCCATTCACAGTCCCACCAAGAGACCCAAGTCCTGAGTCCAGCTTTCTGGAATGCTTGTGATAAATGGGGAGGGAAAAGGGAGGGAGGAGGAAACACCATCAAGTCAGTCCTTGAGGCATCTCATTGAAAATCAAGTTTGTGGTTCCTCTTGTTGTGTTTCCCTGTGTTTGATGCCACCTTCTTCCCCTTCCCTTCTTGATGTCTTCTAAGGAAAAGAGTGGAAAGGCCATTGTGGTTGTTAGAAACCTCTGTGAATGAGCCTGCCCACAGAGGCTGATGAGACAGGGTGTGTGTGTGTGTGTGTGTGTGTGATTGTTGTTGTTGTTGTTGTGGCTACAAACCTCCTATAAATGAGCCTGCCTGCAGATGCTGATGAGACAGAATGTGTGTGTGTTGTTGTTGTGGTGGTGGTGGTAGTTACAAATCTCCTATAAATGAGTCTGCCTGCAGATGCTGATGGGGCAGGGTGTGTGTGTGTGTTGGTTTTGTTATCAAACCTCTTGTAAAAGAGCCTGCCTGCAGAAGACCCTGGTTTGCGTGTGTGTGTGTGTGTGTGTGTGTGTGTGTGTGTGTGTGTGTGTGATTCACCAATCACTACTCCAGCCCGAGCTGAGCCAGGACTGTCAGGCAGCCTTTCTCACCCACTCCCAATGGACTGACAACATTGCAGAATCAAGGGAGAAGAACAGCCCTTGAAGAGACAGCAACATGTCCCAAATACTCTCCAGGCTTACGCATTCCATTACAGACTCCTCCAATCGCATACGCTGGGGGATGGCAGTGTGCGAAGGCAACAGAAAGAGTGCTGCACTCAGAGTCAGGAGCCTGGATTTGGATTCTGCTTCTGACCCTTCCTCACTGCTGCCCTGGTGTGAGCAAGTCTAATCTCGTCAGGTCTGGCTTTCTCTTCTGCCCTGTGAGAGCACCACGCTGAGGCAGGGGGGTCTTCAGCTGGGGTCCACAGATCCCTATGCCATCCATGGATTGCTTTTAGGGGGTCTGAGGACTTGGCTGGGAAAACAATCCCATCATTATTGTACCCACCTCTAACTGATGAATACAGGCACAGACATTGTTCCAAGCAAGGGTCTGTGGGCTCCCCAGATGGCCAGAAGGGTCCCTAACACACCAAAGGGTGAAGAATCTTGGACTCCAGGGTCTCTGAGGTCTCCCCAGGTCTACAGCTAGCAGCCTGTTGTCTTACGTGAGCGCTCGCAGCAGCTCAACATTTTAGCAGGATTCTCAGGTGGAAGAGCAAACTGCATTTAAAAATAATCTCATTCAGATTTTCTTCAGAAGTATATGGTGACCAACAAGCCTTTGGAGATCCACAGCATAGTATTAGCTACTGAGGCGTACCGGGATTCAAGGAGAGGTGTAACTATCGATTAGCTGACATAGTGTGCTGAGCCTCCAGCCCCGGGAGCCAGTAATGACTACCCAGTCATTCGAAGCTATAGATTTCTCTGTGTGTGTTTAAATATTTTCCTCTGGTTTTTAATCTGACTGCCCTCCCCCACCAAAGAATCAGATAGCCAAATATAAGAGTATACATTGCTCCTGCCTCAAGCCTACCCACTGGTGCAAGGTATGGGCTCAAATAGACTGAGGAGTCCATCAGATTTTGCACTAGGAAGTCAACCTTCCTGTCCTTAAAAATATGCTTCTCTTCAGCCTTGGTTTAGGATGTGCCTTGCTCCCTCCTGCTTCATGTGACTCATTAGAGAAATGTTCTATTAGTGTGCGTCACCCCCCCCCCCCACCGGTTGGCTTTGTGGGCTCCAGATGAGTCATGAGCTATGACTCACCACTCACTCTCATGACAAAGGGAACCTGCCCTCCCTTCTCTTTCCTTACCAACCCTCTACAAGCTCTATTGCCAGCAAGAGAGAGCAATGGGAAAGAAACAGAGGGGTGGCACCAGAATTGCTGCTAATTCTTTTTAACAAGTAACACTTTATATAATGTGCCTTTTCTCTGAACAGCCCAGAAAATTCATAGGTGTTTTGTGCCCAATTTGATAATATTCTTCTCAGGTTGGTAATTGGCAAGGCTCATTTTGCTCAGTAATACATGTAGAAAACATGAGAATAAAAAAAAAAAACTAGCCCAGAGTCTTTTACCAACATTAGGAGTCATGCCAAGTTCCCAGGTCCATTGGTCATTACTAATCGAGGAGCATGGCATCATGGAGGGTATACTGAGCTTGGAGCCAGGAAGAATTGGTTCAAATCCTACCCTGACTGTTGAGGAGTCTATTGACCTGAGCAAGTTGCTTAATTTCTAAAAGCCTATAGAAACTCATGAGGACTCATCCAGGAAGTCCCAGAAGGGTGAAGACACTTCCCACATTGGCAGCTCCCCACCCTGCTGGCTAATGAAATCAATGATCCTTTGGTTATCTGCATATTAAGCAAACCCCAAAGTCTGATAATTAATTGAAAATTTGGTCACATAATTCACTGGCTACGGAGGACGACACTGAGTTTTTCAGGTGTGATGATGGTGACATCCCCGTGTCTCTTTCGGGTTTCTGTCATACATTTCTCCTTCGGGCAATACTGTAGGAATACACCCCCAGCTCCAAAATTCCTTCAAAATATTTAAATGTATGCAAGCAATGCATGGAAGGGCAGGTTTCTCTCCAGAGTAGCTTTAGGAGCCGAGGAGGAGGCCCTGGGATTCTTGTCCACGTAGACGTGCCTTCCAGAGCATCCTTCCCCAGGGGAGCCAACCTCAGCTCAGACGAAAAGGGGATAAAAATGCTCACCGCCCACTTGTCTCCAAGACACTCAGGAATGATTGATGGCGTGCACAGCCTGGGTGGGGGGAGGGCAGTTCAGAAGAGAAGCAATTGAGCATTAAAAACAACAACAACAAAGCCGTAGTGTCACTATGGTTTGGAGAACAAGAAACATTTGTACCGGAGAGAGTATTTGCTTTGGAAAAAAAGGAGACACCACCATGCAGGCTTGGGCATTCAGGTTTAAAATGGGAGATTCTGCCGGGGTGCATCTTGAGGCCTCTTTGCTTAAGGGGGTGGGATGGGGGTCCTAGAGAACTCAAATTTGTAGCCCCTGGGATTATGGCTAAAGAAATGTAACCAAAGAGCACAAAATCATGGAAAGCCTCCCTACATGGAGACAGTTTTCAAATGAGGAATAAATGACATTTGGAGGGCAGGAAGCCAGAGACTAGTCAATCAGTCATGGAAAACATGGAAGAAGTAGAACAGCAGAAGGAGAGAAGAGAGATTCCGGTGTCAAGGAGCCCACAAAGATGGAGGGGTCTGGTCACTGGTGGAGGGCCGTGAATCACATTGGGCAGAATTTCATTTGCTTCTAAAAGGTGAAGGCAGTAGCCAATGACAGTTCTAAGGAGGAAAGTAATGTGGAGATAAGAAAGGCAATTTTTGCAGTGGAATTTTTTATTAAATGGAAGGCAAAGAGGTTGAGAGAAAGATTGATGAAAACAGCCCCATAAATCATAAGGAAAGAGACCAAAACCTGCACTTGTGTATCGGGCGGTGGGGGGGTGGGGGTGGGGAGAGACAACAAAAAGGATAGGGACATAACCTTCCATAACCAAATGATTTCCCAGTAGACCAAACAGGAAGAAAGGATAGGAAGGGTTTAAAGGATGACTTAGATTTGAACCCTGGACAAAGGATGGGATGACAGACCTGCCAACAGAAATCTTCAATGTTTGTGCATTTGCACACACTCTGATCCCCCCACCCTATGACTAGAACACTTTCCCCCTTCACCTCCATCTGTGGGAATCCTTCTCTTCTTTTGAGACTCAGTTCAGGAGCCATGTCCTCCAGTCACTGATGCCTCAAGTATTCATTTCAGCCCCTCCTCAAATGTACTTGTATTTATCTGTGCATACAATTTATCCCCCCAGTAGAATGGAAGCTTCTTAGGCTAAAGAGTTGTTGCTTTTGTCTCAGTATCTGCAGTTCCAGGCAAAAGTGAGTGCTTAATTCATGTTTGGTGAATTTAATTATTAAGAAAGTGGTGAGGAATTTGGTCCTCATCATATGAATGTGGGAAGCTGAAGCTGTCAGGGAAGATGAGAGGATATCCAGAAGAAAAGGATTATGGGTCTGGATAGGACTTTGGGGAGTCATGGGCTTTCTCCAGTGAAAGTAACAGTGAGTGAAACAGCTGGGTAGCCGTTCCTGGGTCATTACAACTGGAATGTTTGGATATTCTGACAAAGCATAAAAATCTAGAAGACCAGGTTTGGCCAGGTAGAACCTTTCCCAGGGGGTTGCTTTTGAATCTGAATGCCAATGCTGCTCCTCATATGATAGAGAACAGTAATTTTCTATTAGTGGTTCAGGAAAGTTTGAAAGTCGCTATTTACTCCACAATGACATTTAAACTTGTATTCTCCAACCTACCTGATCCAAAATATACAGCAGCCACTTATTTATTGTTTCTGTGCATCGACCAACTTCACTGAGCTATGGCCCCAGAAGTCACAGGAACATCTTTAAACAGGTAGCAAATGATCACGAGGTCAGAACACACCAGATGGGGGAGGGGGAGCCTTGGGACCAGATAAAGGAGAGGAATGACTAGGGCAAAACTTCATAAAAAATTATGAAGTTTTGGTCTAAAGGAGTTTAGCAGAGGATGAGAGGAAAGAGAAGTAGGGGGTGGTGTGGCAGTGTTGGCTTCCTATTCTGTGCCAATAGCATAGGGACCAGAAATCCTATGTTTTATTAAGCTCATTAATTCAAAAGGTTAATGGTAGAAACTAAGGCATAGTTGTTTTCTGAGCAGTATGGGAATTGACCTGGGTCAGAGGCTCCAGGAAACAACACACCAGGAAGCAGAGTGGTGTCCTATGGTTTTGTGCTGGCTCAGGTTTGATGACAGGCAAACAAAAAATAGAAAATTTGGAACCCCAATGATTGGCCCTAATCTCGAGGACTGACTGGATGTCATCAAAACACATTGTCTTGTCTTGCCTCAGTGGACCATACAACTTTGGGCTAACACAACTCAAACCTGCCATAAGCCATTCCTATAGACCAAGCCTGGTGATTTGTCATTGCTTGCCCCTTAGTTCTGATCAGTTGGCATGAGTTTGGACTTAACTTCTCAAGAAAAGGCTGTTTCTAGCTCAATTCCTGCGCTAGTTTTTTTTTTTTTTTTGCTTTCCAATGGAAAGATGACTTAGACCTGGGTCAGACTAACTAACCTTGGCAAGCTTGGATTAAAGAACCCCTGGAGCCCAACTGTGATTGAATGGGACAAAACAGGAAGGACCATGTCTAATGTCCACCACCCCGTCTCTCTCTCTTCAGAATCATGGGCTCCTTCTGATCATAAACAGGAAGCAGCAAATGTCAGGATTGAAGACTTCAGACCAGTACCAGCAGCCTCAGACTCTACCAGAAGACAGATAAAAATAAGAGGCTCCCACCAGGATGAGGTGACCAATGGTGCTCACAAGTCAGACAGTAGATAGAGAGCTGGCCTTGGAGCCAAGAAGACTTTGGCTCAAATTTGGCCTTAGACATGAACTAGCTGTGGGGCAAGTCACCAAGCGAGTGCCTCAGCTTTTTCTTATAGAATATGGAGATAATTATAGCATCTGTCTTGCAGGGTGTTGTGCGGATCAAATGTAATGATTGGTAAGCTACTATTGTTTTTATTAAGAGCAAAGTGACTTAGAATGTGTACGTATGTCATTGACGCCCAACTTTGGTTTTGACCAACTGCAAACCTCAGGGTTTCTGCAATTATATGATAGATTCACATAATCTCAGAGTTGATGGAATTGGACAAGTTGGCTAGTCCATCCACCCAGAGCAGGAGTTTCCTGTACAGAATTCTTAACAAGTCATCATCCAGCCATGCCCTCCCATGTGACCTTGTCACTGCCACTGCCACTGTTCTCTCTCCCAAGTGGATCACCTGCTCCAGCCATGGGACCTTAGTGAGTGCCAAGAGAGTTCCTCCATGTAGTCTACTGCAGCTGCTTCACCATGCCATCTTCCACCTTCCTGACATGCTGACATCCCCTTCCCTCCCTGCTGTGCATTTCTCATACTAGGAATGGTAATGAAATTGGTGATCTCATTGCTTCTGCAAAGGATGTGACAAGTGACTGACCCTATATGCATCATCTCCTCCTATTAGAAAGCACGACCTCTGATACAGACAGTACCATCCCTTTGTATTTGCATCTTCAGCACACAACACTGTGCCCAGAACATGGTAAATTATTAGGAAATCCTTCTTTTAAGTATTCATTCATTCATTCGGGCTTTGCTCTATAACCTTCAAAGGGCTAAACTCCCCACAACTTTCTGTGATAGCCCAGTCTACTCTGGGGAATTCTTGAAAATTTTCACTCCCACTTAAGATAAAACCTGCCTCTCTGCAAAATCTGCCCACTGTTCCTAGTTCTTTTTTCAGGGACCAAAAAGAGCATGTGTAATCCCTCTTCCACGAGACAGTCCTGGGCAGGCTTGAAGGTAGCTATCCTGTGCTCCTGAATCTCTTTTATGGTTTCAATCCTCAGTTCCTGGAAGTGATTAAAAGTATGGCTTGTCATTGAGGTCCTTGATCTTGCCCTTCTCTGGAATCAGCACACAGAGGGTTGTGTCCTAACCCTCCCTGAATGCCATATTGAGAAGGGAAGCCAATAAGGTAGATTCAGTCTAAGCAGGGCAGAGTCAAATGGGATCATCACCACCCAAGTGCTAGCCATGAGGCTGTGACTGGGAGCAGCCTAGGGTTGCCCCAATGTCTTTACCAGCTGTCACATGTCACATCATCCCCTCCTAGTGATCTTGGAGTCCACTTAATCCCTAGGCCAACTGCTTCCTAACCATGTCTTCCTTGTCCTGTATTCATGTTGTTGGTTTTGCCTCCAAAAGTTATCAGATAACTACAAGAATAAAATTAAATTTAATTAAATTTAATGTTGAAAAGAATATATGTCAGAATATTTGGATTAAGATTGTGTAAAACATGATCAAATGGACAGTAGGGTGTTACCAGTCCCCAAAAGTCAGGCATCCCCATGAGAGGGGTTGGAAGGGTCTTGGGTGGGGATCTTACAGTGCTAACACTTTTACCCTCAACCATTTCTCTGCCTGGGGACAAGATGACACATCATTGTCCTCAACAAAGTATTGACTAAGTGCCTTTATGAGTATACAATGTGGCATCTGTGGCCAAATCACTCTTTTCTATACACCATGTTCGTCTTACCCTTCCCCATTTCTATGCCCAGAATAGATCTAGCCTCCATTTCTGACTTCATTATTTGTAAGTTCAAAGGGGCTTTAGAGAAAGAAGGGAACTCAGAGGTCAGAGGCCAGTCCCTTCTTTTTAGAGAAGACAAACTGAGACCCAAAGAGAGTGACTGACTTGTCCAATATCAAACGGATAGTCAGAGACACAGCTGTGATCTGGATCTCTGCGCTCTGGCCCCAGTGTTGTTCTACACCACTGTGCCTGCCTGTCCTTCAAGGCCCTACACAGAAACCACCTCCTTGAGAAAGCTTCCTTTGTCACCCCCAACCGCTGAGCACTTCCATTCAGCAGACGTCATCGGCTCCCTCGTATTTCTCAGCACAGTTTTCTTGGACCACTCATTAGCAGTAATCCCCTCCTCCCTGGTAGTTCTGTGATTCAGGTACAAGTCTTACTTCCCTCCCATTAGACTCTAAGCTCTTTTATCTATTTATTTTTGTCTAGTCTAGTTCCAGACCAGAGAATCTTTGCCCTTGTATTTTTAGAGGCTCAAATGTTATTGCTAGTGTGACCTAGCCATCTGTCAGCCTGGCTTATTAATGCTTCTTAAGATAAAGGAAGAATTCTTGGAGAATGAAAATCCAGAGGGGAGGGTCATCATTATTTGAAGTTGATACCAGAGATAATGAGGGTGTTATCTTGAGTTCCCCAGATCATGGAGATGGAATATGACTAGTCATTAGATTTATGGAACAAGCAATTCCAAGGATTCCAGTTTTGTTAACAGAAACACAAAGACCCTGGGAAAGTCATTTCTATGCCCCAAGTACTTTCTTTTTCCCTCTTGCCTGTGCATTTCCATCCGAGACGGACCCAGGTCAGTGATGATACGATGAACTGCCCTCTAAGTCCATTGAGACCAAGATTATGTGCTTTGATGCATGGCCTAATTAATCAATAGGCATTTGTTAAGCAACCACTGGGTGCCACACTATGAGAAGTACAGAGGTTTGCTGTAACATGGAAATGCTCAGTAGCAGTCTTTGTCCTCTAGGCAACATTTTAAAGTAGGAAAAGTTTGCCTTTTGGGTTGTTCCCCACTGGTCAGCACCATGGTTAGGGGTAGCCTAGACTCTGGAGGAAGAAACTCAGCTAGTTTTATGGCAAGGGCTACTGAAAGCTGTGCTGTATGGTTCTGTTCCTGGCTCTTGTGTATACTGTGGGAAATGAAGAAGGTAGATGGTATACAGAGCACTTTCACGGTGCCCTGGGGCAGCTTTAGTGACTTGCGGACGGTGCCTAAGATCTCTGTAAACCTCCATGGTTTTGGAAGAGCATGGCAGAATGATCTGGAATCCCGGGAACCTTCCCTGATGCGGGAGTTTCTCTGATACTCAGGAAGGAAGCCAGGGGAGCTGAGCATTGTGTCTGTTCCCCCTCCTCATGGGGGTCTTGGGGTCTCTGGCTATGCATTGGACCTCCCTGCTGAGGCAGCAGCCTTCTCATGTAGGTGAGGATATGGTAGTGTTAACAAGGCCATCCTGGGACAGCACATGGCATGTCTGATGAAGCAGTTCTTTGGCAGTCTGACGGATCAATCTCCCCAGACATCACATCATCTCTCGCCATCTGAGGATCACAATGTCTTCATAGGAGACCAAAGACCCTGCTAGAGGACCCTTGCTCTAACAGGAAAGAGATCCAATTGTCCTCCGCACGACTCCTTGGTCTGTCCCCTTTTCACTACTCTCTCTTGATGGGATTAGAACCATACAGGCCAGTAGGGAACATCTGCCACCATTGTACAGATGATGAAACTGATGGTCGGAGAGGTACGTATCTTCACTGCAGCACCAAAGAAAAGCTGTCCTGTGTTCTTTTTCCAGTCCCAGTTAATCTGATAGAACACGTCATGACGGCTGAATGCATTACTTTCCCCAAGGTAGCATGCTGGCATATTAACAAGAGCCTTCCAGAGATAATGATTCATCTAAATGTGTGGTTCTACTTACATTAATTTCAGGAACTTTGGGGTGACATTTGAGGACTTTTTTCTCAGCATTTAAATCACCAGACATATATGGCTTCTAAGTTTGCCCATGTCTAAAACTGGCCCTGATCTTGACTCTGCACAGACTTTGGCTGCCAAACTAAAAAAGATGAGTTTTCTAGCCTCTAAAATCTTTTCCTTTTTGGAGACAATTACTGTCTTCATTAGTGGAGGCTCCCCAGTTTTGTTAATGGCTTTAAAGAGTCATTCTATGTAAAGCACAGTGATATCAGTCAATGTGATTTTTTTATTAAAAGGAAAGTGTGATGCTTAGAATGGAGCATAGCATGATCTTAAGAAAATCTTGTTCACCTCTGAGAACTCATGCTCTTTACACAATGACAAAAAATCCTAAACTTCTCAAACCTTTCCTAAGCAGTTAGAGTACTCTGCAAAAAGAGGGATCCAGGCAGGGCAGAACCATGGACAGTTCCCATGGGGTACCCGCTCCTTCAGCCAGCAGCCCACGGGGTCTGGGTCTCCTTACCAGTTGACTGAGAAGAAAAATGCATCAACCTGGGACTAAAGATGAACTCAGTTGTGCTAGAAGCTAAAGCATTGAGAGACTGGATTTTGAATTTGAAAGCTCTAGAAATATGAACCACAGCAATGCACACCATGATTTATTATCATTATGATCGCCTCACCCCATAGCACACTCAAAGCCCAGCAGGAAAATGATGGCTTAACCATTTCAAGATATGTCTCCATGCACTGCTTGGAAGAAGAGGCTGATGGCTCAACTAATTTCTGAATGAGAGACGTTACATCAATGCATAATTCTTGATTCAATTCCACCCAGCACTGGTTTATCATTTATCCAGTGCCTATTGTGAGGCCCTGGGCTAGGTGAACTGAATTGAATTGAACTGAGACCTGGGGATACAGAGGCAAAAAACAAGTTAGTTTCTGGCCTTAAAGAACTCAAGTTATATAATCATGGCTAATAATAGCTAAGCGTGGTGTCCTGCCTCAAAATATTTGAGAAAGTTTTACATACATTTTCTCATGTGAACTCATTCACACATATCTCAGTGTTCTACACTGGGGCATGGCATATGGTAAGGTACACAAATCTAGGTAAATTCAAGGGCTTTTGGAGAGAGTTCCAGGAAGGATTCACAGAGGAGATGGTACCTGAGCCGCACCATGGAGAATGGCAGACTTGCTGAGAAGAAGCTTGTCTGTTTCCATCTCCATGTTGAATTCAGGGAACAGTAAATACTGCAGACAAGCTTGGCTGATGTGTAGACATTATACAGGGGAGCAATAAGGCTGCCAACATGGGCTGCAGCAAGACTGTGGAGGGCTATAAGTGCCAGGCAATGGAGTTTGGAGTCTGTCTTAGAGTCAACAGAGAGGCCTTGGAGGTTTCTCAGCAGGGAAGGAACATGGTTGGACTTGGACCTTAGAAAGACTATTAGGGAACTGCAAGGGAAGGATTGGTTAGGAAGACACTGGAAATAGAGACCAATGGGGATGCTCTTGCAGTAGCCCCAAGTGAGAGATGGTAGGGGTTTAAACTAAGGAAGAGGCTGCCGAGAGGAGAGAAACAGACAGATGTGAGAAATGAGGTAGGGATAGAACTGACTTGCTTTTGAAACTGATTGGACATGACAACTAAGGAAGAGGAAAGGGACAAGGATGACTCCAATAAGAGGAACCTAGGTGATGGGGAGGATTGTGTGTCCTCAAAAGAAAAATGGGAAGCTTGGAAGATAATCTGGTCATAAGGTAGAAGAAAATAATTCCATTTTTGATGCATTGAGTTGGAGATGCTTACAGCACAAACAGGTGGAGATATCCATCCAATAGGAAGTTAATGTGGACCAGAGCTCAGGAGAAGGGTTAGTGTACATTGGAGAGGTTTCTGAACAGAGATGACAGCTGACTCCATTGGGAGTTGATGAGATTACTGAGAAACAGAAAAGGGCAAAGAAGGGACAGAAGACCCAAGATATCCTCTAGAAAACATTTAGATTTCACATATTATGGAGCTGACTGAGATACTTTATTTCAATAATCTTTATTATCAACATCTTGCTAAGCCATCTGACAGTGTCCTGAGAGAGGGAGGAATGAGCCCTGGGAGAGCAGCCCGGAGGTAGGCATTGCACTGAGCTATTTATCCCATCTGTTAATATTCATTTAATTCTCTATAACTTCAATTGAACCTGTGATTTCATTGCTGTAGGAACTCCCTCCCCCTATGCTGGTATCTTATCTAGAACCCACAGGCTTAGAAAGTTGTCTGGAATGTCAAGTCCTGGAGGACAGGATTTATTTTGTTTCTTGTCTTTGTCTCTAGAACCTAGCACAAGGAGGGCCTTGTCTCTTTTGGGGGGGGGATGTTAGGGGCCAAACCAAATCTATGATTTCCTCAGAGCTTCCTTTACCCATGGAAGCCAGCTCCATCTCTGCATATGGCAGTCTTAGGGAGGTGCCAGAGCACTGGGAGTTGCCAAGTGACTTGTCCAGAGTCATATAATCAGTATGGATCAGAGATGGGGCTTGAATCCAATTTCTGATTCCAAAGCTGGCCCTCTATTCAGTAGGGCAGGTCATATCTCACACAGTCCATGCTTAATACATTCTTGTTAGAGTTTGTCGAACATGTGTGTAACTATACAACATGGCACCATTGGCCTTGACAACATTTGAACTTCTGTGCTTGAAAAGCACTTTACGTAATGCTTTCAACTAAGCCTTGCAACAACTTTATGAGGTAGCAACAACTGGTATTGTTATCCCCGTTCTAAAGACGAGGAGACTGAGGTCCGGGGGAGCATCGGCGACTTCCATCTGATCATGGAGCTAGTGCCAAAGGTAGTATTTAAACCCAAGTCTTCTGAATTCAAGTCAAGCAGTTTTCCCACCAAACCATGTGCCTTCTCTCATGATGGATGAGGTGACAGCAAAGCCTGGTCCATGTCACACATGAATCAGTCTGTGAATCAAAGAAGTTTCCAGAAGTAGAGAAATGAGTAAAGCAGAACACTCAAGGCAGGGGGGATTCCTTGTGTGCTCATGGCTCTAACTCTGGCTGTACCTTAAACACTCTTGGAGTGAAAGAATCCCCCTGAAGCTGAGCAATGTGAAGGCTCCCTTCATCACTCTCAGACTATGAGGCTTCCAAAAGAAGGACCAGAAGGGTTGTGGCCTTTTCCACCTTATCTGCTCTCTGTTCCTGAGTCATGGTGAAGATGTGGCTCAGTGTGGGTAGACGGTGTGTCAGGAGCTGGGGGACCAGAGAGAAGAAGCTCCCCATCACCAGAATCTCAGACCCAGAAGGGTCCTCAGAAGCATCAAGTTTGATGGATACCTGAGCTAGAATCTCCTCCAATACACCCCTATGAGCAAGCACCCAGCTCTGCTGGAAGGCTCCCAGGGAGGGAGAGCTCCTGACCTCCGGCAGTCTTTCTGCCCTTCCCACCTGGGGGAGCTGGAACTGTTGGGACCTTCTTCTTAACATAAAGATGAAATCAGCCTCCTTTGTCTTCCCACCAATACCCCAGGGGCTGTGACTAACCCAAATGAAACAGGAGAAACAGGACTGTTTTGCACAAATTTCCTCACCCTTTCATAGGCTTCGAGCTCGTCAAAATCTTTGTCTCTCTCTTTCTTTCTCAGTGATGTTGCCCATGCATATTCAGTGTGGCTCCTTCTGGTGGAGAGCTGTGGCCTCCTGAGCATTATAATCCAGTAAATGCCTTTTCCGTGTTCATCCCAACTTATACCTGTCTGCAGATTACTTCAAGTCCTTGCCTGAGACTTGAACACTTGAGTGGCTCTGGGCAGTCTCTCTAGTGGAGGGGAATGGAAGCTCTTGTTGCCTGCTCCTCGAAGGTGATTCCTGTCCACATTCTCCCATGTCTCTTCCACAAAGGCTCCACCTGACCATCTGGAAGCCTTCCTTCAGGTGTTATGTTTTATAGGCACCTAAGCAGTATATGGGCACTCCATGAACAGAAAGGGGAAAGCCTATGCACAGCCTGACATCCGGCTGGCACCCATCTTTTCCCAAGCATGTTTCCTGGATGGGATCCTACTGAGCATATGGCTTTTTGTTGAAAATAGGCCCCAGTGCCCCAGTGCCCTTTGGGTCATGCTCAACTGTCTTCTGCAGTACTGCTTTTGCTTAACCTTTGAACTAATTTCCTGGATTCCATCCACATTACTGATACACTGTCAGTGCACGGATATGGGTCAGGCCAAGATTGTAAGGCTAATGTCTTGCACAGGTCAGGAAGCTTTCTTTTGGTCCCAATCCACACCTTGGCTAGCTATCATATGACTTCGTGGTGATAGCTGCTGGCCACACGCATGAAAGAGTCTTAAAGGATCAGCCATTAGAGGAACAAGTCCACATGCCTCAACATGTCTAAGGTAGGTTTGTAGGAAACTTCAGGGTTTGAAAAATACCTTATACATATGAGAGAATCCAAGTGGGTCATAGTGGTCTTGCCATCTGAAGTGACTTGGGCTCAAGGCTGACCATTTTCCTGATGAATGGGAGAGTCTTTCTCTGCACCTGAAAACTGGTATAGAAGGAGCTTCTTGGGGCCATCTCGAATCCTTGCCCCATGCACCCCATGAAGCCAAGATGCCCACACAGAATCACATTGGGCCATACCCTCCAAAGAAAATGCCCCAAGGTCATCTCACCCACCACATCCTTCCAACCACCAATTCTTCCGCTCTCGCCCTTGCATTGGGAGTCATAAATAAACCAAATCACCCTGGCATTTTCATGACTGATATTGGTTTATCCTGCCAAAGGCTTTCTCCCCCATTCTATAAGAAGATGCCACAGTGGGAAATGTTTAAATAGAAGGAATGAATTTCAAATGGTAGAATTCCTTTTCTTGTGATCTGAAGGTCAGTGGAATATTTTGGAAGAAGAGGAGAGATGGAGGAGAAGGCAGTAGACAACCTATAGCCAGTTCAGCTATCAGGCAGGCAGTAAGAATTTCGGGCTTCTTGGCTTTGTTCAAACCTGCAACTTAGTCTTTAGTTACCAAGGAAATGAAACATCCTGCCTATTGCAGTTACAATAAAGTCACATAACCCCTCTCAGATTCTATTTTATCATTTCTAAGATGGGGATAGTAAGGCCTCATGAGGGTCACTGTGAGGTTCAAATAAGATGATATCCATGAGAAGCTTTGTAAATCAAGGTGCTACGTATCCCTGTGAATTGTTGTTAGGGAAGGTACTTACTGCTTTCTCCTCCCCTCCCCCCATATAACCTCTTCTCTCCCATCTCTGCGCTTTTGTACTAGCTGTCCCTCATGTCTGGCACCCCAACGCCCTCAGCTTTGACTCTGAGGGTCTCTAGTTTCCTACAAAGCTCAGCTGAAAAACAACCTCTTACATGAGATGTTTCCAGACCCCAAGGTCCCCTTGTCCTCCGGCTCCTACCTCTACCCCCATCCTCGTTCCAATCCAGACATATCACCTGCTACCTAGGAGACCTTGGACTCTGTTTCCCTCTTTATAAAACAAGAGTCTAGAATAGCTGGTCTCTCAAGGCCCCTCCAACTCCAAATCTATGGCCTTATGGTGCTAAGGCCTCATGTCTCCTTGCTGTAGTAGATGATTTTGAAAGTGACCTTCAGCCTGTCTAGGACTACAGAAGTGTGGCCACTTTAAAATACAGATGTATGTAGCTTAGTCCTTCTGTGGCGAACATCAGTCCATGATGCCGAGCCAGGAAGGAAGAAGCAGAGTGGTCCCCACGAAGTGACCATCTATCATTTCCCCTCCCCAGCATCCTCTCTCAGTTCAAATGCCTCCCTCCCTCCCTACAAGCTATGCACTGCAAAGGGAACGAGGCCAGGCCAAGAGGACAGGAGCCCAGGGCCAATCAATACAGCCAAGCTTTGCAAACCAGATCTGCCCTGCTTGCCTTCTTATCAGCCACACATGATTCAGCATCAATGAAGTGCAAAGAGCAGGGCCATCTTTCTGCTTGGCTCCTTTGGTCAGCCATGGCCTTGCCTGACCATCCTCGGACAGTCTGGAGGATGACATATGGAATCTGGGAAGGGGGCTCTGCTGTCAATCCCCCAGAATGCCCAGGGTGAGCCAAGCCAGAAAGAAGGGAGGCTGGGAAGGCATTTCCCTATGTCAGGGCAGACCCACCACTGTGCATCTAGGGACCATGGTTGGGGAAGCCATGCAGTAGGGCTTTTCTGGAGGGGCTGTCTTCACAGGAATCTAGATCTGAAACCAGAAGGGGGACATCTGAAACCAAAAGGGCCCCCAAGTCCAGTCATTGGACAGATAAAGAAATTGAGGACAAAGGAGGTGAAAGGGCTTGTTCATAGTCACATATGTAGAAACATCAGACGCAGGATTTGAATTCAGGTCCTCTGACTCCAGGATTCTTTCCACTAAATCAATGTGTTAATATCTAAGACTGAGAGGGACCTCTTGGGGTCACTGTGCTTGCCCTGACCCCTCCAGGGCCTAGAAGTTGACTCACTGTTTCCTAAGGAGATCTGGTTTGCTCTGGTACCATTTGAGCACATTTATTGATTTGTCTGTTTGCTTATCATTCTCACGGCCAGGAAGTTCTTGACCAAATCCTGCCCATGCAATTCACCAAGCATTTATGAAATGTAACCCACCACAGGGGATATAAGACATGGTCAGTGCTCTCAGGAAGCTGACCATCTTAATAGAAGTACTAAGACATGAACACCAGGACCTCAGATGCAGGACTGGGCATGCAGAGTCCACAGAGTGGTCCAGACAGAAGACTGAGAGAAAGCTGAAGCAGGAGGAAACCACGGGCCTCCCTCAACCCCCAAAGCTTGGGGAGATGAGGACAAGTCTCCCAAAGGAAGCAAGACCGGGAGTTGGGCCAAGCAGGTAAGAAGGAGTAGAGGTGAGCAGGAATGGGGGACTGCCCACCTTGACTTCCCCCACTTAGGGCCATTCTCTCATCCTCATTCCTTTCCCAGGTCCTTGTCCCAGGATCCCAGGATTCTTGTCCCTCCCATCACACATCTCCCCTCGAAGCCTGGCAATGGCTCTCAAGGAGGAGGCTCCTCTGGGGCCTTAACAGGACTTGTATCTTCAGAAGACAAAGCAAGATTCGTTTGATAACAATGATAGTATGCTCATGTAGCTACAGAGACCATGATGAGTGATACTACTGCTTTTATCCTTACTAACAACTGGGGACCCCAGGACCCTGTACAAAGATGTGGTGAGCCTCAGATATAGTCAGATCAATCAACCAATCAATGAGCATTTATTAGCTGCCTACTATAGGGAAGACCCTAGGGATACGAAGCCAAAAATAAAAAAGTCCTGCTTTTATGGGGCTTGTGTTTTGCTTGGAGTCAGGAAGTCCTAGGTTGAAATCCTGGCTCGAACATGCATTAGGAGGGCAGAGTTTATAATCTCAAAGAGGATCATAAACATGTCTGAAAGGTTCGGAACCGCCGGATATAAGAAACTCTCAAAGTAGAAGGTAGAAGAATCAAAACATATATTTAGGCTCCACAGTAACCAACCCATGAACCAGCAACCCCATTTTGATATATTGATCAAAAGCTTCCAGGCCCAATAAGTACGCCTTGAAAGAGTAACCAGGAGGCTACAGAGAAGCATGATTGCGTAAAGCAAAATCATGCTTCCCCCTCTATGGTAAAAAGATTACCCACTGGCCTGAAGTCTTTGTTCAGCTTCCTCCCGTAGGTCAGCTCTGCTACTGGCAGCTCCTGCTTCAGCTTCGGCTGTGGCTGTAGTTATAGCAGCCTCTGGCTCCAACGGAAGCTGTTTTTAACCATCCGGCTTCTTCGGGGGTGTAAGGTACACGGGGAAAGCACAGGTTCTTTCGATCAGCTTAAGCAAGGTGAAGGGGTTGACCGGGAAAGCACAGGTTCTTTCCATCAGTTTAAGCAAGGGAAGCAAGGTGAAGGGGCCGACAAGCTTACTCCAGTCCAACATACAAACAGCATTCAGTTCAGGGGAAAAAGCCAAACTAGTCAAGGGCACTTGTTGACTAAGTGCTAAGGAGCCCATTTTTGGTTGCCAATACAGAACACTAACTAGATGTGTGACCCTGGTCAAGTCACTTAAATTCTCATTATCCTTATCTGTGAAACAAGCAGGTCAGACTTCATGAGTTCTAAGGGTCCTCTCAGCTCTCAATCTATGACCCCATTATGATCACTGCAAATATATGTATGTGTGTGTACACACACACACACACACACACACACACACACACACACACACACACATATACACATACATATGTCTATGTCTATTTATCTTTCCTTTTTGTCTTTGTATTCCTAGGGCCTAGTACATTGCCTGGTATACAGCTAATGCTCAAAAAATGTTTGGTGTCAAATGACATTGAGTTAAGTAGGGAAAATCTGGAAGTATTGACAAATAAATTGGCAACACGTCGACTTAAGTGTTTACTCGATGCCAGTCACTTTGCCAAGTGTAAAAACTAATGAATGCAAGCCAGCCCTTGCCCTCAGAAAGCTTAGATGCCCACAGAGAGAACAACAGATAAAGGGGAGTTGGGAAGTAGGGGTGGGGGAAGGCAGGATCCTTTGGAAATGGGGACCACAGAGGAGCCTGATTCTGGGCAAGATAAGGGGGAAGCTCAGCATTTAGAGTCCAGGATGGTTTCAGGGACAGAGGAGGATGGCTGGAATGTGAGTGGCATGGCTTCAGAATCGTGGCTGCTGAGTCTGGGGGCCCAGCTTAAGACAAGTCCTTAGAACATCCATTTTGCTCTAGTCAACTCTCCTCAAATTATCTCCATTTCTAAGAAATGTCAGCTTGAGGAGGGGTGACCTAGCTTTCCTGTACATGGCTCAGCACTTTGTTTTCATTCAGCAAGGTAGAAGAACAGCAGGCTCCTCCCCCCCCAAATTTAGGAGACATGGCAGGAACCGTGTGAGTTCCTTTTCTGGGCTGGGGCTGCTTTCTCCCACTCCCTGCTGGCTGTCTCTGTCTAACCACTTATGGGGGCACCCTCTGCCAAGGGAATCCCACCCCTCCTAGATGCCTTAAACAGTATAACTGAAATAATTTGGCTTTTCCTGGATGGTGCAGGGAAATTATCTGGAATCTCCATTTGACAAATATTTCTAAACCTATTATATCCAAGGTACCACAGCCAGAGAGGGAGGATTATTTTATCAGCTCCTCAAAGATAATAATTTTAAAAACTGGTGCAACTCTAATCATGGAGCCAAACAGGACATGGAGCCTTTGGGACATGGAAATGTCTTCCTGGGGCCTTTAATTAGCATTTTATTGTCAAAGGAAAGAAAACATGCTCTAGGAATATGAAAGTGATTTTCTTTTTAAAGGATCAGAAATCATTCTTTCATTTGATTCTAAAAATATTTTCTCACATTGCTTTGAAGTAAGATTTGATGTTGCTAGTTTCTAAATACCTAAGAGAACAAAAATTGGATTCTCTTCAGCAAATTTGAAGAAACTGAGGATTAGATTCAACATGACCCAGGCTGGAAAATCTCTATCTCCTTAGTCGATTATCCGGTCCAGAGGAGGTACCCTTGCTTAGCCTTCTGTGGCCTTGAATCAACTCGCAAAACAAATTCTTAAGCAGCATTTCCTGGTAGAGAAATTTATTGTGTGTTGGGTTTTAGTCCATGAGGACACCCCAGTCTCCATGATGGGTATGCAAAGCCCTGCCATAAGGCATCTTGGGAGGACAGGCTCATCAAAGCTCAGCCTGAACTTTTTATACCTTCTTTTTCAAATGTATTTGTAAAATTCTTTAGCATCACCAGATACTAAATGGGATGGACAGTCACATTATTTAAGGATAGTCTCCAGAAAGCAATTTTATGAAAAAGGTTCAATTATGCTCAAATGTTCAATCCTCCCTAAAAGGCTTCACTGGTGTATGGTTACAGGCAGCCATTGGCCACACACAGCCCTGACTCTTCCATCCAAACAATTCCCCCCTCCCCACAAATGTTTTATTTTTCCAAGCTCATCACTATAACCCAAATCCCAATGGACCAACCACTTGGGGAGAAGTCTGGTCCTAGGTGCAGCAGTAGCTGAACTGCACACATGTGGCTTCCATGCAAAAGGAATTTTCTAATAAGAAATGGAGATTCACCATCTCTTATCTTCAACTAGGGGCAACTAGGTGGTGCAGTGTACAGAGCACTGGGCCTCTTCCTGATTTTGCATCTGGCCTCAGACACTTACTACCTGTGTGACCCTGGACAAGTCGCTTCACCCTGTTTGCCTCAGTTTCCTCATCTGTCAAGTGAGCTGGAGAAGGAAAGGGCAAATTACTCCAGTATCTTTGCCAAGAAAACCTCAAATGGGCCCATGAAGAGTTGAACATGACTGAAATGACTGAGTAACAACAGAAATGTTCAACTGATTATCCCCAGCACATGTTTTTGAAAGAGTAGGATAGACCATGGATATGGACTTGGATTTGCAAATTCCTCCAGCCTCATCTTCTCTGGCAGTTCCTTGCTCTACCTGCAATCTGGCTGCTGAATGACTGCTCCCGTCCTTTCTTCCACTGGGAGAAAGGCTGTCAATGATTCTCACGTCCTCAGCGAGCTCTTCTCCATCAAGACAGAGGACAGAATACAGTGTGCTATTTTTAGCCCTGCTGGCACTCACTTATCCTTGCTGGGCATGGTTTTCCAGACTGCCCAGCCTCAGTGAATCAGCTCTCAGCTTTTGTTGTCCAGATAATCAACCAGTGTTCCTTTGCTGGCTTACATTTGGGCCAATCCACAGGGATCTTTCTTTCTGCTTCATGGTGGCTTATAGAAGGATTTCCAGCCAACAGAACAAGTCATACATCCTCTAAGTCATCATGGAGAGGCACGAACAACCAAAGGGCAGCTCCAGATATTACAGTCAGGTCCACCAGCATTGCACAATCAAAGAACTGAGCTCAGCAGCCTGGAGTCCAATGTTAGAATGAGCAGCCCTGACCGCTGGTCATCCATTTGGCCTTAGCTGGAGGACCCTCTAGTGAAGGAGCATCCCTATCTACACCAAGGCTGCCCATTAACTCTTGAATAAGAAGTTTTTCCTGGCCTTAAACCCAATCCCCAGTGTATCTCATTCTGCCCTCTGGGGCCTTCCATAGGACAACCCTTCAAGCATTTGGACCTGCTACATTCTGTGCCCAAATCACCTCTCCCCCAGGCTAGACAGTCCCATTATATCCCTCTAAGTCTTTTCTTCTCCAGGCTAAATATTCCCATTTCCTTCAGACAATGCCAAGAACTCAAGATGTCCTAAACCCAATTCCTCAGCCAAGCTTTACCCTTAAGCCATAACTATCTGTAAGCCTAAAATTACTGAAAGCCTTCAGAGGTGCCTTGGATGGTTGGCCTGGATGACCACTGAATCATTGTGGATTATCATTTGGTCTTTCTGACACTCAGTCCCCTACCTCTAAAATGCCCTTGTATTTAGTTCTGGCAATCAGAATGGTAAAGGGCTCTGGTCGATTGGAGGCCTGGGGGTGCTGAGCCTGGGGAAGAAACGATGTGTCTCATGCACTGGAAGAACTTAGGTTTGTCCTACTTGGCCCCAGGGGGAAGAATCGAGTGTAGGGAAGCAGCTAAGGTGTCCTTAGAGGGCAGGGTAAACTGCCAAAGGATCAATTTCTTATTCATTAGAGGTGTCCTCAGCTGGACCAATTCCCTGACTTCCTAAGTACTCCAGAACTTGCTAGACCTGACATTCTTGGAACCCATATGACACAAACTGCCTCCTGGAGAGTCAGACAAGTGACCACCCGACTGGCCGAAGCAAAGGACAGCCTCAGATCTCAGTCCATTTGTCCTCCAAGTGACACCTGAGCCCTGAGGCTGCAAGGTGTCTCAACCAGCATGCCTCACTTCCAGAAAACCAAGCTCCAGCAGAAGTCAACCTCTCCTGTAGGGACAATGGGGTCATCACTAGAAAAAAAAATGACAGACTGGGAAAATAGAAAACCAACAACCATCCATCAGCACAGCTGTCCTTGGCTAAACAAATGACGTCGTCTGTGCTGCAGCATCTTTGACAAATCTGCAGGCTTGCTCAGATCCAGTGATGAACCTACCAGTGGGGGAGGAGTCTCGAGGACCTGCTTCCCCACCCAGGCCAAAGGGCAGAACTGCTCTCTACCCTTTTGACTGCAACCAAACCATAATATTCACTGTAACCATCTCCTACCTCCAGTCTGAGCCCCATCCCCTGCAAACCCAGGGTAACAGTTTGCTGTGACTGTCCCAGCCTTCTCCAGTGGGTGAGAATCCGCATTTACTGTGAGCCTTTCTGGGAATTTAAACACTGGACCCCAAGGGCAGCCCAGTGCTGTCCTGCATAAAATGGAAACTAAAAATATATAATCCCTAATAAGGACGAGATTTCAATTTCAGACAACAGGGAATCACAAGTCTGCTGCAAGGCTGACGCACCAACGATAATAGTTTATGAAGAACGAATTACAAAACAACCACTGCCACCTCCCGTCACCCCTACCTGCTGCTGCTTTTTTCTTTTCAATCCTGGCTGGCAGTGGGGCCTCTCTGAGTGGAGTCTCTAGTGTGGGGCAGCCATAGAGGGTGATGACCCTTGGCAGCTCAGATAGGTGATGATGTAAAGTCTTGGAAAGAAAATCAGCTGCTTAAAAAATATGCCGGGTCCGGGCGGAGTTACCTGCAGCTCTTGTCTGAGTGGTACCGAGCATTTCTCTCAGGGCCCTTGCCTGGAAATAAAGGGGACCACTAAGATCCCATCCAGCTGCAATCATTTGTAAATTCCAAGTCACCTGCCCAAGGTGACTAATATTGAAAGGAATCTGGCAGCTAGCTGGAGTGGTTGGAGCCCCGTGCCGGGACAAGAGGCTTCCTCTCTGACATCGGGGCCAGTCCTGAGGACATGAGACTGCACCTCTGACAGCAGGGTCAGTCCTGAGTTGTGCCTGGGATGAGCAGCGAGCCTCGGTATCAGCTGGCTGCAAGGGGAGGGTTTTCTAGCCAAACCCACTCCAGCCACATCATGGGTTCACTCCCAGCAGGTTTGGAAGCTGGGGGCTCCCATCAGCACAATCCCCAATCCTGGAATTATGCAGAGGTCAAAGGATCCTTGAGTTAGAGGTGGAAGGAAGATCAGAACTGTGCCCCCCTCTTCATTTAACAGAAGCAGAAACAGAGGCCTGAGTGACTTGCCTGTGGTCATCAGTCATAGCCGAAGACCAAAAGACCGAAAACAACTTGGAGGCACCACCTCATCCCCATCTAATTACTGCCAATGGCAAAATAACTAAAAGCAAGAAATTCAATAAAAGCACCCACCTCCCAGGATTGTTGCGTGGATTGAATGAGAGCACACACAACAAAGCACTTGGTCAACCTTAAAAGCACTCTGTGAATTCTAGTTCTGATCATAATTCTTGCTGCCAGGACAGGGTGCTGGAGAAATAGACACACTCAGTTATTGCTGGTGGAGTTGTATGCTTATAGAATATTTTTTGGAGACTAATCTGACAGTAGTCAGCACAATTATTTTTAAAAAATCATCCTTTTTAAAAAAGGCTATTTGTATAGATGTATTATTTGTAATTAAAGAAAAAAATAAAACGTCCAACCAGAGAGTAATGATTAAATAAATGGAAGTTCATGAAGGCGGTGGAATGCTGAAATTCAATTAAGACTCTTAAGTGTGCAGAATATAAAGAACTCTACAAAGACCTTTCTGAAATAACGCAAGAGGGAGAAGGCTGAGGCAGAAGAATGGGGCAAGCACACCTATGGATGATGCCAGCTGTATCAAAAGGAAGAGGAATGAAAGAGAAACAGTAAAGCCCAATGGAAAGAGAGCGGGAGGAGCGGCTGACAACTCCTGGTGGCTTTTGTGTACAGAGATAAATGTATTTAAGCCTAAAGAGTTGCCAAGCTCGTTAACTGGTTATTTACAATAATCTCTTTTTCAAAAATAGGGATGGTACCAGATTATGAGGGGCTGTAAAGGTTAGGTTACAGACTGACCCTGTGTCTATTGGCAATGAGGGGCCATGGAATAGTGCTGACCACAGGCGTGACCTGGCCAGATTCTGTGGTCAAATGGCCTGGGGCCAGAAATGACAGCTCTTTTAGTGCCTTCCCAGGCTGCCCCATGGGATACTTCTCTTCCTGGGAGAAGGTGTTTTGGGGGGAGGTTGGGGGGATTGTCTTGCTGATGTCACTAAAGATACTCATCAAGGCAGATGACACACCTCCCCCCCCCCCGCCCCGTTAGACATGGGCTCCCATGGGACACAACTCTTGATGACACTTGTCAGAGTCAGTGAATAAAATGAATCCTCTCCAGACACAAACGATAGGTCTTGGATTACCGGTCACCACAAAAGCCCAATGATGGGTCTATCATTAGTGAACAGCATTAGAAACTGTCTTATTCCCTATTGATCTCAGGTCAACAATCTCTTAACCCCTCCCCCAGCAGCCAGCAACCAGAATGGGGGAGGGGGCACTCGCCCTAGGTGCCTCATAACCTTTGAGAGGTCATCTATGTTGGGGAACTCCCTTCCCTTCTGTGGGCCTGTTTCTTCTTCTGTGAAATTAAAAGACTGGACTTGAGAGCTTCCCAGGTGATGCCCATCCCTAAGATAATGGGCCTCACAAGGTCAACAGTGAGCCTTAGAGGGTTCAGCCAAATGGATGCAACATCTCTCACTCCTACTTTACAGGGCTGTGGACTGGAGGTCAGGGATGGATGGAGGGCCAGATCTGCCTGGGCTCAGTTCTTCTGGGCAAGTGGACATTTCTCCTGGTCTCCTTTCTCTCTTCCCTGTTTCCTCACCTGAGATCCCAACGGCATCAGAGCCTTCTATTTCCTAGCTTAAAGGTCTCACCTGGGCCCAGAGGAAAGAAAAAAACATGAATGATGAATGACTGGACAAAGGGTTACTGTAGATGGAGGGGCAGACTTTGCCCTTCCTGATGGGGCCCAGAGCAGACAGAGCAGGGGCAGGGCACTGGCCCTCGCTTCGGTCCCCACCCTTTCAGGGTTTTCCTGACTTCAGCGATGCCCAGGCAGTCACAGAACACAGAAGAATGTGGTCTAGCACCAGCTTGGGGTGGCCATCATCTTCCAGATGCCAAATTACAGACTGAGCTCTTAAAACCTTATTACTGTCTTGAAGAACTGGGCGGATCCAATACACTTTCATTCCATCAATGTTTTCTGACCTCAAAGCGGAGCTCAGAGACCCTTCCTCATCTTACTGACTGGAGGGCTGCCCTCCAATACAGGCTATTCTAGATAATAAAAATAGAGCATCCTATTAACTGCCTTGCGTAACCTGGGATTAACTAGATGGCTTCTCTTCCTTTGGACATACTTTGTGTTTAGTTATATATGAGTGCTTTGTTTCTCCTTATAAAAAGTGAACCTCTTGAGAGCAGGCGTCACGTCATTTTGGCTCTCTCCACAGTGCCTAGCACTGAGAATGCTGAATGAATGAATGCAGATAATGTACTAGGTGCCAAGCAAATACAAAGCAGTCTGGGTCCTCAGAGGGCTTACATTCTACTGTGGAGGGTACCCACTACACGGATCAGCAATGCAAAATCGTACAAAGTAATGACAAAGTAGGAGGGGGGAAGAAACTCGGCATACTAGGGTTTGGGACTATAGCTGCACAATCCAGTCAACACAGGTCAGTTATGTGTGTCCTGTGTGTTTGTCCATGGGGGTGTAAGTTGCTTGTTAAATTTCCAAGCCCCAGTCGACAATACCTAGGGTTTTTCTCCTTTTCTGGGGGAGTTATTCCGGTTTGGGATGTCAAGGAATAGGCACCCTGGCACCTGAGGAAACGACAGGGCTTATGGGCACCTGCCAAACTCCCCTCCCCTGCTCATGTGACCCTCCCTCACACTAAAATGATAGAAGGAAGCAGACCTTCCCGTCGCCAGATCACCGAAACCCTAGGCGATCAGACCTTCAATCTGCACCCAGGATCAATTCAGGTTGGCCCTGTCTGGTCAGGGGTTAGGGTCCATTTGGTTTTATACCAACACTGACAAAGGGAGGTGGAGCCTTTTACATACTCAATAATCTAGGGTAAGCGGGGGGCCCAGATACCTTGGAACGTACCAGTCCTGTAAGTAGGTCAGCCAAGGATAAATGAGGGGATTTATAGAATCCTTGGGTGCCAGGGTCTGCACTCATGGATTCATCAGGCATTCCAGCTGTTTCTGTCTACACATGCTTTCTCACTGGAGCTTGGAATCTGGTCTAAGCAGACTACATCACCAGGGTTTTAATTTTCGTCCTTTCTAAGGGTGGAGATTATTTGGATGTCTGCAGGGAGAGGTTAAAACTAGGTTAGCTTTAGTTTAATCAACATCCCTTGAAACTCAAGGTTCATTTCTGGTATTCCAGTGGCAGAACTACCTAGAGGAATGAAAGTCCCCCTCCCATACCCCCTCCACACCCCCATCCCCAACCAGGTTACTGAAAACACATTAGTCATTTCCATTTGGGGCAGAGTGGGCAGGGGAAGGGAAGGCTTGATTCTGAGGCAGGGGATTTGGCCGCCAACAGACTCCCCATGCCAGCTGGTCTGGCACCCACTTTTTAACACCCAGATATATTTGCAGAGAGGTAGCCTTCCTACAAAGGATGAATAAAGGCGAGGCTTCTACAGACTTCCTTCCAAATACAGCCCGACTGACAAATGTCCAAGAAAAGCCAGCACGTCGCAGCTTGAGGTCCATCTGCACTCCTCACTGGGTGCGTGACCATCCTGACTGTGCGGCAGCATCCTTCAAGGACAAAGGGGAGTACGGGGAAAGAAGGGCCCTCAGTGCCAATTAACCTCCTCGTTGTTCTCACTACGGTCTCATTCTCATCTTTTCTAATGGGCTCCAGTTAGAAATAGTCCTGAAACAAGTCAACAGCCTGCTACTAAAACTTGATATTTTGTTGTCCAACCCCCACCCTCATTCAGGTGGAAGTTACTTGAGGGCAGGGACTGTCTTTTGCCCCTTTTTTATTTCCAGCACTTAGCACAGTGCCTTCCACATAGTAGGGGCTTAATGTTTATCGACTGAAAAAACCCTTCTTTTTAATGTTCTGTGGATTGCTGTATGGGTAGAAAATAACTGCACTTTGTGGTCAAATGTTGATTATGACGAGGGCATGGGGTTGTGATGGGGATGAGATCTGAACTCCTAAGAGGAAAAGGCCATGTCTTTGGGGTCTGGACCCCTGAAAGGAAAAGTCCCTGGATTTTCCCTCCTGGGGCAACCGGCCCTTCCCAGTTAATTATCTGCCCTTTCCCTGTGGCCCGCAAGGTCTGCCCCTGCCCCCTGCCCAGATGCCACTCCCTTAATTCCATCTAGACTCTTCTGTTTCCACAGTTTTCTGCATAAAATATCTATCTTGCCTCTGTTAAAGAGTCTGGCCAATACGGCAAACGTTTAGAATCAAGCCCACCGCGACCTGTGTTCTAATAAACTTCGTCTTTAGCTGAAAACAGGCTTGGGTCAAATTCATTCAAGGCAGGACCTGCATCGCTTGCCCTTCAATTTTGGGGTCCCAGCACCCCTAGACCTCAACAGTTGCACTTGTGATTTCCTCAATATAGGAAACTCTCAGGTGAGGAAACACCCTCCTCTGATGCAGTGCAGCCCTTTCTGGAAGAACTGACCAGAGCATTGCCGGGTTAAGTAACTCGAACCTCCAGGAGGTATCAAAGGCAGGATTTAAACCTAGGTCTTCCTGAAAGTCCTTGTTATTCAGTCATTTTTCAGTTATGTCCGACTCTCTGCGATCCCATTTGGGGTTTTCTTGGCAGAGATCCTGGAGTGAGTTGCCTTTTCCTTCTCCGACTCATTTCTCAAATGAGGAAGCAGAGGCAAACAGGGTGAAGTGACTTGCCCAGGGTCACACAGCTCGGAAATGTCTGAGGTCACATTTGAACTCAGGTCTTCCAGACTGCAGGCCCCTCACTGCAATGCCACCTAGGTGCCCTGTACACTACTACTGCTTCTCGTGATTAATATTATCATCAATGTTGTCATTATTCCTTCCTTCATTCCTAAATCAGACATATTCCTTGAGAGATCGCCAAGTCGAAAACTCTGTGGGAGACACAAAGGTGACCACCGCCTGCCCTGCCCTGCCCTGTAATCTAGCACGAACAAAACCAATAAGACAGATCAGGATGGATGCTGCACAAACCGTGTTCCAACTGCCATAGGACGGGGCTGAACCGATCCATCACCACCACCGACTACGTGCCTACTGTGTTCTAGCGAGATGAAGGTGACCCAGTGGTTGCCGTCAAAAAGCTTATAGTCTAGAGGAGAAGTACACGTGAATTAGTAAGAGATCTCCTCATCTCTGCTCTCTGAGAAGCAACGTGGGGAAGACTGTAGAGAAAAGTGAGGCCCCGGGGTCGGGTCACCCGAGTCCTCGGCCTCTGCGCCACCCACCACAAGGGAAGGTTGACATTCCTGTGACCGCTCCTCTGTGGACACAGCTGGATGCGATCATTACCCCTAAAGGCCATTTGGTTTGATAACATATCCACTGCCATGTATAATTTACATAATGTTTTACAATTATTCATTAATATGCAAATTTGAGGCGAGAGATAAGGAGACTTAGAAATTCAAGGCAAATCAGGCCCGGGCACTTAGAGACCTTGAAGATCCCAAAGGCTTGAAGGGTATTTAGTGTCGGGTGAGGCACTGGAGGCTTTGCCCCAGGGAGGGAGCAGATAGCACTTGCACTCCTTCCCAAGTTAGAAGCAACTAAGCTTAGCCTCTAGGTAGAAAGAGAAGCCCCAGAGAAGACATCGCAGAGAGCTTCTGTTCAGTTTCACTCTTCCCTGTTCTTTCTCCACTGACAATTAACCTTCCACCACAAGGTGGCCTCGGAGTGTCTAGGGTCTCTCCTCCTCACCCCCAAGCTTCCCCTTAGGGTTTTGTGTAGGGCTCAGGCCTTTCCCTTGAGCTCCCTAATTCTCACTGATCTTGGTGTTGCCTATGGCACACAATGGTACTAGATGCAAAGTCGAAGATACGAGGGGCCCACCATGGGCCAGAATCTCACCCATGTTATCACTGGTTCAAGGGTAACGTGAGGTCTCTTCTGGGTCGATAGGCATGTGGCGCTCGGGTTCTGGAGGGCCTTCCTGAGTGGGAACAGGCGCCCACCAAGCAGAGATCAACTTTGGACCAATCCAGATGAAGAGGCCAGTGAGTGCATGTCATGGCACACTCACACTGAACCTGCAGACTGAGACAGTCATGAAACACTCAGCTCTCCTCTCCTCCAACAACATTCATGAAAAACAGAGAAGGGAAATGAAACGGGGAAAGGGAGAAGCGCCTTTTTTACTTGAGCAGTATTGTTCATATAGTAAATGCATAAAAGCCAGGAAATTCAGCTGTCGTTCCCATAGCAACGAGAGCTATGGGCCTCCTGGCCCGCAGAAATTAAGTTATAAAAATTAACATGGCTTGTAGCCCAAGGAAATGCAAAGGCAGATTTCAGCAGGAATGGTTGACAGTCTTTCTAAATGCAAAAAGTCGGCCAAGGCACGTGCCGACCCCTTCCCCACCTTTGCTCAAGGCTCATGGAGGTAGGGCTGCCTAGTGCAGGCTCATGGCCTTTCATTCCCTCCCCCCCAACCTAGCCCCAGCCTGGGCCATAACTTAGAGACTGTGGGTGATTGATGAGAAAATAAAACTCCACGCAAGGCAAGCCTCAGTTCTAACCCCATTTACCTAATCCCTTAGGAAAGGAAGTAATGTTCTCATTATCATTCGCACACGTCTACATCCTGCAAAAGAGGCAGTTCTCAGCTGCTGCTAAGATGAGACCTGTACTGAGAGCAGCCTTTAAAGGGATCCTGAGGGGTTTCAGCCCTTCAGGGGCTCCCGATGGTGGGAGGGAGAGACCTCAGACTTCTCTGCCAGCACAAAGTGGAGGTTCTCCTCCCCCTCTGAAATGGGTAGTGACACCAGAGGAGGCAGAAGGGCTTCCCAGGGACCCCTTCATGTCCAACGTGGCTCACAACTCTGTGTGTCTACTCGGAGCCTTGCCTGGCTGGTTGGCAAAGACTCCCCACCAGTGAACCAAAAGAGGATTTCTTGTTCTTAGCCAGCATCTACTCGCCTTCTGAGATGGACCTGACTGAGGGGAAGGACTCCATAGTCCATGGTGCCAAATGGCTGGGCAGCCACAATGCTGGGCAGAGAGACCAGCCAAGGCCATTTCCCTGCAAGGACACCTCAGCGCTTCCACAGTATTTCGGGAGCTCCTGTCCCGCACAGGGAATGGGCCACTGCACCTAAGGTTCCTGTCTTCCCATGTGTTAGTCTCACATACGACAGGTGGGTTATCTTTGTTCCGCTTGCCCCAGACCTCAAAATGAGGAGTGATGGGTGGAATTTGACAAGTTGCCAACCAAGGTGTGCTTTCAGGACAATACAAGCCATGCCAAAGCTGCCCTTAGAGGCCAGAGGTGAGGACCGCTTGTCAAGTGTGAGAAGAATGATCATAAGAACAACACTACCATTCACAGAGCACTCTGAGGTTTGCAAAACATGCACTTGCAACAACCCTGGGAGGGAGATAATGTAATTACCCCTATTTTACAGGTGAGGAGACTGAGTTGTGAGAGGTTAAGTCATTTGCCCAACTTGACTCCAGGAACAGAGGTCTTGGTTATGTCACAGTTGGCTGGATGGCTTCTGCAATCTTTCACTCTGGGATGCTGTGAGTCTGAGAGACTCTACAGGTGCCTAACCTACACTAAGGGGCTGATATCCACCCTACAAACATCTGGCTCAGAAGCTCCCAATGGTCACTTGAGGTTCATTTTCCATTTTGTTGTTTGTCCTTCAGACCAAAAGAACCAATGACACCAGAAGGATGATGTACTGACTTGCGAGTGAACTGGAGTTAAGTGAAGCAGGGCTGTACAACATCACCACCCTCACTTTCTTCCAGCGTCATCTGAGTCCAGTGGCAGGACACAGGTTAGTACGACTGGGGATGGCCCTGCCATTTTTCATTTATGGACACAGATGGGAGGCATCCTTTGCATTTGGAGGGGACCCAGAGGCAAGAGCCAAGAGAAGACTCAGGCACTCCCCAGCTTCCAAGCATGATTCCAAATTCATCCAATGGTCATGTCTTGTGAAGTCTTAAGTCAGTCACCCATGGAAGGGTAGGTTTGTGGGGGTGGTGTCAAGTCACACGAACTGCTGGAGAGAGGCTGACTTTTTCAGAATGGGAAGATACGTTCACCCCTAGCAGGACCCATGCGAGCTTGGGGAAGGCAGGGCGGCAACCCCCTCACTGGCAGAGCTCCCTAACTGACGGATATCTGAGAACCCCAAGCTGCAGCACTAGACTCAATCAGTCATCAGCCAGAGCCGGGCTCGGCAACTATTCATTCTGCGCACGTGTTGACTAATCACTCCATCGATGGAACAGAAAATGGAAAATCAACAGGGGGAACATTTGAGGAAAGGCTGAAGTCGGTTAAAGAATTGAATAATGTTTTATAGGGACGTCTTGCTTTCTCTCGGTTCTCCCTATTACCTTTCAGAATTCGCCAAATTAGCGGCCCTGAAATAGAAACGATTAGTCTGGCTCAGCTAGAAATCCCCCATAAAAGCTGAAGAATACTCAGCTGGTAGTAACACAATGGAGGTTAAGAAAACTTCCTAGAAATTACGGGCAGCTGGTTGGTTTTTATAAACTTGTTTGCACGGATTCTCCTTGAATTGGGCTCGTGGAGAAGGTAGGCATTTGGGACGGGGTTTCTAGGCACAGTCCTTGTACTTCAAAGTCACAGCAGAGGCTGCTTCAGCATCACATAGCAAGGGGCAGCGTGCCTGCCTGATGGATTGGGATTCCGCAAGAATTCCTCAAGAGGCTGCTATGGTACAAGAACGGCCAGGCACTTGATTACTTCTCCCATCCCCCATCCAAACATCTAAAGCAAGCCCTGGAAACTGAGGCTTGGGGAGGGAAGTGACTTAGGAGTATAGATCAGAGGACTTCATTTTATAGATAAGGAGGGAAATAATTCACATATTGTACCTAAGAAAGGAATTAGAGGCATCCTATAGTGATGGGGAGAGGACTGGCCACAGAGTCAAAAGGTTCTGGGTTCAAATCCAACCTCACCCGTGGCCTGACTGTGTGACTCGGGGCAAGGCAGGCTTCTCAGGGGCCCCAGGTGTCTCTCATAAGACTCTAAATTACAGAGCAGCTGTCAATCTTTATCAGCAGATGAAGTTGCCACTGCAAGGAATTCAGCACACCTGCAAAATCAAGGTCAAAGCCCCTAACCCTAACGGCGCCAACGACACAGGCGAGAAGGTCAGGATCAACGTGGATAGAGCAACATGAAGGAGTGGGCCACAGGATGCCTCCAATCCAAACTCCACCGTTTGCAGGGAGACTTTATGGACTGCCATAAGTTGGCACCGGGGCCAATTTCCAACCTCTGATCAAACTCACTCGCTAATTCCTTGCTATCTATTCGGTCACTTCCCTCATTGAAACAAGTTATTTTTACGTAATTCTAAGAGGTAGGACAGCAAGGGGGAAAGCGTCATGAGGCTTTCCCATATCTCTGTACTAGTCTGATAACTCCAACACCAATGGGGTAAACATCCCTGACTCTAGGATTTCCAAAGAAGCTACCAGTAATTTGTATAATGTTCTGTCTTGTTCTAAAAGTGCCCCTTTGGTGACTACCACCCCTTCCGGCAAAACTTCTTACTTCAACCCAGCTCTATTAGACATTAATACTCCCTAAAGTAGAACGACAAAGGTGGAGGGGAGCACTGCTCCTGGGGAAACAAACATGGAGTCCAGCAATTCCCCTGTATGTGAGAAATGACTCCCGATGCAGTGTGCAGCCCATCTGTGCCTGTGTGACCTGTGTGATCCATAACTGCCCCTCCATTTAGTCTTACCCAGGGGAGCCATTTGGCATCTAGCTCTAGACCTTTAGATATGAAGATCATGGCCATGGAGCCCAAAGGTTGTCCATTGACCATGTGAAGTTCAAGTCATTTCTCCCAGGGTTACTGTGGTTTTCACCATGAGACCGCGAGTTAACTACATTACTCACCCATGCACTATGTAAATCCTAGCTCTTGTCTAAAAAAGTCTGCATTCTATCAGTTGTCATGGGCAACTGAACATAGGCTTGTGAGTGGGGGGAAGTAACAGCAAAAAAGAAACCTGTGCCGGCTCCATATGGGTCTTGTTTTAGCTTTAAAAATGAATGCGACTCTGCCTTCACCTTCTGGGGCAGATCCAGGATCGAGAGAGAAAGAGGCTGGGGCACACTTGGGAAAAGGGAATATATGGACGCAATGTGACATGCTCAGAGAGGAAAGCTCGCCTGCAAGGTACCATCTGACCTCACCAGATTCTATTTTGTTCAAGGCAACAGAAGCATTGCCTCTACCAATGCAGCCACAGGTCTGGGTCCTGTCCTCTTCCCTGTCCCCACAACCTATCCTATTTCTGAGCCTCAGTCGGCCCTTTGTGTGGAGAGTTCTCTGAACAAGGAGCGCTGAATGTTGCACGGGGCCAACCATGAAACTGGAAGTGACCCCTGGACGTGAGAAGATGACAGGATAATGAGAGAACTGCGGCTCAGAACCCGACGGGCTAGCAGGGAATTGGTTATACAGCCACAAACTGGCCCCTGGGGGTCAGGAGGGCTCCAGGAGAAAAAGCCAAGGTCATATTTCAGGATTGTTTCCTGGAGGTCTATGAGGAGAGGAAGAGGAAGACGCCATGGAGCTCACGGGAGCAGCAAGGCACTTGGCCACTGGCTTTCCTTCTTCTACATCCTCCCCCAGCTCTAAAGGTTAATTCCTCGAGGAGCAAGAACTGGGGACAAGCAGCTATCAACAGCATTGTGCCCATCACTCTCAATCCACCTTCTGGCTGGAACATAAACATGGATAAAAACCTCCATCCCACCCGTTAAACTCTTGTTCAGGGTCAACCAGGGCCTTCCTCCCTGCTACACAGCACAAGATTTGGCATGCAATGTAGTGGGGACTAGTTTTATCTCCCAGGGCCAGGGTGGAAGCGGTGGGGGGACACATCTACATCCATTTCCCCTCCAAAATGGCACCCTGGTAAAGGGCCCCTGGACTTGCCACAATATAGGATATATAGAATAGAAAGGAAAAGTGGATCCTTGTGGAGCTTGTGCGGCATCCTGGCTGGAGCTAAGTACTGGCCTGAGGGGAACTAGGGCATATCCTGGGACCAGGACAAAAGGCTGGCAAGCCAGGAGGCTGTCCCATGTAGACACACAGGTTTAGGAGGCAATAAATCACAGCCTGGTGTGTCTGCTAAGTGTGAGTCCCATCTCACTTCCCTGAATCCACAAACTGTTTACAGCTCTCCCAGGTGCCCAAACACCCACATGCACAGATTCATTCAGCTAATGTGTATGGAGTAGCTACTCCATGCCTGGCCCCATGCTAGGCACAGTAGGGGTGGAGAAGTAGGGCGAGATAGTTATCACTGTACTTATGTTGTACATGGGGAGAAGAAGAAACCCACATAAAAAATTAAATTGTAATCAGAGTGCTCACCAGGCAGCAGAAGGACAGTGAGAAAAGAGGAAGGAGAGACTCAGAGATGGGAGATTCAGGGCTGAGAAGGGCCTTGGAGGGCATCTGGTCCAACCTCCTCTGATTATAGATAAGGATTGAGGGGCAAAGTAAGTCACCCAGGGTCATGCAGGTAATAAGTGGAGGAGCTAGGATTCAAACCCAGGCCCTTTGGCCTAGCTCTCCTTCCTCTGCCATTATGGATCAGCCAATCAGCTAACTGTAAAGGACTGCCTGGGAGTCAGTGGCTCCCACTCCCTGGAGGTCTTCAAATGGCAGTAAGGAGGAAAGTGTGGAGGGAATTCCTCCAAACTGGCCTTGCTGGCCTCCAAAATCCCTGCCTAACCTGAATGTCTGTGGCTTAGCGCCTTCACAGAGGGGAGGGGGGGCTGAGCTCAGCTGAGCAGGATCAGGAGCAGGATCTGGGTGGTTGGTTTGGGGTCCCAGCCACAGGGACAGCTTGAGCAAGGGCACTAGGTGGGAAGGGGCTCAGTGCATCCCGGGGGTTAAGAAGGGAAGGCTGGGAATGCTGCGGGCACCACTCCACTGGAAAATGGAAAATGGCACCACTGGTGTTGTACAAGTGGACATTCTGATGCTGCCCCTTCCTGCTTCCCTCCCACCTGCCCAGTGTGCATCCCAGCTGAGCTGCAGAGAAAAGGGGGGTGTCCTCTTTCCCCAACTCTGCTCCATCAGCCATTTTTACCTGGAGAAGGAACACAAAAGACAAATTGTAAATTACACTTCAGGTTGAATAGGCGTTTTTTGCAAGACTGCGGAAAAACTGAGGCACAGAGAAGGTGTTTTGAGTAAAAAGAGTCCACTGAGCCTGGGAGTTCAGTTAGCGTGAGCAGAGGTGAGCTACGCCCTGCTCAGTGAAGGATACTCTTCCCAGCCTCCTTGGGTCAGAACTCGTGGACTGCACATTTGTAAGCCTAGACAGAGGGGTGGGATGAGATGAACTCCAGACTGGCCACCCTGGGAGTTCAGAAAACCCAAGACCCAATGATGCCTGGACAGGGTGAGCAGAGCTGAGGAGGATCCAGCCTAACCTTCGCCTCCAAACAATAAAGGGAATCTGGTCAATGGCTCAAAGCACTGTGGGAAATGAAAGCCAACTTTGAGGACAAAAGAGGGTCACTTGAGACCGGTCTCCACTTGGCCAGAGACGTCCCAGGCTGAACTGCTTCCTCCTGGTCAACCCACCACCTTGGCATCCCTCTGTCTTCTTTTCTAACGTTTCTTGTGTAAGAGAGATCTCTCAACCTCTGCCCTGCTCCACTGTGGGAGAGGGCCTCAAGACCCTGTGGTTTAAGGATGGTTGGTGGAACTGAGAACATTTAGCCTGGAGAAGTGAGGGCTCATGGGAGACTCAATGGGAGACATGATGCCTGAAGGATGTGTCTAGAGAACTGAACAAAGGCCTCCACTATGTGGGGCAGACCCCTCTAGAGGATGGGCTGGAGGGCGTGGCCAAGACCCCCAGCATGAGAGGCCTGAACCCCAGGAGAGAACATGGCCAGAGGATCCCATAGTTCCATCAAAATGCAGAATGTGGATCTCCAAATCAGCTCAAGCAGGAACCCCAGACCCATTTTTAGCCAAGCCATAAAAGGAGTATTCAAAAAAAAAATAAGGCAGCATTCGCCACTGAGCGTGGTGCCAAGAGGGCTGCCCCATGGTGACTGGCATTTGATCACTCATTCACACAACAGCCCAAGGTTCAGTCTCACCAGTATAAAATCACGAATGGCCCCAACAGAGAGCTTTTGTCCTCGCAAAGCATTATGGCCGTCTCACCGCAGCCTTGCCACCAACTCATTGTCTCTGTTTTACAGCTGACTAAACTGAGTCACATGGCTAGCATGGGGCAGAGCTGGCCCTAGCATTCAGCTCTCAGGTCTCTGTCAGGTTCTAAGCTCTGGGGAGTGACAAGACAAAGAAATGAGACAGTGATACTGCCAGTGACTTCTCCTCTGAGGCCTCTTCTTCTGACTCAGCCAGTGCACAGCCTCAAGGCTGCCTCCCACTGGCCTCCTGCTTGGGACTTGTCCTTCCTCAGGACAGTGGCTGGATCAAAGTTTCCTCGGCTCCACAACGGCCCAGACTCAATTGTGTCAATATTCATGGTGATGCCTGTGGACTCCCAGAGTCTCTGACCCCACCCACTCCCATGACCTGCATCTCCAAATAGGCAGTTTCTGGGGGGTCACATCCTTCGGGAAGCCCGCTCTGACCTGATGGGAAAGTGAGCTCTCTCTGTCTGTCTCTCTCTCTCTGTGTCTCTGTCTCTGTCTCTGTCTCTGTCTCTGTCTCTGTCTCTGTCTCTCTCTCTCTCTCTCTCTCTCTCTCTCTCTCTCTCTCTCTCACACACACACACACACACACACACACACACACACCCCTGGTAAGTAGTAAGTGCTTCCTAAATGCTGATTAGATTGACTAAACTTGAAGTGAATCGACCCCTGAGCCTTTCTGGCTTGGGTCCCTAAATGTCCTTCAGGGGACTCTGGGCTGCCCAGCCCCGACCAGCCAGTTAATGTGATAGCCAAGGTTCAACTTACTACGGCATCAAAGGTCAGAGAAACCAATGGCGAGCTGGGTGAAAGCCTCAAGCTTCTTGTCTCCCCTTCTTCCACATTTCCTCTTGTCTTACAAAATGTCCTGTAGACCAGAGTAGTCCAAAATGGGCTCCCCCACAAGCATAGACATTTACATAAATGCTTTAGTAAGCGAAGCTGAGCTACCTCACTGGGACAGCTCTTGTCATAAGCAAAGGTCTCCTGCGACCAAGACAAACTGTGGTGCCCCTTCCACCATTTGCTCCGATCTCCTCCCCCTGGGCCAAGCAGAATAAGTCAATGCCCCCTCCATGTAACACACCTAGGGCGCCATCTTCCATTTGCAGATAAGCTAGGCTATCACACCACAAGACCCTTTGGGGAGTAACTTCAGTAACTCAACCCCAGCCATGGGGTCTACACACTGAGCCCCCTTTTCCCAAAGTCCACCCAGGAGGAAGCAGGTCGACGGCTGGCATTTTCCACATCAACAATACTTGTCATCGTTAGCACTCTTTGGGGAGCTAAATTCTATGTTCCTGATATAGGAGCACATGTGACCAAAACTCTGCTGTCGGCGCTCTAAGCTGTGCAAAAAAATAATTAATTGAAGAACACTTATTAAGCACCTACAGTGTGTCAGGCACCTCGCTAAGCTCCCAGTGCACAGAAGCCTGGCATCTTCCCATGTACAAAGGCAGTCATTCCCTTCACTCATTCTATGAATGATACAGAAATAGGCAATTAGAAGTCTCAAAATAGCTTTTCAGGAAGAAAAAAATAAAAACCATGATTCACACATTGGCTGATGCCCGCCCAGGGCACAGCTGCAATTTGTTTGTGTCCAAGAGTAAAAGATGGGAAGTCAAGTTGTACATGCTGGCATGAGGAGCTGTGTGCCCATGGGCATGGCATGTGGGCACATGGATGACATGGAAAGGAGGGCACAAATCCAACTTCAGGCTTGCTGCAGAGGTCATCTGGTGCAATCCTCTTACTTTACAATGGAGGAAACTGAGGCCACACCATTTCAGGTTCACTAGGGAGCAGAACTCTGACCTTTGTCTAAGCTGAACTGTAGGCCATTCCCAGGCCCTGCTAGCCAGCAGGGCACCATGATAAAGAAGCTGGTTGTGTGTTTGTCTGCCATCTGAGCAGAGGGGAGCTCACTGCTCCCTAAGAGCAGCTACTGCAGGAGGGGACAGAGTGCTCTCTGGAAGAACAGGTGCCAGTGTCTCAGAACTGAGGTTGAAGTGAGAGAGAGACAGAGACAGAGACAGAGAGAGCGCACATACCAGCTGAGCCATGGCCCATTCAGGCCCACTGAGGCCCAGCTAGAGAGGGGCAGATGCTCCAGGGCTATGTTTCCCAGCCAGCTCTAACATGAAAAGATGTCACTCTTCCTAACTTGGGAATAGAACCTCCATTTTCTCATCCAAATTAGGAAGCAAGGGCTTCCCATTTCAAACAGTATTTCTGGACCCAATGTATTTTCCTTGGCGTGTGCAGGAGAAGAGAATGCAGCCTTTTCTACAACCGTTCCTATGACCTTTAGAAGAAAGATGTAAACTCTGATTGGGAGGGAATAAAAGTTCCCAAGGGACCCAGAAAATGTTATGAGCCTGGTGCTCAGATAAATCATCCTGGAGCATGGCCAGGGGCCTGTGTCCCAGTGACCTCTTGGCTGCTACAGGGGCCATGGCTCCATGGGCAGCCCACAAAGATCACCGGAGCACAGATCTGGAACTGGGAGGGACTTTGGGGGCCATTCAGTACCCCCTTCACCATTTTATAGAGAAGAAAGCAAGGACCAAGGAGCAGGAATTGACTCTGAGGGTAAAACAGCCTGGCTATAGGCCCAGGGCCCTGCCCATTCTCCTTCACTGATGACGAACTCTACCCTGAGAATGTCTCGGGAAGGAACATTAGAATGAATGAACCTCAAAAGCCTCTTCATACAAAGTACACTTTTTAGGATCCTGCTTTTGGTGCTGGAAAGACCTCAGAGCCCACTGAATCCCCTCCCCTGACCCACCCAAGGGCTCCTAGGAGCTGAGCTAGGGTTTGATCCCCAGTGGTTGGACTCTGGGACCAGCATGCTTTGGATTCTGGCACATTGATTTCCTCTGGCCAAGTCCCATCCTCCCAGCATGTGGTGATAGCATCCACATCTCTTTGTTTATGAGAAGAGCTCAGTGTCCCATGTTGCAAGGGATTATCACAAAACAACATTCCTTAGTCCATAGTCTGAATCTGGCTACAAGGGAAGAACTAGGGCTGCACAGCCCTAGACTTAGGGAGGCCATCTCCAGTGTCATGGGCCCCCCTACATAGAACAAACCCCAGATTCTTCAGGAATCCATGGGTAGTTCTTCCAGGAATATCCTATTCCTGGGGACACTTTACAGTGCAGACTGGGTTTGGGGGGGGGGCACAACCCAGGCCTGCCTCCCCTTCCAAGGAGGATTCACATCGAAGTCAGTCACACCAATCGAAGGTTCCAGCCCATTCTGGGCATGCCCAGCACCCCAAGGGCCAAGAAGGGCCCATCCCTGATAATGACAAGTATTGAAAGGGGTGCTTGTCTCATCAGAATGTTCTGGCTCGGAATGGAAAGGCCAAGCGGCACTTCACCTGGCGGTACTTCATGTCGCCCTCCAGAGCCCATGTGGAGGAGGGAGAGGCGCTAATTTCAGAGCCTCTCGAGAGCCTTCATGTCTTGAGTGATTCAGCCACGGTGCTTTGCATTTGCAAACTATGGCTGGGTGAAGAGTCCGGCCAAGGCTTTCTGCTTGACCGCCTCATGTCAGAGGAATCGATATGACCACAGGAGGAGGAAAGAGGTCGGGGCAAGTGGGCCTCCAGGACCATCAACTACAGACTGGCAGACAGAAGGACAGAATAAAACAAAGGGGCCATATCCCTGGGTCTCCCTCGTAATCCCCAGAACCCAGCGCATAGTAGGCACCTAATAATGCTTCTGTATCGACTACAGCGAACGGCGCAGGCTTCTAGTCCCACCTCAGTTTTCGGGTGAGGAAACATGAGGCCAGAAAAGTGACGTGACTGGTCTAAGGTGACAAACAGAGCTGGTAACTCCTGACTGGTCTCTCAGCTTCTAGTCCCGCCCCCTCTCAATCAATCCTACCCCCTGTGGCCCCAGAACCTCCGCAACACGGCGGGGCTCGGCAGCTGTCACTAGCTCCTACTGATTCTACTGCAAAGTACAAAATCTTCAGGTTGGAATTTCAAGGCATTCCCACACCGGGGAGGGACTTTTCTTTCTGTTCTTACTCCCCTTCACATGATCTCCAGTCTAGTCCTCGGGTTCCAGAGTGATTCTAGATTCCACAGCACCGTGCTGTCATCTAACATTCTGATGGCTTAAGGTCAGGAGCAAGACAAAGGAGAAGCAGCAGGACTCATGGGGATGGTGGCCCACGTCCAAGACCTAAGTCAAGTTATTGTCACACAGTGGGCTTCGGGAGAATCTGCCTGAGTGTGCAACGGGCCTTTCTCCGAGGGAGGGCCACCACAATCTTTCCAAGAAAGCGGGCTCAGGAGAAACAATGGCCCAGGACCCGCAGGCTGCGCTCCCACAAGGCGCCAGCACCAGCCCCAGCCCCCAGCCCTTGTCTGCGCTTGCCTGGTGAGCTCAGAGCCCTGTTTTCCATCCAACCCCCCAGGACCGGAGTCCGCTGAACCTTGGCTGTCCTTGGCCATGGATCATCTCAGGATGCATCTTCTGTCTCCTCCAGGAAGACAGGAGCCCTGGCCCAGGATGGCTCCGCAGCAATCAGCAGCCCCAGAGAGGACAATAGCCTTCTGACCGCGGGCACCACCCCCCAGAAACCCGGGGTGATTAGCAGGAAAGGGCTGAGTGCCAAAGCCTCTGCCCCGCCGCTCCTGATCACACGGACTTACGCCTCCCCTGCCTCCGACCCGGCGCACGGCGCGGCCTCCCAAGCGCACTTACGCAGCTCGCCCACTTTCAGGATCTCACACAGCATCTTGGTCAGCTCGATACTGCTGCGGCCAAAGGGACACTCATGCTTGTCTTCTCGGCTGCTGTTCTCCAGGACAATCTGTGGGGGGAAATGGAGGGGTCAGCAAGGGGGCTCGAGGCTGAGGTGAGGCCTGGTGACTGTGCTATGCTGCCACCTGAGGAGGGAGGGGAGGGGGGACCCACAAAGCAGCATCTCCCTTCAAGAAGCTCAGGCTCCGGAGGTCTGGCCTCCCACAAAGCCCCCACAAAGCTCTGGGAGCATCAGGCCTCCCCAGACAGAAGCTGTTGGCAGTTGGTACTAGGAGCAATCTTTCACCATGGTAGGGTTTCCTATCCTAGGGCCCCTTCTTACCTGAGGCCCTGAACAGTGGTCTACAAAGGGACGGGTGAGTGAGACTGTGCTCTGCAGGAAAAAGAGGCTCCACGTTGACACAAAAGCCCTCGTTCCCCCCAAAGGACTCTAAACAATCTGAGTGTCAAGAAAAAGAAATACACGTCTTCCATGTCCCTTTGCTATGCCCAGGAGCCGCTCTATTGGTCCAAATGGACAGTGAACCAGACAGGGACAAGCTGGCAGGATCCCAATGTAAGGGCAAAGAGCTTTGAAATAAAAAAAAAGGAAGAAGGATGGAGAAGATGGAGGGCAGAGGAGAAGAGGAAGGAAGAAGAGAGAAAGAAGTGGAGAAAGAGAAGGAAGAGGCTGAAGAGGAGGAGGGAGAGAGGGAGGAGGGAGGAGGAGGAGAGCCGAGGTCCATGCCAGGAATTCTTCCTTATGGCTCCTCCCAGAAGAGGAAGGTTTTGCCCATGAGCTGCCCATGGTCCTCTCCTCCAATGCCGGTGGGCGGGGCCGGGGGGGGGGGGGGCGGCACGGACCTCGGCCCTCCACTTCCCTTCAGGCCCATCTCCCTCGCCCTTTACCAGGTCCTGTCATTGGCTAGCTCCCACTGGTGACCCTCTACTTCCCGACTCGAAGGACTCAGCTCTTATGCGACTCAGTGAATTTCCACGCATTCCTCTCCCAAAGCGAGCCAAAGGAGCCTCACCCAACAAAGCTGCATCCGCCTGGTGCAGGAGGCTGGCGGCCAGACGGGGAAGCAGCGAGGCTCCTCTTGCGGCCCCCCGTGGGCTCCACATTTCGCATTAACGTTACGTTAACATTTCATGAGGTATCAATATTTCATGCTGGGTGGCGGGTGCTTTGCATTCGCGGCAGGTAGATTCGCCTCAGCCAATCAGGGTTGGAGACACATTTCGGGAAGATGGTTTATTATCAAGCAAGAAACAAAATGCTAATTTAAGTAATCAATATGGAAATCAGCCTCCGAGAGCCCCTCGGCAGCCCATCCATCTTGCAATGTTTACCTCCAGGAGGGAAACAAAGCACCCGGTAGGGGTCCTTTGGGCAGCCCTCATCAAAGGCACGTGGGCCAGCCAGGACGTCGGGGGACATGCCATCAAGGGAATGAGCCTGCGAGATCATGGTCAATGGCCAGACACAAAGAGGAGCTCGCTCCTCCCCTGGGCAAGAACGTTGTCTTTCCCTCCTTAATTCAAGACGTTAAAATGTCTACAATGTATTTTGCTATTGGAGAATGAACGACACCAGCAGAGACGAAAAGACGCCCATGGGCAGCGTCTTCTCTGAAATTTCTCGTGGAGCTCAGGTTCTGAAACGGAGAACAAGCCCCCAGCATCGCTATGATTCAGTCCAGCATCTATTATACTCCAGAAGGGATCCAAGAATGTTGCTTCGTGTCAGGAGCTCATGTCAGGAGCAGTCAGGGGGCACCGTGGTACCATGCACAGAGTGCGGGGCCTGGAGTCAGGAAGACTCATCTCTCTGAGTTCAAATCTAGTCTCAGACACTTTCTAGCTGAGTGACCCTGGGCAAGTCACTTCACCCTGCTTGCCTCAGTTTCCCCATCCGTAAAATTAGCTGGAGAAGGAAATGGCAAACCACTGCATTGTCTTTGCCAAGAAAACCCCAAGTGGGGTCATGGAGAATCAGACATGACTGAAAATGACTGAACAACAACTCATATCAGGGCCATTGAAAGCTAGTATCAGTTGCCTCTAATCCAACTTAGCTTGATCTCTAAAAATAACAACCCCTCCCATAAATTAACATAAAACCATCAGCAAAGCTCAAAACCTGCTTCTCCCCAAATGGATCTCTTTAATCTATCAATAAGCATTTATTAAACACTTGCTGTGTGCCGGGGAACTGTACTTGGAATTAGGATCAAAGTCAGAATCGGAGCCAGCTCTAACCCTCACGTATGTCAGAGATACAAAGGAGGCACAAACGGTCCTCAAGGACCTTGCAGTCTGACAGGGGAGACAACTTGAACATAACGAGGAGCACAGAAGGCCACCGGAGGAGAAGGCACTCACGGTGAGGGGCCGGGGAGGAGGGAGGGCATACGTGAACACTGAAGTCATCCCCCGCCCCCGACATTCTGGATGCTTTTGGCCTCTCCCAGGGACTCACATGACACCCTGCACACAGTAGGTGCCTAATAAACGTGGTCCACTCCTTTCATGTTCACGGTGCTTCTCTCCAATCCTGCCCCAGTGCCCTCAGTGCACTTTGGAGGCAGAGGCCCAGTCTGCCCAATGATGGGATGATAAGCATCCCCAGGGGATGATTGCACTTCCCCTGAGGTCTCAGTCTCCCGGTGCCACCTATACTTGGGTGAAGTTGTGCCACTCTTGACTCATGCTCAGTTTGTACTTGTTACGAAACATCTAGAGATGCTTCGACAGAAGAAGGGAAAATTGTTCTCACTTACTTTAAGGGCTGGCACGAGGAAGGCAATTTGACCTCTTCTTCCTGGCCCCGGGGGCAGAACCAGAGGCCGTGAGTCTAACCAAAGATATGATGAGGTAGTGAATGTGTGAATAGAGTAAAGGACCGCTGGGAAACAAAACAATATGATGAAGCTGAGATGCGGAGGAGAGACACAGAGACATAGAGAGATGGAGAGAGATAAGGGGTTGGGTCAAGGAGATGGAGAGATGAAGGAGGAAAGAGGGAGACGGGGAGAGTGAGAGAGACAGACAGACAGACACAGAGACAGAGGTCATGCTTACAAAGAGCCCCAGGCTTTGGGTGTCACTGACCCATACCACCTCCTTTCCCTCTGCCCAAAGGTTTCCAGGCCAGCAGGGAGCGGTTTTTCTTAAGACCCATAACTAACAAGTCAAGTATTTGACTTCCTATAAATGTCCAGAGCTCAAGATTTCTCTTCTGGTTTTCACTACACACCACTCTCATTCCGGGAGTGGGGAAGAGTTGGGATGAACAGGAGGGGCTCCACAGGCTCCCCTGAGCTGCTCAGCTGAGATGAGTGCCTGGGGGCAGGCAGGGACAGGGCACTCTGAAGGAAGGCCTTGACTGACAGATAGCCAGGTGGACGAGGGCAGGAGCCCCAGTCCAGGCACCCAGAAAGGGGCACAAGGGCTCCTGGGAAGGGTTTCTCTACACTGGAAGCAATTTTGCTGGAGAAAATCCCACGGACAGTGGGTGCAAAGGGGCAGTCATCATGGTGGAACTTACAAACCCAAAGACGCTTTTGAGGAAGCAATTAATGAATGTGTATAAAAGTGAAAGTGGGGGCACCCCAAGAGGCCAGTGAGATTAAAAGAGAGGGCTAAAAAGGCAAAGAGATCAGAGATTTCACTGTGTATGGGAACTCAGAGGCTGCCTGGTGCAGGCTTCTCATCTTCCATGTAATGAGTGTATTTAGGAGAACCCCTCAAACAGCTAGGGCTGAGGCCACGCCTCAGCCTGCCTGGAGCTGGATTCTTCTTTGGACACTTCCTCCTGGCTTCTGGTGCTGGCTCAGTTCCGTCTTGGTGCTTGGGAATCACAGAGCAAACCCAGATGATCCCTTGGTCGTTGGGCATGAGGGATTCTTTCTCTTGTGTCTGAGGCCAGCCAGGCTGACCTGGGCCTGTCCACCATGACACTGGCCCTGGACACTAGGCTGCAGCCCAAGATTCAGACTTGGGTTACATCACATAACTGGATAAAGGGTCACCTTTGGAGAAATTCAGCAAGGAACAATGTTGGAACAAAGGGCTTTCCCTGGCCTCACCCCAATGGGGGAAAGAGAGGCTGGCATTTCTCACTGGGAACATGTCACCAGCCCCCTTGGGAGCTCTGAAGTTTCCTTAAAGCCATGAAGCATCCATGCCTTGTTAAGCACCACCATGACTCCTCATTGTGGAATTAATGGGATCTGGAGTCTCAAAGGTCACAGAGCCAAGGGCAGGTACTGACAAGAGTTTGGCCAGCCACATGCCAGATGTCCAAGGACCAGCCCAGCTTGGGGGCAGACATTCATCCCCAGGTGGGAAGAGTCTTTTGGCCATATCCATCTTTCAAGGTTTAGGAAGCCTGCTATGTTATAGAAGGGTGGGACCTCTGTCAGCCCAAATGAGCTCTCCAAGGATGGAAATAAGCACCTAATTACACAGAAAAATAAGTCACTGGAAAGTGATCTCCTCAGACTTCCATCCTAAAATAAGGCATGTTCTCTCCTAGGGGAAGATGGCCCCAGATACAATACAGCTCACTGGTGAAGTCAGTGAACATTGAAAGGGGGAAAGGTTCACTTTATCCTCAATGCTAATGAATGAGTCACAAGGGATATATTCCATGGTAAGACAATAAAAAGTATGGTGTCAGCAGAGAGGGCTGCTGGGGGGTGATGATGGGGTCAGGGTTCTCCCCTCCTTCTGGGGTCTCAGCTCTCGCCCCGCACAGGCCAGCACCATTCTGGATGTCTCATGGAGGCTCATTGAGCTGGCTTCGGATGTCTAAAAGGCTGTTGGAGGGAAGATAAATCAGACTTCTGGGATCACAAGATCCTAAATTTAGAGTTGAAAGAAATGTGAGAGGTCATCAAGTCCGGCCCCTTCATTTTGAGGTCCTGCCAAGTTAAGTGACTTGACCAAAGTCACCCAAGCAGTAGGTATCAGAGTTGGGATTTGAACTCAGGTCCAAATTCTTAATCTCTTGGTCCTTTCACTGGGCCAGGCTTGGTCCCAGAGAAGCCAGAACAAGGAGCGACGGGTCCAGGTGAACTCACCACATGGTGGCTGAGAATCGGGGATGTTTCAGGGAGGTGAATTTTGGCCCTATCCAAAGAAAACATAACAATTATAACACATCTTAGCTGCATGACCCTGGGTAAGTCACTCAACCTGTGCCTGCCTCGGTTTCCTCCGCACACACCTGCAACGTGAGCATGAGACAACACAGTTACCCACGTTGGTTACAAGCGTCACAGCACCTTCCTGTTCTCTGCAGGGGAGGCTTATCATCTCATTCGAGCATCACAATAACATTGGGAGGCTCCATGTTCCATGTTACAGATGAAGAAACTGAGGTAGACAGAGGCAATGGGACTTTAGAAAGTCACACAGCTAGTGTGTGAGGCTGAATCTGAACTCGAATCTTCCCAGACCCAAGTCCCACCCTCTATCCTCTGTGGTGCCACCTGGATGCCTTGATCACATTCCGTAGGAAGTAAGCACCCTGAGGAGGCTGGGCTCTTTCTTTGGAACTGTATATTTTGTATGCTTCCTGGCCTACAGTAGGTGCTTCATAAATGCTAATTAAATTGAACTCATTATTAGGTCTACCCAGTTATGGTAGTTCAGTCCTCTGGGGCTGATCAGAACAGGTCTGACTCATTTTCCACATAAACATTTGAAGATGGTGGAGGCAGCCTATCCCCAGGCCTTGTCTTCTCTGCCCCACGCTGAGGATTCCCCATCCCTTCACCTTGTCTTTGTATGAAATCCTTTCCTCTCAATGGGGCTGGGAGAGCCATGGTTTTATGGGGTGAGGGACTTCCAGATTGGACATTTCCTCCTCTGAGATGGATCGGGCCCCTGGAGCTGTCCTGGAGAGAGACAAGGGGCCAGGAGAGGCTGGTGATTTGCCAGGGTCAGAAGTGGGATTCAGATCCAGGTCCTCCTGAGGTCTGTGGCTTCCTTCAAGTCCTCTCCAGAAAACTGCGGGTCTGGGGTTTTGCCATTGCTCAGCTTCCCAGAAATCACCCAGTTTTAGCTGGTGTGAGGAGGGGGTGCCTGGGGGCAGCCCTTAGCTCTTCTCCCCCCCCCCCCCACAGCGCTCATGCTCACTACCTGAACCTCTTGTGGTCAGATCATCAGCTCCGGGCTGTTTAGTTCTGAGAAGGCTAACGTCAGTGAATTTAAGGAACATGGACTAAGTGTCTACACCGAATAAGATGTTGAGAATACAGGGTTTCACAGCCAGGAAGGGTCTGAGGGCAGCGTAGGAACTCAGGACATCCTGACTCCGGCACCAGTGCAGAGGAAACCCGGCTCCCGTGGTTCATCCACAGTCTTCTCCTGAGGCCTGGGGCACTCGTGTGTTGATGTAGTCAGTTATGCAGGGACAGGGCAAAAAGTGGGGTCTTTGAGCAACCACCCCCTCCCCGCATTGGTCTCAGCTCCATCCAGCTCAGCTCAGGCTAAGACTCCCCTCCAAGGTTGACCCCCTGTTCTAGGCTGGTGACAACAAGAAACAAGTCTGTGCCTCGACCAAGGAGAGTCCGACTAAACACCCACAGAGGCTGGAGGATAGTGTTCTCAATTCTCTTGAGCAAACAAAACAAACCCTTGAAGGCTCTGTGAACTGAACTAGCCTTCAGATTGCCCAGATCACAGGCAGCATATAATCTCAACAAATAAAGAGAAATTGAGACCTAGAGATAAATGAACAAATGAGTGGAAAAACAGATGAAGAGAAGAAAGTTAAATGAACAAATAAATTAATAAATAGAGGGCTAGGTAAATTAATCTATAGATAAATAAATCTATAAATGAATAAATAAATGAACAGATAGATAAATAAACGGATGGATGAATGAATGAGTGAATGAATGAATGATGAGGGTGAGCCTGGCAGCCGCCTCCGGCAAGATTGTGGGGACAGGGGGAGGAGAGAACGTGTTGGAGCCAGGAGAACAAAAAATGAACTGCCACATAGCTTTATTCCCATCATTTAGTTCGTCATTAACTTTAATTACATGCTATGAACTGTCCTGTAATTATGGAGCTTGGGACACTGCCAATTTCCCCTTTGGCGTGTGCAAAGTTTGGTAAATTAGTGTAAAGCTTCAGTCTCCCCTCTCCCATCCCCCAGCAGCTCTCTGGGCACAGATTTGATGTTTTATGTCCACACCATGGGCTCAGTGGATGGCCCTCCCAGAGTTGCAGAGCGCTCAAGGCTTCATTAGAGGCCAATATTAGCCACTCTGCTAATTTATGGCAAGGTCTAACCCCATTTCCCGAGTCCCTGGCTGGCAGGAGAATGGGGTAGGAAGGGACGCCAGGCTCTCCTTTCTGCCCTGCCCAAGGTCAGAGCAGGAGTGAAAAATGCAGAGTTGTGGGTCCCGTACCCCCCGACCCTGCTCCCTGAGGGAAACAAACCACCCATGCCTAAGACCACTTCTCACGTGCTTGGGAGCCCTTGCCCTTCAGGAAAACAAACAAAAACAAACAACAGTGTCCCAATCAATTCACAGATGCTGACTGACCTTAATAGCTGCCCGCAGGGAGGAGCAGTGTGGGGCTAGAGTGGGCCTGGGCGCCAACGACACCTGGCTGAGTGACCTTCATCGGGATGAGGTTGGATTTGAACTCGGATCCCCTGACCCCAAGTCCACACTACCAGGAAGCTGGAACGCTACTGGAAGACAACTTCTAGAGCTCTTTAAGCAAAGGTTTGGTAGTGAGGATGAAAGGAGAGTCGGGGAAACTCGAGTTCAAATCCTACCCAGCTGTGTGTCTCTGAACAAATCCCTCGGTGCCTCAGTTTCTCAATGTGTAAAAAAAGGAGCTGGACTTGGTGGCCTCTGAAGTCCCTCCCAGCACTCTGTGTGGTCCTACACTCCTACAATAATGTTCGCTTAGCTTTGCATAATAACATATGTAGTACTACTATAATCATAGCTTAGCATTTACATAGGCCCTACTAAGTGCCAGGCACTTTTCAAATATTATCTCATTTGGTCCTAGCGGCTATGTTTATCCCTATTTTACAGATGAGGAAACTGAGGCAAGCTGAGGTTGAGTGACTTCCAGGGTCACATAGCTAGAGAGGATTTGAGGCTGGATTTGAACTCAAGTCTTTCTGGCTCCAGACCCAGGGCTCTGTCCACCGAGCCATCTGTAAGATGGATGGAGCATTTCAGGCTTCCTGAAGGAGGCCTGGGAGTATGACAAGGATTTGTGAAGGTGGGAGGGAGGGAGGCCAGTGGTGCAAGCCTGCAGCTTAGGGGGATGGGGACCGGATGGGAAGCCAGCCAGAGGAGGAGTGGGGGAGGAAGGATTCCCTGGAGGGTCCCAGGGAACAGGGCAGAAAGAGGTGGCCATTTGTCAGGAGGGGTCACGCATCAGGATCTGGAGGCATGGAGCCCCATTTGGAGGCTGGTCCAGGGCTTCAGCTCAGGAGGGCAGTGGAAGGAGGGTCGGGAGGAGGCAGCTGGAGGCCAAGAAGCAGGATCGTGGCTCTGCAACCAGAAAGTCCTCAGAGGTTCAGACCAACTGTCCTTTCACAAAGTGGGAAATGAAGGCTCAGAGGAGGAATGCAGCCTGTAGTGACCAAGGTGGAATCTGAATCCAGGTCCTCTGACTCCAGGGCCAGAGACTTCCATGGCCCCTGACCCGGGCTCCGTACAGGGGACCGAGGGGTAGAAATCGATGACCCCTGTCTCCAAGGACACAGCCTCAGAAGTTTGCTCTCCCTCCCCTCTGGCTCAGGCTGCCCCCACCTTCTCCAGGAAGCTCCCCCGCCCAATTCTGGGGCTTTCCTTCTGTTTTGTTTCCTATCTATCTTGTAGCCAGCTGGTTGGTGCATGTTTGTTTGTGTGGGGCCTCCCCCGTTAGACTGGAAGCTCCCTGAGGGCAGGCACTGTCTGGCCTCTTGTATCCCCAGTGTTCAGCATGGGGCTAGGCACACAGGAAGTGCTTAATAAATGTTTATTGGTTGATTACCATTCTCCCCTGACCCTCACAACCAACACACGGGGCAGGTGCCATTACAATCTCCATTTAGGAATGAGGAGAGAAGGGTCCAGAGAGGTTAAGTGGACTGGCCCTAGCCACACTGCTAGGAAGTACCCTCCTGACTCCAGGGCCAGTGACCTAACCACTAGCCCACACTGCCTCTCTGGAGAAAGGCCAAGGAGGAGTCATGAGGCCTTGGGCTATTCCATTGAAGAAACCTGGGGCTGCTGCTGCTGCACCATGGGGGGAGACTGCAGGGAATAAATAGAAAACAAACCTTGTCTGCCCAGCTCCTCACTATAGACCAGCCTTTATAATAATAATAGAACAGCTCGCTGGCTCCCTCCTTCGGTGGGAGTGTGCCAAGTCTCACCCTCCTCCTCTCCTCTTCCTCCTCTCCTCCTCTCCTCCTTCTTTCCTCCTCCTCTCCTCCTCCTCCTCCTTTCCTCCTCCTCTCCTCCTCTCCTCTTTCTCCTCCTCCTCTCCTCCTTCTCTTCCTCCCTCTCCTCCTCCTCCTCCTCCTCGATGGCACTTCAACCAGGAAGACCTGCTTTGCCTTCTCTTAGTGAACAAGGCTTCTCTCTAAAGATGGGGAAGGAGAGACAAGCCGGGCTTTGGCAGCCACATTCTGCGACGTACCCTAATAGAGAGGCATGATTCACACGCACACACACACGCCATATTTTGTGACCATTGAAGGATGGGCTAATTCAATTACGACCTCTTTCTATGGTGCTGCCAGGGCATGAGCACTAGTTAAAATAGCTCCTAATAGTCTAAATTATGATGCCGAGTGAGAATTTTTAAAATTGTTAAGTCAATCTCTAAAACTCTGCTTATAACAAAATGTTCAGAGTAATGCTGTCTGTTTCAGCAAATTGATTGGGAGATGGTTGGGAATCCAGGACAGACGGGGGCAGTGTTCTGTCTCTCCTATGCCAGGACTCTCTGCAGATGGTGAGAACAAGCGGGCAGGCCTCATTGGCTGCATTAGATGCTGCCACACTGTCGGGTGACTCCACAGTGGAGAGCTGGGACTGCTGGCATCTGGTGTTCTGGGGCTCTTAGTCTCTATTTCTTTGTGTTTTGGGGGAGTCCCCAGGGAAGATGTGTGTGTTGGGCCAGACTCCTAGGCCACTGAAGGACCTGGTGGTCCTACCATCACCTGCTGGTGATAATTCTGGGTGATGAAGCCAACAAAAGCCCTGTCCTAGGCACCCCCACCACACCCCTCTGACTGCCACGTTCTCAGGCGTGTCGATGTTAGAGATCACCATGTGCCACAGTTTGCCAGATGCTCCTTGGGATGGAGGGCCCTGGCTGAGCTCCTCATTCAGTTCTAGCTCAGGAGGCATGGGGTTCTTCTCTTTCAGAACTGCCTTCAGAGTCCAATCAACCATACCTCTCTCCCTGAAGCTGGCTTAGCTCTGCCTACCCATCAGCCTCCTCTGAAGCTCAATGATCTGGCTGCTTGCGAGAGCCAGAGACCCCAGAGAGGAAGAGGTTCAGATGAGGGCCAGGGGAGGAGCCGGCAGACCCCAAACCAGGCTGACAGACAGTGCCTGCTCCAAGACCCACATGTCGATGTGATGGCCATGGCTCAAGAAGCTTGGGGTATCCCAGCGATCCCTAGAGAGTGGGGTCTGCCTGGACTGGAGATTATGAAGCAAGCACCTGCTTGGGGGCAAGAGGGCCCATTAGAAAAAGCTCTGACACATCTCCCAACATCAGTTAGGAGAAATGGAAAGATTCTGGTTTCTACATATTCCAACTATCAAGAGCCGGTCACGAGGCTCTTTCTCATGGAGACCGGGCGAAAAAGAACTCTTGACAAAACCATGCAAAGAAAGGAAGCTTTCTCAAAGCAGGGATGGTTTTGTTTTCGGTCTTTGTACCCCCAGCACCTCCCACATAGTAGGCACTCAACATAGCTTTAATAGCATGTTTGATAACTATAGTTGATCTAAGTAAATTCTAGCCAACATTCATGCGTTTTAAGCCTCTCTTTATTCTGAGGAATAACCAACAAGAAGTAAAAACATCTCTGACCAAAATCTGAATCTCGAAGATAGTTTCTCAAATATACCCGGTCATGTTCACAGAACAATGAACTAAACACCACAGGAAACTCAAAGATGGGGAAGAGGCCAGGGCACTTACCCGGATATATGCATCTTGGTGGTGTTTGGCAAAGTACAGCATGTTGTCAAGGGCCAACATTCCTGGGGGCGTCTGGGTGAAGTCCATGGCTGGGTTCACATGGTTCTGTGGAAGGACAAGGAGGGAGATATGTCAGCAGCCTTGCCTAGCGACATGATGCTCCCTTCTGCTGTGGCTCAGATGAACTGGCTCAGCTCATGAGACCCACTGATGCCTCCCCTCGAGTACAGCAGTGACCCCTGGGAAGTGGGGCTCCTTCTGGAGGCAGGAGAAAGTCTAAAGTGGACCATCCTCAGAAATCCTGGGGGAGCTTAAGTTCTTATGTTCAGAGAAACTCAATCTCCACCACACAGGTTGGACAACCGGGTGAACTACTAAAATCAAATCCATGAGAGGCAATCAAATAAACAATTTAAGTGCCTAGTGTACGCAAAGTACTATGTCTCAGGGATACAGAGGAGAAGAAAAGTGTCAGAGTCCCTGTCCTCAAGGAACTTACACTCTACCAGAGGTACAATATAAGGGAGCAAACAATAGGACAAGGAAGCCCAGAAAAGGAAGGGCCCAGAAGCTGCTGTCAGTTAGGCTTCTGAGATCCCCCAGAGCAGGCTGAGAACAGAGACCTCGGCACAGCACAGCAGCCAGCCATCGTCCAGCACTGCCTGGGCTGCATGGAAGGACTCATTCTAGCAACTACAGAGCCAAACAAAACTGTGAAGAAACAGTCCCAGTGGAGAGACTGAAGAAATGAGAAAATACAATTGCAATGATTTTAGATGATGGTTTAAGACAATCCTGTGATGAGTTTCCAAATCAGGAGAAGAGAACATAGGATCACAGTCAGGGATAAGGGGCTGGACGGGGCCTCAGAGGCCATCAAGTTCAACTTCCTTGTAAGATGAGGAACCTAATGCACAGAGAAGTTAGCCCAGGGATCCACAGCTGTCTGAGGCAGGATTCAAATGCCCACCTTGACTCTGAGGTCAGTGCTCCAGACTCTCTCCCACACTGGCTCTCCCACGCTAGTCTTCCTAAATTGCCAGCAGAACCTTAGAAAAGAGACTATATTGGTCTTAAGGACTGAGAGTAAATGGAAAGCCTGCTGAAATAAAATAAGGAAAAGATAAACTGTCAAAGTAGACCTTTTAAGAAAAATTTGGATGGATAATAAAAAATTCAGAATAGAAACTGGAAAACCTCACCAAAGTAGTAGACACTGAAAAACAAAGCCCCAGCATGGTGGGAAAAGAACTAAAAAATGCAATTCTATAACAAGACCTATGAAAACAAAATCAGAAGACTGAAAAGGAGGAAGAAAACATAACTACGTTTAATCTCAAAAAGTACTAAACTAGGAAACAGGATGAGTACAGATAACTTTAAAATCATTGTGTTCTCCAAGAGAGTATAATTAAACAAAAAGCTTGTATGCACATTCTAAGAAATCACAGAAGAAAAGCAACCAAAACTAGTGGAACCTGCAGGTGAACTGAAAGAACCTGAAAGAAACTCCAAATTTAATACTCCCAGAAATGTGATTACTGGACTCCAGAGCTCCTATGTCAAAGAAAAAGGACTGCTAGCAGGAGACTTCTTATGCGCCAAGAAATCCCATTCAGAATTACATAGGATTGTGTAGTTAATATGAGAAAGGAAAGGAAGGAATAGGAAAAAATGATAAACCCCAAAGTAAATTGATGATTTCCAAGTATTCCTGTTTAAGGGACCACAACTGAATAGAATATCTGAAAGAAAAAAAAAAAAAACAGAAGCCAGGACAAAGCAACAAAGATAAATAGATCTGAGCATCCTGGAAGAGCTAAATGATGATCAAATGCTTAAGTCCTAACCAGGGAAAAGAGACCGTTGCTTCAGAAACTCCCCACCCCGAAGGGTCAATGAAGGAACAAAGACAGGCCTGGCCAGAGTCTGGGTGCTGAGATTTGGAGAGGATGCAACAGCGAGGAAAAGAGGCCAGGATAACCTCCAAGCCACCATGAGACACCAGAGCAGGACTTTACAGAGCTAAAGGCGGAAAAACAATACATACATCCTATTTTAATTTCCCTTCCAGTCAGAAAACTAAATAATTTAATTTCACAGAGTCTCTTTGAAGAAACGCCTAGTTAATTATCGACTAGCCCCGATGCTTCCATGGATGGAACAGCATCTTTTATAGAGACATAAAATGCAGATAGATGCACGATTTTCTAGGGCGGACTTAATCTCTGTGCTTGCTTTGGGCAAGAAAAGGAAGAGCAGCAAGGATGTTGTTCCTTTCCAATGACCCACTGGTTTTCCAGAGCTCCAGCTATTACAACGGTCTGATCATAGTAACAGCATTTCTACAGCACCTACCCTGTGCCAGGCACTTCATAATTACCATCACACCTGATCCTCACAACAACCCTGTGAGGGAGGTACTATTATACTTCTCATTTTACAGACCGTGACTTGGCCAGGGTCACACAGCCAGTGTCTGAGGCTGGATTTGAACTCGCTCCCCACTGCACCACCAGGGTACCCTGACTTGTGTTTTCTTTCTCTGGTTTAGGTTCTGACTACACAGAAGTCAGACACTTTCCTTGAATCACGCATTTTAAGATATGAAGACTCACTAGAATTTGCCTAGGGACCATCCATTCTGAAGGCACAGGAGGGAAGGAGTCCTTTATTCCCCCTTGGAGGACAGACAGCACCATCCCTAGCATCTTAGCCTTCTTTGTAAGATTGTCCAAACATCCACAACGATACCCTCTTCAGGCCATAAATTGTGACTGTGAAAGGCATAATGACCCGACACATGTCCAGGCCTCTCAGGGCTGCGGGGCTCTGAGGAGAGCCAGAAAGAGCTGGCCAAGGCCGGGAGCTGCCTCGGTCTCCGTCTTTGGTTGTTTATGAGATGTTGGAGGCACAGATTTATTTTCCTCTCTCTCTCTCTTTTTTTTTTTGGTTGTTGTTCTACCTGGCTTGAAATCGAAGCTGCAAGAGCTTTGATGAATGGCTTGGAATTTTCCTTTCTCCCACCATGACGTCCACAGCCTCGGTTTGGCCTTCAGAACTCCATTTGTAACTTCATGCCGAGGTGTTCCTCAGTGAATCATGTTAGACAGCTCTTGCCCCCAGCTACAGAGGATGGCTGTTTCTCTTTTCCAAGGACGCATGTTTTACTTTCAGAAGAGCTGTGCCAACCTAATAAGGAAAGAAAGAAAGCCACTAGAGAACCCAGGCCAGAGCCTGGCAGCTCATCTGGAGTTCCCTTGCTGGGCTGGGCTGTGTCCTCATTCTGCCACCTCCAGACCTTAGGTCTTTTAGACCACGCACCTCCCAGAGCTCAGCTGTGGTTTTCCTTGGCCCTGTCCATGCTCCAGACACTCTGATGCAGAAATAGTTTTGTGACGGCCTCCCCACCTAAGGCTCCGTCTTGTGTTGTTGTCTTTGTCCACCAATCTTCCCAATGTGCTGGAGGCCTTCCTTTACTAAGTCTTCCAAGGAAACCAGCGGAATGCTGGAGTCAGCTGCCCTCCCCCATTACATGACCAGTCCATCTCCTTTTCTTGTCACATATGTCCATTTTGATGGCTTTTATCCCTCTTCTTGTCCCAGATGTGTCTTTCCATGACCTCTAGGGCCACCTGCAAAGATGATTGTCCAGAGAAGTGAAGCTTCTCCATTTGGGGCCAGACACAAACTAGAGAAGCCATTGTTAAGAAGATAGATTTTGTTTTAGGGAGCAGGTGGGGCTCACGGGCAGCCCTACATTCTGCACAATGCTAACCAGCCCCCTCTCTCCTGTTCAATTCTCTTTCCAGCTCATGTGTGCCTGGAGTGTCTGCCCAATGTGTGTGGCGTAAGGGACAGATTCCAGGGACTGACCACATAGCTACATATCGGAGTCTGGGCAGACACATTTGTCATCCACTTTGTGAGTCTTGTTAGACCTACATTTTTGTGCGGCCATGGAGCTCATTTCCTGTCACCATTCTAGGAAGCTCACTTTCCAGCCCCACGTCTGGCTGGGCCTCAGGAGCCAATCCTCGTCTCTCGCCTCGTCTCTGGCCTACCACGTCACCTCCCTATCTCACTTGGTTACACACATATCCCTGACACTTAGTACATGCTAAATAAGAACTTTTCAATCATGTCTTCATTAAACACATCAGGAGCTTCATTGGTGGAAAGGCATGGATTTTAGGAGTCTTTAACATATTCTGGGACCTGATGCAATCCACAGAACAGCCTCCCATCTGTAGGTCTCACTTCTCTATTTGGAGTCTGTGCTCAGATGTCTGCCATGGCAGCGACAAGGAACCTGACCTAGCATCCTGATGGCTGGGGAGCATCCACGGGCAGGTAAGCAGGAGGGTGATGGCCTTGAGCACCCATCAGAGGAGAGCTGGGTGAAGGACCTGAGGCTTCTTGGCCTGGAGAAGAGAAGAAATAGAGGTGGTGTCCAAGAGCAGGAAGGATTGTGGAGAAGAAAGGGAACGAATGAGCAGCGACAGGTATAAGGAGCAAAGAGAGAGATTCAGTTTTTACAGAAAGAAAAACATCCTGATGAGTGCAGCCATTCCCAGAGTGGAAGATGCTGCCATGGGAGACAGGGGGCTCCTTCCCTGTCACTGGAGGCCTTCAAACAAAGGCTGGATGGCTCCCCTTGGGTCAGCTAGAGATCAGCATATGGAGCCTCTGGGGGCTTCTCTGACTCTCAGATTCTGCCTCCAAAAAAGACCCTACATAGCTCTAGAGTCCAATGAATACCATGCTCCCAACACCCTCTTCTTATATATGTGAAAACTGAGCCCTAAGTGACTTGCCCAAGGTCACACAAATAGAGGTTAGATTAGAACTCAGGTCCTCTGACTCCAAAGTCAAGTCAAGTCCAGAATGTTTTCATCTATAGGGAAAGACACTGGGGGATGTCTCTGGTGAGCTCCTATCTCCAACATGTACTGTGCCTACACCTAAACCTTGATAGTAATAATTATTATCGGAATCATTAGTGATTACTTTTAGTATAGCTGGTGTTGGCCTCATGGTCTAAGGTTTACAAAGCATGTGACGTGGGTCATCTCATCTAATACACATGACAGCCTGGGGAAAGGGAGGGGGACGTGGAAGCCCAGTGAGGGGCGTGGACCTGTCCCTCCAGCCCCTGTGAGGAAGCGTGCTCGGCTAAGCTGTAGCAGAGCTCGCTTCCATGGGTGGTCGTGTTGGACGGCTGCCCAGGTCCCTTCCGCCTCTAATTCTGTGATTCCTTGAAATGTTATTAGTCTTCAATGTCCTCCCTGCCACCATCCCCCAGGAACTCCTAAGACTGTCAAGCTTGAGGTAGCCACTTCACCCAGAACTCAGGATCCTAAAGAAGCCTTAGGCTCCAAGCCATCTCTCGCTGCATCCACAACCATGACTGTATTTCTATTGAATATGATAGTATTTTATCAACTGCCTTGCACCGAGGAGGTGCCCAGTAAACATCGAAGAAATGCCTGCAATATGTCTGGTGCTGCTGACACCCCTGAGGACCCGGGAGCCTGCCCTTCTCCCTGAAGCAGGACCCTCCCATAGAGTTGCTTTCTCCTCCTCTGGGAGGGCAGGCACTGCCTCTCTCCTGTCTTTCTAGGCTGAGCCTTTAGCAGTGGGCTGGGCACCCAGTAAACACTCGATAAATACTTTCTTCATTCACTGGCAGATCCACCAATGAAGCCAATCAATCAAGAAGCATTTATTAATCCCCTACTAGGTGTCAGGGACCATTCTATGGCCTGGAAATAAAAAAGATAAATATGAAACAAAAGGCATTCGGATAGCAAATGGTTGTTTTAAAATTCTGATGAGGGAAGGTATTTGTGTACAATTCCATCTGGTAATTTGAGCATGTGCAATAATTTATGCCTGGTATAGACAACATTTTAAAAATCAAGTTGCAGAGAGCAGGCCAATAAGAGTCTGCTCTGAAGTCTGCCCCAATCCTTCTGGACCCACAGCCAGCAGCCTGATCTGACTCCCAATGAGAACGGCTGGGGCTTTATGTGACCCTACTGCTCTCAGATCAGCATTTATTGAGCTCAGAGCTGGGGAGACAACGGAAGGCAGTCTAAACAAGCAGGAAAGATAGACAGGATAAATTGGAGATAATCCAGTCATGATTGTGGTGACTAGAGGAGGCCTGGAGACAGGAAGACCTGAGTTCAAATCCAGCCTCAGACCATTCCTAGCTCTGTGATATTGGCCAGGTCACCTGCCCTTTGCCTACCTCAATTTCCTGAACTGTAAAATGGGATAATAGCACTTCACAGAGTGTTTAGCAGAGTGCCCAGAGCATAGTAGGCATTGTGTAAACACTTATTCTGTCCCTCCCCTCCCTCACGCCCTAGCATTAGCCATCCCCTTCCCCTCTCCCTTGCCTTCCATAGAGCAGATCCACCAGTCACAAGGTGGGGCCTTTGCCTCTGGAAGATCTGGGGCCTGCCCTCCCCTCCCTCAGTTACAAGGCTCCCTAAGAATTCTGTAGGACAGGGAATATGGAGCCCCAAGGAGAAAGCCAGGTGCACGTTCACTGCTATCGAAAGATGGCCCACTCAGCTGGGTTTAATAAGATGTGACAGCAGCATCGAGAACTCTTAGCCTCATGCATTATGGAACTCCATATTGCTCCCTTCAAGGGCAGTCTCCGCCAAAAAAATATGCAAATAAGCATTTAGATATGTTAATGCTGCCATACTGATCACTGGATCTTTTCCTGGACCTAGCTCCTTCATAAAAGAGAAGAAAAAGTTATTTCTGAACTACACAAAAGGCTGAAAAACATGAAAGAAGCCTCTCAGAGATCCACTTCTGAATTACACTTTTTGGGGTAAACTCACTGAACCCTCTGTTCCTGGCAGATAAGGATTAGGAACAAGGACATTTCAATCCATTACAAAGGAATCTTCCTTGAACAGACTCTGGGAATAAGCAGCAGGTTTAAGGGGAGACAAAAAGCTTCAGCATCCCCTCCATTCTCCCACCTATTGTACAAAATTCCCTCCCCCTGCTCAATCTCCTCAGGCTCATCTTCTTGTGAGGCTTCCAATGCCTTTGGCGCATCCCGCTTTCCAGGCAGTGAGCCACCTCCACTAGGGGGACAAGATGGTGGCTTCTATTGACAAAAGGTCATGTTACCAAGTCTTGTTTCAAGAGAGCTTCCTCCCCAGCCACAGGATGACACAGAGGAAATGCCACCAATTCTCAGCCCTAGGAGAACCTATGTACCCATTAGGTATGGGCTCCCCAAAGCTCCCTATGATCTCGGAATTATTGACAAAATGGTGGTCGTGTTTGGGAAACTCTGGCCCCATATGACCAGCTGCTCCCCTCAGGCACCTCAAGGAAAGGAGTATGGTCCTGCAGAAGCTTAGCATGCTAAAAGAAGGATAGGGTGAGGTGCTAGCCTTGGGATACAGAGGGCAATGTTCTAAGGATCTTTGCTGGTCACAATCCAAAGACAAAACACCGTCCAGTTTCTGCTCCAGGCCCTTTTCCTTGGCTCTCAATTACAGGGCATAGTGGGCAGCAGTGGGAAAATAGCAAAGACTGACCTATTGAGGTTGCAGCTGACACCAGGTCTCAGGAGGGCTCAGCTCCCTCTCAGCCAAGCCCACAGGCTGATGACAGGACTAAGACATGGCACCTCTAGTCAGCCAAGAGTGAACAGTGTCTGTAACAAAATCACTTTACCCTGGCATGATGTGAGAGCCATCTGTCACCCCTGGCCCCTCACATACAAGACAAAGTCCTTTGGTGGCATGAGTGTGAGGCAGGGCCAAGGAAGGGGCTTCCTTAGACTGGAGGCTCCTCCAGATCTGGATGGCATCCCCTTAGGGTACATGCTGGGCCTGGCAGACTGGGGCATTGAATGACAGAAAAGGGTAAAATCACCCCTGGAAGCCCAGAGGGCTCCCAGCCTGCAGAAAGCTGATGCCCTCACCTCATCAGATGCATTCTTTCAATGGGCACACTCTGCAGACCGTCTGAGGGGCTGGGCATCAGGGCCCATGAGCAAGGCATGATGCCCTTCTTGGGTCTAGAGTCCTTGGGCAGTCAGTGTGATGAAGGGCATGGAGTCATCCTCAGAGTCAGTTTTAAAAGCATAAAGTAAAATACACAGGATTACACAATTACAATTGATTAATTATAATTAGATTGAAATAGTTATGAATTAAAAAAAAAAGGTTCACAGACCCCAGGTTAAAACTGTTGAAGTAGAAGATGCCTAAGGTCAGCTCTCGCTCCATGGTTCTAGTCGCCAGATGCACTTTGCCGACCTCTCCTCCATCATCAGAGGCCGTGTGGTATAATGAATAGGGGTCAGCAGGACCCAAGTTCCAGTCCTGCCTTGGACTCTTACTGGCTCTTAAATCACTAGGGATTAGAGAAAGTCATTTAACTACTCTGCCTTAGGGTCCTCATCTGCAAAAATGAGAGGGTTGAACGTGGTGCCTTCAAAGATGTCTTTCAGCATCTTAGGGTCACAGAAGGTAGGAGTGAGGCTCTAGGGAGAAGATGGGGATTGGGGGTTTGGTTTACAAGATTAGACATTTCTCTCTGAAAAAGTGCTTTGATTTATAGCTGCTGTTTCTCATAGCCTGCCTCTGCACCTTTGCTCAGGCTGTGCCTCATGCCAGGAATGACTTCCCTCCTCAAGTTCACTTCCTGTAATTCCTCTAGGGCTCAGCTCAAGGTCCACCTCCTCCAGGAAGCCTTCCCTGCCTCCCTCTGACACTAGTACTCTATTATCTTCCCCAAATGACTATTTTGTATTTCCTCTTCCGTGCTTCCACTGTTTTCACCCAGTAGAATATCAGCTCTTCGAGGGCAGAGGCTGCTGTGTTGTCATCTTTTTATTCCCATCACTCAGCACAGTGCCTAGGAGTGGGGTAAAAAAGCATTTATTGAGCACCTAGCGTATGCCGGGCACCGTGCTAACTGCTTCACAAATATGATTGCATTCTGTCCTCCCAACAACCCTGTGAAGAAGGCGCTATCGTGATTTCCGTATTACAGCTGGGGAAACTGAGGCAGGCAGCAGTGAAGTGACTTGCCCAGGGTCACGCAGAAAATGTCTGCGGTTGAATAGGAACTCAGGTCTTCCTGACTCCAGACCCAGCCTGGGTGCTGAATTGTTGAGTGGAATCAGGAGCTCTCCGGACTCGTCCAGTCTTTTGACATCTCCATCGGGCCCTCCGCGATGCCCCCTCCAGTGGGATACAAAACGCCACCCTGCCCAGCGGACGGGGAACTCCCTTCGCGCCTGCTGCCCTGGGCTCCCGCCTCCTCCGCGCAGCAGAGATCAAGCTCTAAAAACTCCCCTCCGGGCCCTTCTAGACCCAGAGACAGCGGCTTCGCTAATGGAGGTAAGGAGAAGCTGAGTGAAGCTGGCGCCAAAGGCCAGAGGGGGAGCCTCGGCCCGTGAGCCTCCCGGCGGACCGTCAGACCAGGGGCTGGAGGGGATGACATAGGCAACGCGTCTATACCCCGCTCTCTCAAGAGTGGCAGGCAATGAAGCTTGAATGAAGGGTTCTCATCGTCGTCTCCGAGTGACTTGGACGATCCACTCTGGGGCTTTGTAGACTGCAGCGAGATCCCTTGCCCTCCCCCCAGCTCGGCTCTGGGATGCCTCTGGGGTGCTCTGGCGAGGTCGGGACGGCCCGGGGGCGCATCGGTGAGGCCAGGACGCAGGAGGAGCCAATAGAGCGAACGCCAGCCCTTCCATTCCCTAGCTGTGTAACTCAGAGCAAGGCTCGACATTTCATCGGGACTCAGTTTACTCATCTGTAAAGTGAGGGGCCCCTAAGGTGCCCCCCAGCCCCTACTCTACTCTGATGACTGTTTCCTGGAGGGCAGATTTCAACAACGGCTCCCAGGGATGGAAGCCTGTTCAGCACATGCTCACGAGATGGTACCTCTTCCATGCCCCGTGTACAAAGACGGTGACCAAGACTGGCCCTCCAGAAGAGAACAGGTGTCTTCCTCCCTTCATTGAAGAAGCTGGGGATCATGGGGGCACAGTGTCGTATATGCTGCAAGGCACAGTCAGCATGTCTTTGCTGAATATTTTTCTTTGTTATAAGGAAAAGCTTTCTGGATAGGGTACAGGAGGAGGACTATGATGTACATAAAAGCAAAAGGTAATGTTTAAAACTCATGGAAAGCTTCAGGAACAGCAAAGCACATGAAGGGACAGCGAGTTCCTCCCCAAGGGGAGCTCCCTGCATGGACACGCCCTCCCCAACGCTGAGGAGGCCCTGCTTCCCCTGCGGCACAGCCCCTTGGGAGCAAGGTCTGTTTTCTCTTCTCTGTCACCCCAGAGCCTTAGGGTGCGGTATCTGGCACGTATTAGGCACTTAACGACAGCCTGCTGATTGATTGATCTCCAACTCCAAGGCCAAAACACCCTCTATTCTTGCCTCTTTTTTTGAAAAATCTATCTCCAGAGGCAGCACAAGGGCCCTCTAAGATTCCCCTGAAAACACATCCAAATGCTTCCGAAACAGCTGCAGAGCATGAAAGGAGAGAGGGGCAGCTCACCCTAGGCTCTGACGACAACGCTCAGCATGGCAGCCCTGGCTTCAAACATCACCGACCATCTGGAGCCATCAGCTGTCTGGGAGAGACAGGCAGCAGCTCTTTCCACCTACCCCGGGCAGGCTCCCTGGGCTATCACTCCTAGCTAGGCACACAGGCCCCTTCGGCCTGTCTAGGTCTCAGGGCTGAGGGAGAGAGCTGCTCGTCACCCCACTGCAGAGACCACATTGGAGCCAAGCCCAAGGGCTGAGGGAGAGGACTGCCCCCCAGAGATGAGAGTGGGTTGTAGAATGAAGTTCATAGCCCTGCATGTGGCTGGCTGTGAAGGAAAGATCGAGGCTTGGCTAAGCAGGAATTTGAGTGGCCCCCAAGATTCTGAAGGGGGTGCCTTAAAATCTGCCTTTAACCTTCAATGGCTACTTCGTGTCAGTCCCAGCAGCAGGGTGATATCAGCAAGCACAGACCCATCAAATCCTCAGCAACCCAGAGCCAAGTCACTGTGGTCTGGAGCCATCTGTCCAAAGCCTGTGAAACTGGGGTTTGTCCTAGAAAAATAACTCATCACCATGTGGCCAGCCGACTGGTGCTGGGCCTTTCTCAGTGCATACGAGACTGGACAGGCTGAGCCACAGACCCCAGTGGGAAGCAAAGGCATCCTTGAAGGCTGTTCAGCTGTGGACCCTGCCAAGGTTTCTTGGCCCAGTGATCCAGCCTCCGAGAGCCAGAGTGACCTCTACAGAACAAAGAGCAAGACATTGACAACATTGGTCAATAACTGAGCTGGAGTCACACACATAGAGAGGCAGCTCACTCTGCCCCTTCTCTCTCAGGCAGGTCTGGAACTTCAGGGCTAGCTACCTTTGTCCTAGGCCATCCCTGAGCTCCAAAGTTAGGAAGGCCCATTCATACCATGTCCAAGAGACCTCAGTTAGAAATCAGACCTGCTTCTCTGGCTTTCTCTCATTTTCAGTAGTCTTTCTCTCTCTTCTCTCTCCTCTCCTCTCGTCTCCTCTCCCTCTCCCTCTCTCTCTCTCTCTCTCTCTCTCTCTCTCTCTCTCTCTCTCTCTCTCTCCTCTTTTCTTCTCCTCTCCTTTCTTCTCTCTCCTTTTTCTCTCTCCTGTCCTCTCCCTTCTTCTCTCTCTCCATTTCTCTCTTTTTGTCCTTCTCTTTCTTTTTCTCCTCTTTCTTTCTCCCCCGCTCCTCAGCTGGAGATTGGAACTCCAGAGACAGATGGAGCTGCTGGGATCAGAGGAAGAAACTGACTCCCAAAGTGGAGAAGGGACACCCTAGGTCACAGATACCCAAAGTGGCGGAAGGAGAATTTGAACCCAGGTCCTCTGGCTCCAAACTGAGCCCCATGATGAGTCTGAGGACTGACATTGCTGATGTTGCTTTCTTGACCCTAGAAAAGTCTCTGCGTCTCAGTTTCCTCACCTGCAAAGTGGGTATCAGCACCACCACCATAAGAATAGCCAGCATTTATGGAATATTTGACGGTTTACAAAGCTCTTGCTCATTCCCTCCTCTGAGCCCTCTAACCTGGGAGGTGACCACTACTCTTTTTAACATTCATTTTTTAGAGTTCCAAATTCTCTCCCTCCCTCCAGTCTCTCTCCCACCAGGCAATGATACCCACTATACATGGGAAGTCATGCAAAACAAATGTCCATAGGCAGGTGCTATTCTCCCCATTTCGAGGGTGATAAAACTGAGGCTGAGAACAGTTAAGTGACTTCTGAGGAGGTTCACAGAGCCAGCAGGGGTCTGAGGTCAGATTTTAAACCCACGACCACTGAGCAACCTAGCTACTTAAGACCAAACACAGCAACGCAGCAAAAAACGCCTCCCAGAAAGAGCAGCTTCCAAGCTCGGGGACTACGGAAAGCCACATCCTCCATCGAGGGCTCCAGATCTGCTATCTCATCTTGTGCTCAGGCGAAGGAGAAAAGGGCGAGGCCAGAAAGGAGCTGGTGATGGGCCGGCCTTGGGCCAGTGTAGGCCTGGAGGGGCCCCAGCTATATCCTTTCTGGGGCCCCTGAGTGTGGGGGCCAGGCTGGAGAACAGACCCGGCATCAGACTGAGCCTCTGGCCCCCAAGGCTTTTACCTGCCTCTCCCAGGCATTGGACCCCCAGCCTCCCACTGTGGCCCCATCAGGGCCAGAAGAAGGCCAGGCTATTCTTAAACCAGAACAGGGGGAAGGAATTAGGGAGGGAAAGAAGAGAGAGAAAACTGTCTCTTGGCTGGAAGAAGACAAGAGGAAAGATGAGTCCCAGCAGACTCACCCCACTGGCCTCGCATCTGTGTCCCCTCTTTCCGGGGCTCCAAAAGCCAAAGCACCCGAGATGGCTCATGGGGACGGTGAAGGCAGCGGGGAGCATGAAGGTGGGCCGAGGAAGAGACAAAGGGCAGGCCGGGCCTTTACCTGACGCTTTCTAATATTAGCCTCAGGACACTAATAAAAATAGGCCCCGGAAATTGGCCACTTATCAGAATGCGTTGTCCTCAGTCGACTCTGCATCCCAGGCAGTAACGCCGGGCTTCTCTGCAGATGGAAATGACATTGCAGAGAACGTGGCTGTCCCTGAGCAGGTGCTTCAGAAACGGGGGTAAGGGGCGGTCAGAATCAGGCCCCTCCCCTATGGTCTCTTTAACGTCCAACAGGTATAGCCCCTCACTCACAGGGAATATTCCCAGCCTCAAAGCCTGCGGAGCAAGGACTGACCCCCAGGGATTCCGCGCCCCCAGTAGGAAGCTCAGCCTTTAGCCCCAGAAACTGAGCTCCCGTCCTCCGCCGCACCCCTCCAAAGCCTGGGCAACAGGTTTCAGGACCCAGGTGCCTCAAATGTTGGAATGCAGCGGCTGCCGGGGGGCACAGGACCAAAATACATTTGCAGGTCGGCCCCAATACATAAACACATTTTACTTGCAAGGCTCTGTCCTTGAGCCAGCTCTCTGGAGTCCAGACCCCACAAATTCAACCCCATACACTGTGGGGAGGGACATGTCTCTCATTTCTGAGGATTCTTAGAGATCATCCGACCAAGCCATCTTCTTTTACCACGTTCTGAGGAAGTGGGAGCCCAGGAAAGTGTGAAGTGGTAGGTCTGGGATTAGAATCTAGACGCTCTGATTTGGCTGGGGCTGTGCTCCAAAGGAGCCTTGACCTATGAGGCTTGATTAGCAGCATTCTAGACCTAAACATCCGCTATAAGCAGAGGAACTTTCTACCAATCACAACACAGCCCATCCATGACTTAGTGGGCACCTAAGCCTTTTGGAGCTGCCTGAGGCTCAGAGTCATACCTGAAGCCAGGTCTGAGGCTGGATTCAAACCCAGGTATTCCTGACACCAAGCCCAGTACTCTAACCATTAAGCTACACTGCCTCTACCATAACCAAGTACTTTTGGTCCCCAGGTCACTAAGAGCAGAGAGCCTCAACAAAGCCCAGCCTGCGTCCCCCAGGGCAGAGAACCCCAACTTGTCCCCACCCACCAGTCCCTATAATAAGTGCAAAGTTCCTCTACAAGGTCCAGGTTCTGCCAGAACCTAGAAAACAGGCAAAGGGTGAAACTACCAAGTGGGGAGAGAAGAGGGAAGGGAGGGTTAGAAAGTTCCTACAAAAGACCCCAACTTAGAAAGACCCAGCAAGTTCCTGGGATAGAAATGAGCCCAGATCTGTTCTTTCACCTACCAGTACAAAGTTCGATAAAATCTTAGAATCTGATGTCTTAAGGGAGATGTCAGAAACCATTGGGCCAAACTCCTCACGTGGTGATCTCTGCAGCATTCCTCATTAGCAGTTAACTATGCTCTTTTTGAAGACCATCGATGATGGGGAGCTCACTACCTCTCATTCTATTTTTGGAAAGCTCTGGTTTAGGAGGCCATTTTTCCCTATATTGAGGCAAATGCCCACCACTGCTCAATGTCCTCTTCTAACAATAATCACTTGTTTTTGTGTGTTTGAAGATTTACAATGTGCCCCTACACATTATCCCATTTGATCCTCATAACATCCCTCTGAGATGGTGCTAAAAATAACAGTAATGATAATGCTGATAGTTGGCATTTATACGATGCTTTAAGGTTTGCAAAGCGCTCTCACAAATGTTATCTCATTTGATCCTGAACTACCCTGGGAGACAGATCCTCTTGTTATTAATATCCCCATTTTACAGTTGAGGAAACTGAAACAAACAGCGGTCAAGAGACTCGCCCAGGGTCCTATAGATGGTAAGTGTCTGACTCCAGGACCAACAGTCAGTGCAATGCATCACCCACTTTACAGATGAGAAAACTGAGGCTGACTGAAATTAAGTGACTCGCCAAGGGTCACAGAGCTAATCAATGTCTGAGGCTGGACTCTCGATAGCAGCTCTTCAAATGCTGGAAGATAACCATCATGCCTCCTCTTAGCCTGGGCTAAGGAGTCATGGGGTTGGGACTGTTTCTTTTGTCTTTGTATCTTTATCACCCAGGATAGTACCAGGCACGCAGTGGGTGTTTAATAAATGCTTGTTGATTGACATGTCTTAGATTCATCATCTTGGTCACACTTGTCTGGATAACAAGGCATCAGGACCCCAAGTCACGAGTTTTTCAATAGCCTTTCTGAAGTGGAGCTCTCAGAACTGAACACAATATGCCAGGGGGGCAGCACCTCCTTCACTTTGTACCCCAGGGCCATGTTGGGACACTCCAGATGTCATATGTCACCAAAGATAAAGGGTGTTTGTAGATAATCTTGCTCCACACAGAACTTTCCTATCCCAAGTACAGACCAACCTCAACAAAAATAAGACCTTGAATGTACAAAGTGTACAACACCAAAAACCATTTATTGATGGAGACGCTGTGTTTGCCTGAGTCTCTGGTCTTTCTCTTCCTGTTGCCAAATTAAGTGTTTAATGTGCCAGATCCCTCAGAGAAAAGAACATCAGTCTGGGGGTAAAAAAAGATGGAGAACCCAGGCCATACACCCACACACGCTCTCCTTCAATGCAGCCCAGGATCCTGTTACTTTTGTATTGGCCAGCTGGTCTTCTGGTTTCCATTTCACACTCTTGGTTCAGATTGGGCTGAAAGGCCACAGAAAACCCTTTGCCTGTTGAGCTCAAGCTGCCATTAAGTTCAGCCTCCTACACTCTCCTTGTGCAGTGCATTGTTTTTAAATCAAGCATAGGACTTTCATTTAATTCCCCTGATTTCAGTGTGGGCTATTTGCTTTCCATCTTTTGACAGCATGTTGGCCTTGCCTCCCAGCCTCACATTGTCCTCACATATCCTGAGCACCCTGGAGGTCAGTGAGGACTCTCCAGTAGAGACATCTTCCAGGCTGGGATCCACTCCTCTATTGTGACTGGTTATCCATTCAACCAATCCCGAAGCTACCAGCCCAGGACACACCCCTTCATCTCACTCAGGAGGCTGGCAGAAGCTTTTTTCCAATGCTTCCTTACGATCAATGAACATTCTGACTGGAAAATGCCCTGAACCCAGCCCTGTCCTTTGAAGACAATGGGAAGTTGCCAGGAGGCGAGGAGGCAAGATGGCGCCAGAAAAGCAGGGACTCACTTAGGCTCACCCCCAAATACCTCCAAACACCTGTAAAAATGGCTCTAAATAAATTCTAGAGCTACAGAACCCACAAAATAATAGAGGGAAGAAGGTTTCCAGACCAAGATGGCTTGGATGGTCACTGAGAAGAGTCTATCACACTGTGCTGGGAGCAGAGCACAGCCCAGTGTGGGCCACACCAGGACAGAGCAGGTGCTGAGGAGATCGGGCAGAGCAATTTGTAGGACTCTGAATCACTGAGCTGTGGCAGCTACCAGAATTCTCAACCCACAAACACCAAAGACAACTTAGCAGGTCAGGGGGAAAACTGCTAGAACGGGGTGAGAGGAGTGCATGGTGGGCCCCAGCCAAGCGGGAGTGCAGGAAGCACTTTGCTGGCACAGAGGCAGCCCTGCTTGGATCTGGGTCTCGGTCCTCGTTGGTGGTTCTTGGGGGAAGAGAAGGGCTGGTGTGACAGAGCTTGGCATGCAGAAGTAGTTCTGAAAACAGCAGCGCAGCCCCTAAAGCTTGGGACAAAGCACTTGCCATTCTGAAGCCAGTCATACCCTGATAAAAACCTCAAGGGGCAAGTAGTTGGCTGGGAACATGGCCAGGCAGCAAAAGACTCAGACTATTGAATCTTTTTTGTTGACAAAGAAGATCAAAACATACAGGCAGAAGAAGTCAACAAAGTCAAAGAGCCTACATCAAAAGCCTCCAAGAAAAATATGAATTGGTCTCAGGCCATGGAAGAGCTCAAAAAGGATTTGGAAAGGCAAGTAAGAGAAGTAAAGGAAAAATTGGGAAGGGAAATGAGAGTGATGCAAAAAAATCACGAAAAATAAGTCAATGACTTGCTAAAGGAGGCCCCCCAAAATACTGAAGAAAATAACACCTTAAAAAATAGACTAACTCAAATGGCAAAAGAGCTCCAAAAAGCCAATGAGGAGAAGAATGCCTTGAAAGGCAGAATTAGCCAAATGGAAAAGGAGGTCAAAAAGACCACTGAAGAAAATACTACCTTAAAAATTAGATTGGAGCAAGTGGAAGCTAGTGACTTTATGAGAAACCAAGATACTATAAAACAGAATCAAAGGAAGGAAAAAATGGAAGACAATGTGAAATATCTCATTGGAAAAACCACTGACCTGGAGAATAGATCCAGGACAGATAACTTAAAAATTATTGGAGCACCTGAAAGCCATGATCAAAAAAAGAGCCTAAACATCATCTTTCAAGAAATTATCAAGGAAAACCGCTCTGATATTCTAGAACCAGAGGATAAAATAGAAATGGAAAGAATCCACTGATCACCTCTTGAAAAAGATCCCAAGAAGAAAATTCCTAGGAATATTATAGCTAATTTCCAGAGCTCCCAGGTCAAGGAGAAAATATTACAAGCATCCAGAAAGAAACAATTTGAGTATTGTGGAAACACAATCAGGATAACACAGGATCTAGCAGCTTCTACATTAAGGGATCAAAGTGCTTGGAATATGATATTCTGGAGGTCAAAGGAGCTAGGATTAAAACCAAGAATCACCCACCCAGCAAAAATGAGTATAACACTCCAGGACAAAATATGGATTTTCAATAAAATAGAGGACTTCCAAGCATTCTTGAAAAAGAAAAAACCAGACCTGAAAAGAAAATTTGACTTTCAAATACAAGAATCAAGAGAAGCATGAAAAGGTAAACAGGAAAGAGATACCATAAGGGACTTACTAAAGTTGAACTGTTTTGGTTACATTCCTACATGGAAAAATGATATTTGTAACTCATGAAACCTTTCTAAGTATAAGGGTAGTTGAGGGGAATACACATATAACATACATACATACATACATACATATATATAGACAAAGGGCACAGGGTGAGTTGAATATGAAGGGATGATATCTAAAAATAAATAAATAAATGAATAAATGCCATTAAGGGGTAAGAGAGAAATATATTGGAAGAAGGAAAAAGGGAGAGATAGAATGGGGTAAATTATCTCACATAAAAGTGGCAAGAAAAAGCAGTTCTGTAGGAAGGGAAGAGGGGGAAGGTGAAAGGGAATGAATGAATCTTGCTCTCATTAGACTTGACTTAAGTAGGGAATAACATAGACATTCAATTGGTTATCTTACCCTACAGGAAAGTATGGGGGAAGGGGATAAGAGAGAGGGGGTGATAGAAGGAAGGGCAGATTGGGGGAGGAGGTAATCAAAAGCTAACACTTTTGAAAAGGGACAGGCAAGGGGATAAAACTGAATAAAGGAGGACAGGATAGGATGGAGGGAAATATAGTTCGTCTTTCACAACATGACTGTTATGGAAATGTTTTGCATAATGATACATGTGTGGCCTATGTTGAATTGCTTGCCTTCTCAAGGAGGGTGGATGGGGAGGGAAGAAGGGAGAAAATTTGGAACTCAAAGTTATAAAAGTGGATGCTCAAAAAAAGTCGTTTTTTCATGCAATTGGGAAATAAGATACACAGGCAACAGCGTATAGAAATCTATCTTGCCCTACAAGAAAGTAAGGGGCAAGGGAATGGGGTGGGGGTGGGGAGAAGTGGCGTCACAGAACGGAGGGCTGACTGGGAAACAGAGCAATCAGAATATATGCCATCTTGGGGTGGGGGAGGGTAGAAGTTGGGAGAAAATTGTAACCCAAAATCTTGTGGAAATCAATGTTGAAAACTGAAAATATTTTTAAAAAGATTACAGTCTTAAAGATATAAAAAAGAAAGTTGCCAAGAGCATAAGTGGTCCTACATTCTTTGGCTCATCCCATCTCAGAGAAAGCCAACAAAATGAAGACAAAATATATCACTGACCTAGATACTTGAATATCTTCCTTGGGGTTTCTATATAGACTGGCCTACAGAGTCAAAACTACACCTTTGTTTAAAACATGGTATAAATGTGGTAAATTTGGGTCAAAAGAAAAAGACATATCAACAAATCCAACTTTGTTAGTTTCTCTCATTCTTTCAAGGGCCCATTGGAAATTGCCAAAGCTCTTTTTTAGCATCTGTTAGTTTGGTTATCAAGACCCAGCCTCTGTCTGCCTCCATCTACAGGTATCAAGGTTCAAAGTACGTGGTGGTCAGGGATCATGGTTCTGTCTGCTGTCCCAATAGAGTGAATGATGGGAGGGCTGCAATCCCATACCGCCAAAACATGGTTCCTGCTGGTTTCTCTCTGACTGTTCCGTGACTTTCTAAAGCTATGAAACCCAGACCACTACATTTGACCATAAAGCTTTACATTCCATTCAATCTATGACTCAGTTTCTTGCCTTTCAACAAAATAGCCCCAGTAAAAGTGCTCAAATGAATCTACTGGTATTCAGAATAGACCCCAATAACATCTGGTTTGTGGGTAGAGGTCTCAGAGGGGTACAATTGTGCCCTAACTGTCAGCCCAGGAGAACAAAGTGACCTTGGCTCAGTGATGTCGCCTCTCAGCCTTAGCTTCCCTATGTGTTAAAAAAGAAGGGTGCCTAAGGTCCCTTCTGGCATTAACATTCCATTACCTCATTTATGGCCAATCAGGAAGACAGATTAATGAGTGGGGCCCTTTTTAATACCTTAAAAAGATGGGCTTCTGTTCATAAAACAGTTCTTCAAATGCCTCCATTCATCCCCTATTGCTTTGGGGCAGTGACTTTCTGGAAGCTGCAGACATACTCCACTACAAGCCTGTACTTGTACATAAGACACAGGAGCTGACTGACTTTACTCATGGAGCCTGATACAGACATGGGTCTGGACCTTTAGACCAACTCAGCTGGAAGAGAGAATGAAGGCATGAAGGACAGAGGTGAGAAAGCCTTCCCACTCACAGGTACAAACTGGCATCCGACACTTGTAATAAAGCATCTTCTTTACTTTCGGACTCATATGCAACCTATATTTTGAAGCTGATAGCTGTGCACTTGTAACTAGGGGCAGCCTATCAAGGCAGGTTGTAGGGAACCAGGCTGCAGAATTTGAAATGCCAAACCAGGAAATTGGTGTTTTACCTTAGAGGGACTAGGGAGTCATTGATGCTCCCAGACGAAGGAGCGACACGGTTAGATATTTACACTCAAAAACGTCTCCCTAGAAGAAGCCTCGGCTCCATAGACCAGCCTAAGCATTCTGAACATGGCATTCTCAGCAGGAACAGGGCAGAGAAAAGGATGAATCTCCATCGTCACTTTCATGCCTTTGAAAACTGAGCTAGGACCAGTATTCACGTGATAATACCCAGTGATGCTCAGAAAGGGAGTGGCCCCCGGTGGCTGGAATAGTTAAGGAAGATGGCCCTGGCAGCCTTGTTCCACTTACGTGCCAGCCAGCAGCCTAATTTCGGAGAGGGCTCCAAGCACGTTGAAAAACAATAGAAAGTAAAAAGGAAGCTGGCAGCAATGCGGTGAGTGCCCTCTAGCGTCGGCCAACTGGCAAACCACTTAACAGTTAGACAAAAAAAAATCCCCATCAGAAGCACCCGTTCCCCAGTCCTCTAGAAGATGCACACACAGACAGACGCAGGGGTAAGAAATGTAAAGTTCTGCCCCTCCCCCACAAAGGGAACACTGGAGCTTCATTGGGGACGTCCCTCGGGGAACAATATCATCACAGTAGATCAGAACTGACCTCAAGAGCCCCTGCCTATTACACCATCACAAAGTCAATTAAATGAAATATCATTTGTAAAGGGCTTAGCATTTAATAAATGCTCCTTCCCTTCCCAAGGTCATGCAGGTTTAGGTGCCAGAAGTGGGGTTTGAACCCCACTTGTACCCCATTGCTTCCCTAAATGGACACTGTTGCTGGATCCCCTGAGAAGGCCCGGGGAACGCAATGGCTTTTTAATTTTTAATTTATTCTTAGTTTTCAACATTGACTTCCACAAGATTTTGAGTTAAAAATTTTCTCCCCATCTCTACCCTCCCCGACTCCAAGATGCATGTATTCTGATTGCCCCTTTCCCCAGTCTGCCCTCCTTTCTATCACCCCACTCCCCCCTTATCCCCTTTCCTCTTACTTTCTTGTAGGGAAAGATAGATTTCTACACCCCATAGGCAATGGCTTTTTAAGCCCAATACATGTAGGTATTTAACCTGCATCTTGGCTTCCTTTTTTTAAGCTTTGGTAATTTGGTCAGGGCAAATGTACATGGGAAGAGTCCTCCCAAATGTGACTGCAGAAGTAGATGAGGTACAAGGGGGAATTGTAGAAGTTCAGAAGCAGAGAGGAGAAGGTGGTGAGGGCCATCACTGACTGTCCTAGAGTCGTCAGGGAGATTCGGGGAGGGATGCTGGCAGAAGCAGCCCAGCCTGAAACTGGGTCAGACATGGTCCCGGGAGCCGAGAGACCAGCTCAGCTCATCCCAGCCAGACCAGAGAGACTCAGTTACAAGTCTCCCCAGCTGGGATCATAGCCAGCTGCCTTTTCAAGCTGGCTTTTCCCCAATGACCTTCCAGAAGAATCCACTTCGGCTCCTTTGGAGAATTGTGAGGAGGATGGACCTTTGGGGGAGGAGGAGGAGTGAACCCACACTCCATCCAAATCCTTCAAGGGGATTGCTTTGTGTAACCTTGCTACTTCAGCAGACACTGTCCCTTCCCTATTGGTCAGGTCTGACGAGGTTTCGCCTTACAAAATGTCGCTTCCCAAATCAGGTTCTCCTGACTGGCCAGAGTTTATAAATGCCTCCCAACCCAAGCAAAAGGGCCTGGGCCAGCCTCGGGATGGGGATGTCTGGGCACAGATTCCCCTCTTGAGGGTCTTGCTGGGCTGTGAGGGAAATGGACAGCTGCTGAGGCCGTGGAGAAAAGCCGTCAGTGGAACATCCTCCAAGCTCCTCCAATGCTCCAAGGCCCAGGGAGAAGGGGTGAAAATAGAAGGCCCTCCCTGGCTGTCAAAGATGAAAAGATGAGACTAGCTAAGGCAAAACCGAGATGCCTGGCCTCTGGGAACGTAGGTCAAGTGACTCAGATCCTGAATTCTAAAGCTCCAGCTCGGCCACTAAGCCATTGGGGGAAGAAACCGGCCCTATCTAATTCGGGCCATTTCAACAGACGGCCTTCCTGGTAAGGCCCGGGGTCAGCAGACGCTTCCTGGGTTCCCCAGCCAGAAACCTAAGGGCTGGACCCTCATGTCAGCTTCCAGATGCACAGAACCTTTGGGGCAGAAGGCACCTGGAACGTCCTTGAGTCAGCGGCAGTACAGAGTACACTGGACAACAGAGCTGGGGCCAGAAAGACGCCCAGCTTCCATCCCCCATCCTCTTGGGCCGGCTGCTTCCCCTCTCAGAACCTCAGCTCATGCATTTATAAAATAGGAATGCCTTTTATTGTTATTAATATATAATCATATGATGGGATATTAATGTGTTGTAATAATACATTAATGTTCGTGCATAATATTAACGGTACAAAATAGGGAATGCTGGTGCTTTGGATTCTGATATCAAATTACCATCACATATAACATGCAGCAGTAACATATAATAATGTCCACGTGCAATATTAATGATATATCTATAAAATGGAATGACGATGCTTCTATTAGTTTATATATAATGCATAGTATTAATATGTAATAGTACGGCTATGAAATAGAAGTAATACTCTTTCCTCCCAGGATTCCTAGGAGGAGCGAAGGGTTGTAATTCAGAGTGCTTGGCAAACCTCCAAATGTGCCGGGCATGGCAGCTCGGACCTTGCCTATGGTGGCTCCATCTAGGTCTCCCTTACCCAACACCACCAAGAACTCTCACTTAAATGGCATTTAAAGGAGGGAGAAAGGTTTTCCTCACAACTGGGTGAGAAGATCTGGATTTGACAGGTGAGTAAATGGAGGGTCTTCAAGTGAACCAAAGCTCTTTGAGGGGCCCTTTCCTTCCTTGGCCATCCATCCCTAGCCTGAGAAGCAGGGTCTGTCCTGGGCCCACTTCTCTCCTCTTCCTACACCCTCTCTCACAGCGACTTCATCAGCTCCAAGGATTTACTCGGCCTCGATATCAAGATGACTCCAGAGTGCCTGGACACGTCCACCTGGCCCTTCCATCAGCTTCAAACTGAACCGATTGGCTTTCCCCCAAACTGCCCTTCTTCCTAGCATCTCTGTCCTGTCGAGGATACAGCCATCTTCCCAGTCACCAGGTTTTAACCCTAGAATTGCCCTTGACTCTCTCCCCTTCTCTCCACTGCCACTGTCCACTGCCACTGCCACTCACCAGTTCAGGCCTTGATTGCCTCCCAACTTAGGGTCAGAGGAGGTGGCAGATTGAACCTAACCCTAAATTGGCTGTACCCCATGCCTGTAATGTGCCCCGTCCTCACCTCTGGCTTCCTTCAAAGCTCAGCCCCAGCCCCCACTTTGGTGAGGCCTTTCCTGATCCTCCCAGCAGCTAGCCTGCTCACCCCCCTCCCCAATTAGCTCCTATTTCTCTTGCACAGACTCAGATATGTGCCTATTATCTCCCCAGACAGAATTAAGTCCCCCGAGGTCAGGGACAGCTTCTTGTATGAATTTGTACTCCCTGCACCCAGCACAATGCTTGGCACACAGTAGCAACTCAATAAATCCTTTCTGATGGGCTTCCTAGCCTCCCAGGGCCTGGCGTACTGAACTCCTAGCCTGCTGACCTCAGCACACATCCTTGGGCCTGTAGGCGCTTCAGCATTGATCAGGTCAGATAGCCTCCCACCAGCTTAGGCCTCCAGAGGCCGTGCCGATAGCCACACCTCCCCGACACCAGCCTCCAGCCCCCTCTCCATGTCCTCATCCCTGCTGTGGCTCCCTCCGGTCCAAGCCCGGCCTCCACAAAGGAGCTCAGAGGCTGGTGACACACTCGGGAAGGAGAGAGGGATTCAGCCTCAGAAGTCCCCAGCTCACATCCCAGCTCTGCCTTCCCTCTGGGCCTCAGTTTCTCCAGCTGTAAAATGAGGGGGCTGGATGAGATGGGCTGGGAGGGTCCCTCTGGCTCTTGACCCCTCTCACTGAGGTAGAGTTGTGCTGTATCTGCCATTTATCCAAAGACAACATTTACTGTCTGACAACGGGCAGAGAAGATGAGCATGTCGTAGTGGGATGTCAGGCAGCCGTCCACCTAAGAACCACAGGAAGGCAGGTGAAAGCTGGGGTCCTTCCAAGCCCCTCAAAGACCCCTCCTCATCTGGATCCAGTTCTGTTCCTCAGATCCTGCCCTCCAGCATTTCCCACAGCCCAGTCCAGCCTGGTTTCTCCATGTGTGTGTCAAGAACGCCCTCTAGTGACCACAAGGTACATCAGCGACACAAGAGGAAAGGTGGGGGGAGTAGATCCAGGGAGGAGCTTCCAGGCCCCTGAATAGGCCTGAGCAGCGGGGAGGACCAGAAAGAAAGCCAGGGCTCCCTCCCCCTGAGAACCCTGACCAGGGCCCAGGCTGAAGCTCCAGAGTCCAGCTGGAAAAGAGCCCAGAGTAGCGGGGGGCAGGGGCTGAGAGTGGCCTTCGTTGGACCCCTTGGACCTTTCCTTCTAAACATTCAGCACTGTCCTGTGTTCTCAGGGAGGCCCCAAAGCTTCGGGCAGGAGCCGGAGATCAGGAGCCAGCACCACTCATCCCTTAGGGACCTCCTACTGCTCTGGGCACTGCCCTCGGGCCACTTGGAAGAAGGCTGCTACCTCCTCCCCTTGAAGGCCCTCCCCATACAGTTCTTGTGTCTTTGGCTCTTCTCCCCAGGCTAAGTGTGCCTGGGTCCTTCAAATGTCCTCTAGGGACATGGCCTCCTGGCTCTGACCCATCCTCCTTCAGACGCTATCCAGCTCACCCACCTACTGCCATCTACTGGCATTATCGAGCACTCTACTATCCTGGGCACAAGGTTAGAGATAGGGGCTGGACCTGGGCTCTCCCTAGCATGTAAAGTGCTTCAATGTCTTTACAAGGGCAGGTCAGTGATGCATCCTCCAAAACTTAGCCTCAGAAAGTGGGAGACTTGGCCAGGGTCACACAGCCTGGATGTGCCAGAGGTGCACTCAAACCCACCGCTGGCTCTCATCCTGTGTTCTCAGCTATCCTGGCCCCCAGCTGATTCATAGTGAGCCTGATGCCCATGGGGACCCCAGCTTTACCTCCTCCACCTTGGACCTGGGAATCTGAGTTCTTGAACCGAGGTATCAGACCTGACATTTATCACCATCCAGTTTGATCTCCCCAATGCCCTGGCTTCAAGCCCTTGGATGGGAAAGAGAAAGATGATAAAATACCAAAGCTTCAAAAAGCTGGCAACAGCAGATGCCAGGGGCCAGGCCTTGACAAATGGGGGCAAGCTCTGGCAGTGATGAACGCTGCTCCCTAGAGCAGAATCCTACCTGGAGGCCACAGGTACAGGTGGAAGCAGAGTCCCCATTCCCGGGGTAAGGCTCTTTGCCACAGGCCGGTATGGGTAACTTAGGATTTTTCAGTCCTCTCCCTCTCCTTCCCCATCTTCTTGGGCTGCTCATAGCTGTCCTGGCTTTGTTTTCCATCCAGCCCAAAACCCCCCTCCCAAGCAGCCTTGAGGTGCTATGAGAAGGGAGGGCAGTCCTGCAGCCCTCCTAGTCTTGCCCTTAGACACCTTCAGAAAGCCAAGGGGATAGCCTGCAGCCCTACCCAGCCTGGCCCTATCTCCACTCCAGGGAAGGAGATCTGGCACACTGGAAATCCATTCTTTTCTGTTCTTAGCTTAGAAGCCACCTTGGAGTCCCTTCTCCTTTGTTTCTTCTCTATAAAACTCCCAAGCATCCAAAGCACAACATTTGTCAAACAATTAGAGGATCTTACAACATCTTAATCCATGGAACTGAGAATCCTGTATGAAAGACCAGAGAGGCCTTGAATGCCACACTCAGAGACCACCAAACAGCTGGCGCAGAGCTGACACTGATCTGGTAACTGAGGACAGCTGTTTGGCCAAAAGGATCTAACCACTCATCACTGAATGACAGCAGAACTTGGTTCCTTCCTAGAATGTGCTGGTCTAAATGGGCCTCAATGCCGGGGAGAGGGGGTGCAGTGCATTGGATCATCCACTCAGCCCGCATTAGCTTTGGGCCCCCATGCTTCGGTGATGTGACATCTGATTCCACAGTAACAAGGGAGTGGCCTCCCTTTTCACTGGAGGGCAAGTGATGACGCTACCCAACCCCCAGTCTCAGAAGTGGACCTCAGAGGCCATGGAGCGTCACCTGGACCAGAACCTGTGAACTATAAGTGAGGATCCCACTCCACCTTCTCAACAGCCTTCCCAGTTCTGGAGAGCTATAATGATTTGGGGGGCAGCTGAGGGTGGGCACAGAGCGCCAGGCCTGGAGTCAGGAAAACTCATAATCCTGAGTTCAAATCTGACCTCAGACACGTCGTAGCTGTGTGACCCTGGGCAAGTTACTTCACCCTGTTTGCCTCAGTTTCCTCATCTGTCAAGTAAGCTGGAGAAGGAAATGGCAAACCAGTCCAGGATCTCTGCCCAGAGAATGGCAAATGGGGTCACAAAGAGTCAGACACAACCGAACAATGACAGAACAAAATCCCTTTAACTGCCCCTCCCAGGACATGATCTTCAGAGACCCTATTCTCCCTCCCTGGATCAGTCTCCTCTTTTTCAATGCTGCCCTAAGTGTGGAGCCACAACCCACCATCTCAGAGGCAGATGTTGGCTTTTCATCCAAGAAACTCAAAGTGTCTTTCCAACAGCCACTTGATCTTCCCCTCTGAAGGAGGAAAAAGCAGGTCCATTCTCCCTGTGTCCCAGAGGGGATGAGGACATGCAGACAGACCACTCTCAGACCACGGGGGCCACGTTCAGAAGTCAGGCCTCCAAGCTCTACAAGAGACAAGGGGGCTTCCCTCAGCAGGGCCAGGAACGCCTGGGGCTCCAGGCAACCTCTGCTTCTAGGTCTGGGAGAAAACTAACCCTGGCGGGTGATACTCCATTTCCCAAGAAGGCCAGAGACAACCAACCACACTGCCAGTTGGCAGCCCAGCTCGGAGCTCAGAGGTCTGCTTTTTCACCTGGCAGGCCTCATTATCTTGCAAATCCCAGACACCTTCCCTCCACATTTCCCTCTGTCATGGAGGTCATGTGAACACCAAATGTGCGCCTTGCTGTGGCTGGTCCATATGGGAACCATCACAAAGAGCCTCTTGATGGATACATGATGTCCCTCGGCTGATATAAGGGACAACCTCATGGTACAGGAGGCCCTCATTCATACACATCCATGAACTGTGGAAGAGACACCTTCACCGTTCCAGAAGATGCCATCTTCTTGGGCTTTTCATATCCTGGGGGGATCAGGGTTGACCCAGCAACCGCCCTTGCTTGTTCACTCTGATCAATGAACAGTCAAGTCCTGGACTTGCTCTGGTCTGTGGTCAAACAAACACCTTTAGGGCACTTGTTCTGGGGATCCTCCCTGGGCGTGGGCAGCATCCTTCATGGACCCAAAAAGCCCTGGAGATTCTTCCAAGATCACGGTGGTGCTCCATGAGTGGCAGGAGAAAACTGACTCAAACTGTGCACTTTAAGAATGGGGAGGCAGGGCTATTGTGAGACAACACACATGCTGTATGTCAGTGTTCGCTCTTATCATTAAAGCAATTTGAGACAATCCGAAAAGACTGGTTTGAAAACTTATCAAGAAAACTCGCCTCTCAGAGAGCCCAGCTGTGCTAGACATTTCATGAATACTCAGTGAATTGAATTAAATTGAATTTAAATAACCGGATCCCCACCGCAACCCTCTGAGGGAAGGGTGTGTTCACTCTATCACTGAGAGAACTAAGGCACAGTCTTGCCTGCAGTGGCCCAGACAAGAGGCGCTAGAGAGGGGATTCTCAGGGCCCAGGCGCCCCACTGAGTGGACACTGATGGCTCTGTCTAAAATGAAATGTATTACTGGCCTCCCAGGGGGGTGAGGCCTTTCAGGATGTGCACCTGAGAGTCCATCACAGGTATTTTAAAATTAGGGGCATCTCTATTCACAGAGAGAAAAAATGCCAAGTCTCCTTCCAGTATCTGGAAAGATTAAACTGCATGGTAGAGATACCTGTGAATGCCCCATCTTTGGCATCTGATCTCAAGGCTAATTAAGTAAGCCCTGGGATTTTGACCCCTTCCCCCTCCTTGGGCTGGGCTCTACCAAGCCAGATGAAGGGAAGGTCTTAGCCCCTGCGCCTGTTTCTCACACTTCCTATCTGTGACCCTGGCCAGTCACTTACCCTTCATGACTTTTTCAAAGCTGGAGGGTGAGCCGAGTCATCCGCTTAAACACTTGGGTTTGGAACCAGGCCAAGAATCCATTGAAAGAGGAAGACATGGTTTTGTCTTTTGTCTTTGAATCTCCAGCCCCTACCACTGTATTGATTGTGTGTATAGACTCCCAGGAAGAGAAGAATATGCAAATGGAGATCCCCCAAGCATGCCTTGCACAACTCAAGGTGTGCTGAGGATTTTGGTGTGTTCTTAATACAGAGGACTTTCTTTGGGACCTTGCCATAAAGTTGGCTGGCCAACCATGAACATGCTACAGCACACACGTGTGCAAACACACATGGACACACACACATAGACACAGAGTCACCCTCAAGAGTACCTTAAGGTCAGGATGTTTTGAATTTACAGAAACACAATGTACTGGCTCCAAGTAAGACACAGGATTCACACTGATCCTGAGGAAGACTGCCTATTCTGCCCTGATTCACTGTACTCAGAGGGTCATCCAAATTCCTGCCAATCACTCCCACCCCAAACACACACACACACACACACACACACACACACACACACACACGCCTCCACAGGGAGGCAAAGGCCTTATGCTTTCAGACCCCTGGAGTCCCCCTTCCATCCTCTTGGGTTCTTCTCAAGAAGAACAGGGCAATTGCTTCCCAGTCTCTTTTCCCTGGGTGGGGGAAGAGAGTGTTAATACTTTCCACTAGGGGCCACATGGCCTCCTTTTCCGAAGACACCCTGCCAGGAAAGAACAGGCCTCCTTGAGCAAAATTCAGCTTTTCCTTGATTACTCCAATGGTGTGATGTCAGTGGAATTCAGGCCTGGAGGGTGAGCTGGCCACGGGCCCTGGGAACATTCCCAGCCTCCTCAGCACGGCTTTTCTTCCCTCGTGCTCATCACCAAGTTCATCCGCCCATGCTCCATTGATTTCCCGTAGCATTCTGGAGGCCATCAGTATCACCAGCTCTGAGACACAGACTCTTTGGCCTCTCAGAGAGACCCCTGCCTGGTCCTGAAGGTGGGGAGGATTGTTTACAGCTGTTCCCCATTAGAGGAAGCCAGAGGCCAGTGGGGGCATCAGCTGCTTCCTCCGGAGCCCCAGAGGGAGGAGCCAGGAGGGCTTCTTAGGAAGGAGCCTCAAGGCCTGGGACACACAGGCCTCCAAGCATCCTTCAAGGCCTCCCACAGAGGCAGTGGGGAGTACTGACAGCTTGAGCCCCATGTTTACAGGAGTCAGAATCTGGGAGCTTGGCTTCAGAGTGGGGAACTCCCAAAAAGCCAGGGGTAACTCAGTGGCCAGTGGGCCACAGGTGCAGAATGGTTTGTGGGCAGCTCAGGGGGCATGCGCTGGACAAATAGACAGGAGGGAGGCTGCCCGGAGCTTCTACTATTTCTGACTTGCTTGGTTTGTTCCAAGCTCAGGTGGCCGGTGCATCCTGGAGGTGAGATGGTGCCATTGACAGAGTGGCTTTGTCTTCAAAATAAGAAACATGGGAGAAGCACCCTGCAGACTGCCCACTCCTTAGGAAGGAGGAGGTGGGCTGAGGGAGTCCAGGAGGGCTCAGGAGAGGGGGGAGGGAGAAGAGACGAGGAAGGGTCACCGAGCCTCCTCTGCTAAAAGCTGCTCCCGACACCTGCAGCTCCCATTCCCTCCCAGACACAGGGAGCCTGAGGAAGGGGCATAGACAGTGCTCACAGAAGTGTAGCGTGACCGGTAGCAGAAGTGGGCCACGGCTCACTTGTACCAGGGACAGCCTCAGACACATCGCTCCTGTCCTCATTTTCTACCTAAGAAACACGATATTCCCTCCAGGACCCAGAGAAAGCCCGGAGCAGAAATCAGCAAAAAAAGCAGGCCAAGGCAGCAGGACATGAGAATCAGGGACGGGCTTCCTACACTGGATCGCTGGTGAGCTCCTTAGCTCAAAAAGAGTTCCAGGGAGAATCAGCGTCACCCCCATCCTCCTCCTCCTCACCCTCACCTTCATCACCATCATCATCATCATCCTCACCAGCCTCATTGTCACTGCTTTTGGTTCATTCCTTTGGCCCAGGTCTGTGGTTTCCTCACTGGGAAATTCCCACAAAGCAAACTCCCTCCACCATCATTCTAAGGCTTTACCTGAGGCCCAGAGAGGTTAAGCATTTTACCCAGAGTTGCACAGCCGGGAGGGCTCAGCAGCAGGACTTGAACCCAGATCCTTCTATCCACAGGGAGAGAATGAGCTCTCATAAACCCCTAAGTCCCAAAGTCCTGGGTAGAAATTCAGAGGCACTGCCTGTGACCTCCTTGAACCCAGGGCCCAGAGCAATGTGGGATTGGGCTTCCAAAGTGTGGCTAAGCATTCTTGATGAGTCCCATGGCCCCCTGTAAGGGCAGGCCACGTTAGTCACCCTCTCCTAGAATTTCCTATGAAATCCTTGAAACCAGCTACGGAGATGTTGGCGGGAAGGGCAGGCCTGGAGGCGGGGGCAGAGAGGCACAGCCCCAGAGGCTGCGCAAGTACTTACAATGAAGCCAAGCTTTTTGTAGTCCCGTGTGTACATGGACTTGCGCTTTTCAATGCTCCCACCACTGTTGCTGGGTTCACACTCGGCGTCGAAGGCGATGCGTCTCAGCTCAAAGATGATGTCCCTCTGGGCCTGTGGCAGGGGAAGAAGACAACCCCTGACGTTTCTGCAGCACTGCTCTGAGGTGAGAACTCTTATGGACCCCTTTTACAGATGAGTAAACTGAGGCTTAGAGAGATTGAGGGACATGCCCAAGGTCATGCCACCAGTGAAGGTCAGAGGCAAGACTCCAAGGCAGGTGTTCCCGACACCACATCCAGGGCTCTATCCACTGGGCCACTCTGCCCTTCCCTAACAGCTCAAGTTTCTCTGACACTAAGAGTTTTCCCATGGCTCACACTATGGTCTCATTCTGATAAAGATAATTGTCTTTGGCAAACAAAAAAGACCCACACCCCAACCTAGGCCTTACAGGCTCTGCCCGGCTCTCCCTCCTTCCCTCTGGCCTGCTGGGCCTGACTTTGCTCTACCATGGGTCCCGTGGCCAATTCTCTGAAAGGGCTGCAGAAGCCACACACCACTCTGAAGGGGAGCCCCAGGGAGGGCCAAAGAGAGGGCCCAGCAGGACAGCAGCCTCAGCCTTGGGGGCTACACCCCACCTTCCCGTCCAGGTCTGGGGCTCCTAGAACTGAGTGCCTCTGGGGTGGAGGCCCAGAAGCCAGGACCATCCTGGGGGTCTGGCAGCCACTGGAATTAGTTTCCACAGTTTAAGGAGGACTGAAGGAGGAAAATCTCAGGCCAAAATGATTAGCTAATGTTCCATGCAGACATGGTGTCCATGAAAATAATGACGACAGATCTCTATCTAACTATACAGTTAGCTGTGGGGATTCATCATCCTGATGATACAGGTGAAGATGCTAGCGTAGGTGTAGGTATGGATGTGGGCATAAAATACAACAGGTGTCGTATGGCTAGAGAGGTAGGGATCAATAGATATGACTATAACTAACTCTAGTGATTGTCAGTCGACAAACATTGATTAAGACCTACTATGTGCCTGATGAATAGGCATTGCTATGGGTATGGGTATAGATATTGATGGATATGCCTATACCTATATCTAGTCAGTCAGTCAATAAGCATGGATTAAGCACCTACCATGTGTCAGGTATGGTTATAAACATAGGTATACGCATAGGCAGATGTAGGTATAGGTTTAGACATAGCTAGAGCTGTCTATAAATATAAGCAGAGATGTAAGTGTAGGGTATGACCATAGATGACCATCCAGATGTACATGTAGATTTAATATCTAGAGAGGCAGCATGGTGTCATGGATACAGCCAGTCTCAGAGTCAGTAAGGCATGGGTTTAAGTCCAGCCTCTGACACATCCTGGCTGTGTGACTGTGGCCAAGTCACTTACCCTCTCTGTGCCCCAGATAGCTTCCCTAAGACTATAAGATCATGTTTTAAATTATGCTTTTCCCTGTGGGAGTTCTCTACCCTAATGAAATCACAGATTAAAGGTGGAAAAAGATATTGACATAGCTACAAACACATCGTAAAGCACAATGTTCCACCTAAGGGTCCAGAGGAAAAACTGAATTAGTGGAGTAGCAGTTTCAACCCCAGGATACAGAGATGTTTCTGTTTGGGGGAAAGGAGAGCATGACAGAATAAAGGACAAAGAGAAACAGCCTGTTACAGTAAAAACTTCCATGAAGTCCTCTGACGCAATGTATCTTAAAGGCTATCACACAGCAGAGGGATTGGCTTTATTCTATTTAGCCCCAGTGAACAGAGCTAGCTGCACTGGGTAGCAGTGGCTTGATGCATGTAAATGGTAGAGGGCCATCTCTTCCAACTCTTGAGATTCTGTGATCCTAAAATCAGAGGATGGCCCCTGTGGCTTTGCAAAAGTCCCTTCCCCTCCCTCAAACTCAGTGTTCTCATCTATAAAATGAGAGGTTGGACTTCATGATCTCCCATGGGCCCTACCTGATGAAGATCCCCAGATCTCAGAAAAATAAGCAGACATCTTCTCCTGGAGACCCCATCTCCATAAAGAATGAGAGAAAATATTTAACTTGCAGCATCATAGGTTGAGGTCAGAGAAAAAGGAGAATTCCAAGAGAGTGAAAACATTTATTTCAATGTGGAATGGGATTTACTGGAAGGTCAGAAATGAAGGCAGAGTCTTATCAGCCCAGAAAGTTTGGGAGTGGTCAGAAGCTGGGAGTAGGGATGTGCGAGGCTAAGATCCCACTCCATCTCTTTGGTCCCATGTTCTCTCTCCAAGACTGAAACTCTGAAGTGGCTAAAGACTTGCCATAAGCAGCTCTGCCTCTGGCAAGCCAGCCCTCACCTGATCTTGTGGGTCCATTTTGGTCATCATTCTGTCCTCCAGAAGGTTAAAGGTAAGGACTTGCAGGACGTACAGCTGATGGGCCATTTCATTATTGATAGCTCTCTGGGCTCGGATGACATGCTGTGGGATGCAGGGACAAGACAAAAAACAAAATAAAAACCAAAACACAACACACAAACAAAAACAAGTGAAAGTTTGCCCCCATCAACCCATTGTAAACTCTTTAAATTCAGGAATGAGGTTGACTCCTGGTGAATTTGTACAGTCAGGGTAGAGAGGAGAAAACCCAGCCAGGATTAGCAAATGGCTCTATGTGGCTCCAGGACCTCCTCAAAGATCTGGACTATGGGGCTCAGACCCCTCGAGGGCACTGGAGGCCTTTGTAATTGCCTGGTACTGGCTCAGGTAAAGCCTAATCTGCCTTTGCAAGGATGTGTGACAGATGAGAGTGGAGATGGCATTCATCAAATCCATCAACCAACAAGCATCCATTAAGTGTCTACTATGTGCCAGGCACTATGAACCAAAAGGCAAAACGAGAGTGGTTCTTGCCCTCACAGAGCCTACAAAGAGCGGTTGCTTCCTCCCTTCCTTTCCAGTGGCTTCCACAGTCCAGCCCTGCCCCTCCCAGGTCAGCCTGGCCCCCAGAGGTCAGTGCTCTCTCCCTCATTCATTTCTCTCAAACCCTACTTTCTTGTCTCCTAGCTCCTGACCCCCTTGCCATTTCCATCTCCCAAGTCCAGGCACTTCTACCGACTGTGGCCCAGTCCTGGAATGTCCTCCCTCCTCATCTCCACCCCCTGGCTTCCCCCAGGTCTCAGCCTTTCCCAGTTTTCCGTAAGGCTGGGGCCTTTCCCTTGTTTATCATCTCCAATACCCCTCCTGTATCTTATTCGTACATGGTCTCCACCCTTACACTGGGGGATCCTTGAGGCCAAGGACCATCTTTTACCTTTCTTTATACCCCCAGCACTTAGCACAGTGTCTGGCACATAGTAGGCTCTTAATAAGTGTTTGTTGATTTGACTTGACTTGACTGACTGACTAGATGGCGTTATGGTGGATACAAGGGTACTTCATTCCTTTCCTATTGAGCACGGGGCAGTGAGGAAGCCTGTGGGCACCTGGTCTCAATGGGATCCCTGCTTCTTCACCACAGAAACAAGTCAGGGCATGGGCAGCTCAGACTCCTCCTCCCCAGTGCCACCACCAGCACCAGTCCCAGCAGCAAGCATGGGGCACTCACCATCAGGATGATGGAACGAAGTTGCTTCTGGGCCAAGATGTTCGCCATCTCCTGTAACACAAAACAGGCTCGGTCAGGCAAGAGGGTTTGGAAACTCGGACACGCTCTTCCTCATGGGAGAGGAGCAGAATGTCTCAGGAAGTAAAGAATACTGGGGAAGGCTGGGGAAGGGATGAGCTCTGGGGCTTTTCATGCAGCCTGAAGTGTCAGGACCAAAGGCCCAGAAGCCTAGAAGAGGGTCTGCAGGGGCTGGGAACTTCTATTTCTCAAACTCTACATAGGAAAGCAATGCAGGGGCTGGTGACTGGGCCTGGTGTAGGTAGGTACCTACATCTTGGCTGGACCTCCCCAGGGCTGGACTGCATTCACACTTTAGAAATGAGCAGATGCTACAAATCTATTGATTGTCTAGACTTTAGAAGGCAATGGAGAAAATTTTAATAATGCAGATTTAACTTAAAAGTGCACCATGGGTAATTTTTTCCTCCAAAAGCTGATTGTTAAACATTTATCAGCACACCCATGAGTCCGACACTCAAGGTCTACTTTGTTGGAGGGAGGCCAGCCCCAGACAGGACTCTGGAAACAGGGTTTGAGAGCGATTCTGGCCAGGAAGCTGTGCACGTGATCCTAGGTCTAGGGCTGGGAGAGACCACCAAGTCTGACCCTCTCGTATTACAGCTGGGGAAACATGTGCTTGTGTGAGCGCATCATGAAGGTAGAAAACAGACAGAACTGGGATCTAAGCTTTGAACAAAACTCACTGCTGCACGAGGCTGTAAAGGGGGCAGGTGGGAGAGAAAGAGGCTGGCCAAGGTCAGTGGAAGCAGGGCAGGAGAGCAGGCGGGGAGGGCGCTGGGCAGAGGGGCAGGCAGCAGACCCTCTAAGGGAGGCAGGAAGCAACGAGGTGACTTACAGTGAGAGGGCAATCTAGGATGTCGGCCTGAGGCTCTAGCTTGAGCTGCAGGCCACCCCGGGGAGCGAAGGCAGGTGAGAGAGAAGAAGGGGAGAGTCCGGAGGAGTTCGGTTAGTGGGCTCTGACTGCCTGAGGCCCCGAAGCCCCAGCCATGGGAAGAAAGAACATGTCACAGGGACGCATTTCTAGAAGCTGGGACATTACCATGAAGAAACCCCCAGGACCCACTGCAGGGCTATGAAGGCCTCCCTAAGAGGAAAACTGACCCTTGGCAGAAAAAGTATAGGCGGCCATTGGAAGGCCCTGGTTCCTTTGCTGTCCATACAAAACAGGACTCTCTTCTTTATGCCAGAAGGGAATCAAAGAACCCCCTTCGTGGACCCAGGGAAAAATCAAGGAGTGCCCTTTCAGGAAACAAGCAAGGCTAAGACCCCAGGCTCACCAGCCCCTGCTTCCTAATCACATCCAGAACACAGAGTTTGGGTGCTTCCAGGGTACTTCTCAACAGTGCCCAGTGGGAGGCACCAATGAATACTAAAGGGAATTTCGCCAGTATCAGCATCACAATAATTAATAATAATAACAGCAAAAAGGTATAGAGACCTTTAAGGTTTGCAAAGCACTTAATAAATATTATCTCATCTTATCCTGCAATAATCCTCGGAGACAGGTGGAATTATCCTCATTTTATAGATGAAGAAACTGAGTCAAACAGAGTTAAGTGACTTGGCCAGGGTCACACAGCCAGTGTCTGAGGCTGGATTTGAACTCAAGTCTTCCTGAATCCAAGTCCAGAGCTCTAGGTACTAGATCACCCAGTTGCCTAATAAGATAATTTCCTAAAAGCAAGACAGAAACGTAACAAAAGTCTAATGGCAAAGTATAAGGAATTAACACATATATAGGACCAAGAGCTATTCCCCCAATGGATAAGTGGTCAAAGGATATGAACGCATTTCTTAAAAGAAGAACGGAAAACCATTACAACCATGTAAAAGGTGGCTCCAAAGCAGCGAAGTGATGACAATAAGAGGAGTTTATTCAAGGTATGGAAGAACCCCACTTCAAACCCCTGGGGCCAAGGACCAGGAGGGGCAGGCTTGGAATGGGCTCACACTGGCATGATGAAGGCTTGAGGGATGTGACCGAGACCCACAGATTGTGCAAAGCCAGAATCTGAAGATCCCATTAGAACTGTAACTGAGTGGGGGATTTCAGTCCCAGCCCCCGTGATTCCCTCCATATGGTCAGTCCACGGGGCCTTCCAGGGCACTCTAGGGCACTGTGGCTGAAAAGGCTCATGTCCCCAGGGCCGCCCCTTCCTGCTGCTCTTAACTCAGCTCTGCTGGTCCTCAGGGAGCATCCCTTCCCTCACCAGGCCCACACTCAATGCCTTCCAACTCAATAGATTCTGGCAGAGCTTGTGGTCATTTAATTCAGCCTCCAACACCTCGAAGCTGAAGCCACAGGCTGGGCCTACAGGGAAGGATGTTATCTTCCTTAGAATCACCCCTTTGACTGGCCAACCAATGGAAGAGAGCTCCAGAGTTCTTCAGCACCAATTCAGGGATTTAACAAGAGGGTTGGGCAAGGGAGTGCATAAATATTGATCGTATCCAATTCCAAAGATACCACAGGAGGGGCTTCAGATTTCCTGGCTCTAAGCAACACCAACACAGCCTTGCTATGGGTGGTTTGGCTGCATCAGCAGTGAACACTGTGGAACAGATGCTGTTTTGATTAAAAAAAAAAGTTATCATGAATGTCTTTCTTCAATTCTTTTCCTTTCTTCCTTTACTCGTCCTCCGCTTTCTTCCCTCCTTTCCCTGCCCTTCCTTTCCCTTTCCTTCTCTCACCTCCTCACTATTCCTCATAAAGAAGCCCCCCCCCCACTTAAAAAACCAGCTAAAACTATTCAATGTTACAAGCCAAGTCTGAGAGAATCTTCTGGCAACGACGCCACAGCATGTAAGAGCCAAAAAACAATCCTGAGGATTGTCAGCTTCTCTGGGCTCAATCTACTGTACAAAATTCAAGCCCTCATCAAGACTCGGAGCCTCCAATTCCAAGTAAAGCCCAATGGCCCACATTTCATCAGGAAGTTCTCAGATCCTCAGCAACTGCAGCTCATAAAATCATGCCTCCGCTTGTGGCCGGCCAGTTGTTCGCTTCCATGCTTTGTTGTAATGACTTACACGTATGTTAATACACGCGGCATGGACTCAATCACTCATAATTTCAGGTAGCTTTAAGCATTAGGAGAAGCAGAAAAGGTTCACTTGAGGCTCGATGAGTGAAAGCGTCAGGGCTCAGCCTCAGGAGGAGGTGAATCTGTCCCTTCTCCCCAGAGTGTGGCTAGAAGTGGCCTTTGACACCCAGGGCCTCCCACTCCCTTGCCGCCTGACTGGAGGGAGAAGCAAGCCAGTGGGCAGCAGCCCCAGCTCTCTCCCCACAGCTGAGGCACCTCATCTCAGAGAAGCTGGCCGCTCAGGCCCAGGCCAGCTCCCCCGCGACGCAGTGACTGGGGAAGCGGAGAGAGAGCAAACACCAAGCAATGGGCCAGGACACCCAGGTCCTCATTGATAGCGGCTCTGTCAGGACCTGAGAGCTCCCGAGCTTCCTAGTTCTCAGTCACCCCATCTAGAAAGTGGGCATCAACAGTCTACAGGATTGCACAATAACAACAGTAATGCCCAGGGTCTCCACAGTGCGCTGTGGCTTGCGCAGTGCTTTACAGATGGGATCTCACTGGGTCCTCACGGCAAACCTGGAAGGCAGGTGCTGTCGGCCCCATTCAGAGACTTGCCCAGGGTCACACAGCCAGTTAGAGGTCCTAGCCTCTAGCCACCCGGTTGCCTGTCGTGTGGTCCACATCTTACTAAATCCTACTTCTTGTCTTCCCAGGGGCCTCGGACTGGGTCTACACAGGACTTTGGATAGAGGAACTGTCCTAGGTGCCAGAGAATGTGGGAATCAGGCGAAACGAGGATGATAAGGCCCGTGGAAAAGGTATCAAAGGACAGGGCAGACAGAGGGCTCTCTCCTTGGTCACGTACACAGATAGGAACATATGTACGTGTGCACACAGATGTGCTTGTACACACAGAATAAACAGCTTTCTCCCCAGAGCTGTAGAACCCAGGTTCAGAAAAGAAGAAGAGGCTAAAAGGTCCAAAGACAGTGCGGCTGGGCTGCCTCCAAGCAGGCTCACTCCAAGCTCTGGGTGAGAGAGGAAGCTCCTCTTACCTGACGCTTCTCATCAGGGGCCTTGAGGAAAAGGGCATTGATCACAGCGATGGTGTACGTTTGGATTTCTTGATCTGTCCTAAAGATAAGAAACCACCAGGGATCAGAGTGAATCAAAAGTGCCTGTAACACTCCCCTCAGCCACCAGATAAGACAAGAGACAAGACAAAATTCAAAACCCCAGCTACAAAGTGAAGGACTTTAAAAGACAGCAAAGGGGACCAGGAAAGCTTAGAAAAAGGGTTATTAATCCCATTAATCTTCTTTAATTAATCATTAATCTTATTTCAGAAAGTGGCCAGGCATTGAAGTGGCCCAGGTGGGTTTGGTTCCAGCCACACTGAAGGATGGCACTGCCCTCAAGCTCCAGCCTGGCACACCTGGGGCTCTGCCCGTGGAGGACACTCCTTCCTCCTATTTCTCTAACCAGTTAAAAACATGGTCATAAGTATAAGGAATAAAGAAAGAAAACACCAGGTTCTCTGCTCTAGCCCATCTTCCTTCCCCCCCTCCCCCTGCCATGGCTGCTAAACTGATAGGCTGAAGACACAGGCTCACCACAGCACCTTCCTGCTCATAAGCCTCATATGGCTCCCTAATTCTTCTAGAAAAAAAACATAAACAATTCCCTTTGGCAACTGAGGCCCTTCAAAGGGGGACCCTGGCCAACCTTTCTAGACTATTCATTATTCTCTTCACACGCTTGAAGCCCCATCAAACTTCTGGGCAGCAGGATAGTGCAGTAAAAGAAGTGTGAGATTGGGAGTCCAAAGACCTGAGTTTGGATCCTGGGTCTAGCCTTGGTCAAGTCTCTCTGGCCTTTGTATCCTTATCTGTAAAAGGGGGGACAGGAACCAAATGACCTCTAAGGTCTCCCCAAGCTCCCAATCCATGACCCTATGATAAGAATGGCTAATACTGACATAGGGTTTTAATGCTATCTATCTATCTATCTATCTATCTATCTATCTATCTATCTATCTATATATATATATATATGTGTGTGTGTGTGTGTGTGTAATATGTGTGTACATATGCATATGTATATATATATACATATATTTATGTGTATATTATGTAAGTGTACATGTGTGAGGATATTTCAGGCTATATGTACACACGTGTATGTGCAACATGTGTATTTACAGGTGTATGTATGCATGCATATATATATATATATACAAATATGTATGTATATAAACTTAGCAAACATTAAAACCTCTTGTCAGTGCTAGCTATTTTCATTAATGTTTTTGTGGCTTTGCAATCATTTCAGTCATGTGTGACTCTTCACAACCACATCTGAGTTCTTCTTGGCAGGGATACTGGAGTGCTTTGCCATTTCTTTCTCCAGCTCATTTTCCCAATGAAGCAGAGTAAAGTGACTTGCCCCAGGTCACACGGCTACTAAGTATCTGAGGTGGGATTTGAACTCAGGAAGACGAGAATTCCTGACTTAGTGCCCAGTGCTATATGCACTCTGGAGCCACCTAGCTGCCCATTGTCAGTGTCAGCCATTTGTATGGATGCATACATGTGTTTGTTTATATGTATATGTATGTGTATGCATACACGCACGTAGCCTGGTTTGATAGTGAGATCACATATGATCATTTTTTCATGAAAAAAGCAAGAGTCCAATGCGGACGCAGAGAGCTCATTGTCTCAGGAGTGCCACTAACACCTTCACATAAAGTCAATAACTTTTAAAATTGTAATCCTGATCATCACCGCACTGGCTGGCTCATGAAGCACTTTGCTCTTGTCAGACCTAGGAGTGGGTAGTGCAGATATGCCTCCTAGCCTCAGAGTAGCCAAATGACCTGCCCAGGGTCACACACACACAATAAGTGAACAGCCAGTTTTGAACCCAGGAGCCTTGTACTCTTTGGCATAGCCTCTCCTACTTCTCCTTTTTTAAGACCACAAAATTGATATGCAATACATTTTTCAGTGCATGGCCCTAACCCTAACCCTACACTGGTGTCCACGGAACATCAGAGACCTTGATGTCAGCCTGGGTACCAGGCAGATCCCTCATGGAAGACTGATGGGAGTCCATATGAGAGAACATTACCCAGGATGGGCAGGTGTAGATGGGCTGGGCTCTCCCTGTCAGGGAGGTACTAACTACAATGAGATCCCAGAGCCAGCCTATTCTGGATCTCCCTGGGTCCTGCCACCATTCCTTACCCCTGAAGATGGGGGATGAGTTGGCCAATCGTGATCTCTTGTGCCACCTTCTGGTACAGGTCATGGCTGTTCAGTACCATGGACTCCAGGATGGCTAACGAGCGCTGCAGGATGGAGATGTCAATAGCAGACTTGTTCACGAAGCTCGCTATCTGCAAATAAACGAAGGCAGGACATGCTTGGTTCACATGAGATGGGGAAAGAGGCAGAGGCAGTCTCGAAGGAGACGCCAAGAACAGTAGACAGTCGGCTCTGGCAGGCCGCCCCAACTCTTCCCCAGGAGGAGCAGACCAGCCATGCCCTCTTTCTCCAAGCTGAAATTGGTCCCAAATTCTAAATTCAGGAAAAAGGAAGCAATCAGTTAAAAACCAGAAGCAGACATGGCCTCAGCATTCTGTCCATAGCCCAAAGCTGTCCTGTCTGGTTTCCATGGTTGTTCCTCTGAGGTTAGGTTGTTAGGGGTAAATGTTTTAAACATAACAGTGACTAAGGACCAAACTATGTCCTTAGGAGGCGTGTTTCCACTCAGAATTGCATCCATTCCCTTCCACACATCCCTCTGGCCACCTCATCTTTGACTTGGTTCCAGTCTTTCCTCAGCTCTTCAGGGTGGACAAGCCAGGGAAAATCACTCAGGTCAGCGCTGACCCCTGGAAACACAGGCTCCTGGGGCTCTGACTCCAGAGGTGACCATCGGGCCCAAACTCCACCTCTCCAATTTACAGATGAAGAAACTGAGTGCCATGGAGGAGAAGTGACTTGTCCAAGGTCATATGTATAGTAAGTATCAGAGGCAGAATCGGAGTCCAGGCCCTCTGGCTATACAGCCAAGGTTCTTTCTGCTGTGCCAAACTGCCCTCCCTCTTGGGTTTGCTGCTCACCAAACATTTTCCCTCAGTCTTTGAACTTCCTAAGGTGTATCTTTTCTCTGAATTAGTGGGATCCCCCACCACTCCTCCCAGCCAGTGATGTATAAAACAGTGAAAGTACCAGTTCCAAAAGTTAGAATAATACTTCAAAGTCTCTACAATTTTCTCTATGGAATTCATCTTTTTGGTCCAGACTCTAACAAATCAGTGTATGAAGGGGAGTGAAATGCGGGTTAGAATCATGGATCACAGCAGGCAAGACACAGGGGGCTCGTAAATAATGTATTTAAGGGGCCTCATTAAAGTTATTAATGCCTGTTGACAAGATGATGCTGAAAAGGCCATTATAGAAACAGGAGCTGGAGCTTCCTTCAAGCCTGGATAATTTGCCTCCATGGGAAATCAGAGTTTTGTTCCTCTCCCCTCTCCCACTCTATCCCCCTCCCTCCCCACATCATCAGCCCCCTCCCTGCATCACCAGCTGCCTCCTCTGTTCTCCCTGGTTTCCTCCCCACCTCCCACCATGGCCACACCAACCACATTTTCATCCACTTCCTTCAGCAATCTCGAATCAACTCGTCTTGTATATCCCAGGTGGTCAAGGGCGCCATCCTTGGGCAATGATGGTGAATTTACCAATTTGTGTTCATGTTGTATCTCTCTGCCACCTGCTACAGAATGGAAGCTGCTTGAGAGCAGGGATGGCTGCATGTTTGTCTTTCTTTATAACCCTGGTGCTAAGGTCAGGACCTGGCACGCAGTAGCTACTTAATAAATGCTTGTTGGATTGGATGCATTCATTCATCTTCACCTTCCTTTCCTCTTCAGAGACACATGTTAAGAAGTGGGAGGGGTCTCGGGGATCTCTTATTCCAAACCTTTCAGCTTACAGATGCATAAGCTGAGGTCCAGAAAGGGGAAGGGATTTGTACAAGGTCATGTGGGTGCCGAGTAGCAGAGTCCCCTGATTCCAAATCAGGCTCTCATTCCACTACACCATCTTCCCAGAGCCCATGCGGTCCAACATCCATCCTTGATGTTGCTTTGGCCACCGCTTAGGCCAAGAAACCATCAGTGGCTTCCATCCCTCTCATCTGCCTCTCCCTTCCCAACATCATTCCCAGCTGGATCCTAACACCAATTTCTACTTATCCACAATTTGTATGGTCAATGCAGCCAGATAATTTTCTCTAGAGTCCATCTGCATGACAAAGGTTTCTCATGAAATAATCCCAATCTTGAAAAAAGTGTACATTTATTTTGAGAGTTCAGCTTTTGGTGGGGGGGAGTCTTGGCCCTCAACAGATGTGGGGTGCCAGCTGGAAGGTGCAAGCAGTGTCTTCCCCAAAGTCTTCCCATCTATTAGCAGGCTGAGACAGGAAGGACTGAAGGCCCTTTCACCATGTTGGTCTCGGCAAACTCCCAGTACCCAAGTGTTGGGTCCTATCTCCAGCAAGCAAAACTTACATTCTGCTCCTGTTTGGGTCACAGCTTTGTTGTCAAAGGCCACCCATGATGGTACATGATTTCCTCTTGCATCATTATGGCTGCTGATTACAGGCTGTGGAACTCAGCACAAATTGCTACCATCTACCAGCATCTCTCTCTCTCTCTCTCTCTCTCTCTCTCTCTCTCTCTCTCTCTCTCTCTCTCACACACACACACACACACACACACACACACACAGGCTTTCTCAGCAGTCACACTATGGCTTGTGATCTCAAAGCCCTCTCTAATAAGCAGCTTCTCTTCCTCTATCCCTTAGCTTTCACATATTCTGTCTCTCCCACCAAATATGCCCCTTCTTTGTCTCTATGAGCTGCTCCTTTCCTCAAAGCCTGGTTTCAATTTTGCTTCTTGGGGGCTCCCCTAATCAATTTCACATCTGTCATCCCAGCAAAAAACACAAGCCTTGGCAATCCTGTGGCCTAAGAGAAAGAGCGCTGGACTGAAGCTGTCAGAATCCCAGTGTCCAGCCCTGGATCGTAGAGAGTGGGGATGCAACCACCTCACTTGGTCACCTCCCTCTCTGAGAATCAGTTCCTTCATTTGTAAAATGGGCATAATCCTCTCTGCACTCTCTCCCTCACAAGGTTGTTTGAGGAAAATTCTTTATAAGCTGGGGAGTGCTCTAGACATAGGATTAGATAGCGATTCATGGTACCACTCAGCAAGTAGCAATACCTGAATTAGGAATTACTTGTTAATTAGGGGCCGATGGACACTTCTTTGCCCCAACTATCATATTATACTTCCATGTTTGAACCAAATTCCCTGAGGTCACTGGAGTTTACACTTCCCGTCAATGTTATGGTGCTGAACAGGCATTTTCTCTAAAGCTTGTTTCTTTGGTTTGTTATGTTTATTTTCTCACGAGCCTGTCTGAATTTCAGGCTCACACCCCAAAGCAGGACACTGGTCCCCCTCAGCATCTCCATGTTAACACTTGGAATCCAGGCATTAGGATAGTCAGCTCTGCTTCTGATGCTCAGTTTCCCTGTGACCTTGGATAAGTCACTCCCCACTCCAACTCCCAGTTTCCTTGTCTGTAAGATCAGGAAACTTGACTGTGCTGAAGCCCCTTGCTGCTCCAGATGCATGAACCTGGACTGCCAACAAACCATGACCCTTAACAACGTATGAGCAGGAGGCTGATTCGCAGGTTTCTTACAGATTTTCAGATGTGAAGGAGCAGAACCCATGTGGCTAAGGAAAGATTGAAAGTCCTGGAGATGGTAAAAGGGAATGGAGAGGGCATCAGACTTGGAGCCAGAAGAATCTGGGTTCAAATCTCACCTCAGACACATTCTGGCTGCATGAACCCAGACAAGTTGCTTCCCCTCTCTGGGCTATCTCAGTTTCCTTATTTGTAAAATGAAGGAGTTGACTCAGTGGCCCCTAAAGTCCTTTCCAGCTTTAAAACAATGATCCTACAAACCTATTCTTTTGAAGTGCATTCAAGTCTCAAAGGATTGAGAAGTTTTTGCCTCAAACACTATTGGATAGTTTGGGGAGACATCTCTGAGTAATGACGATGGACAGGCTTGAGTCCAGGGGGCGAGAGGGGGAGGGAATGTTGTATGCCCCTCCTTACAAACGCCCAGAGGTCTCCCCGAGACCAGAGTTTAGTTGCACGGATGTTCTCAGCCTGGAGGGCGATCTCGAGTGGTGTGCTGCAGGGCTTCATCCTCAGCCTTTTTCTGTTCAACAGTTTTCTCTGTGATTTAGATCTGTGCTGGATGTGAGAAACTGAGGCTGAGAGAGGAAGAGACTTGTTCAAGGTGAACCCCTCAACACCTGCACCAGACGCACTCCAAATGGCAAGAGAGGTGCCCACACTCCTTCACCAAACATGGTTTAATTTCCAAAGTTTATCCTTGATAGTGGCATGAAAAGCTCCCCCCACTCCAGGGCGGCTGTAGAGGTGCATTCCCTACAGACACGCACATCTTTCTTCATTTGTAAAGCCAGCACCTTATCAGCAAAGGAATCCGATGAGACGCCAGGCAAGGATGGAGAAGAAGAAGCCCAGGAGCTTGGCTCTCAAGCCCCCAAGGTACCAGGCTGTCTACAAAAGTGCCACACACTTGAAGCCACTTTTAAATACTTATCCGAGCCCCCAGTGCCTCAGAAGCCAAATGCCTGGTCATCTCAAGCCATGGCTGGCCTAGAGCCAGCTCCACGTCATGCCGGGTGGGGCCAGAGGGGCCGAAAGCCCCAGAGCCTGCTGTCAGAGTCCCCCAGGTGCCCTCTTCCTGGGAGAAGGCAGCACCACCAGGAAAAACAAACTGCTTCCTGAGCCCCAAACAATCTCTCTCCCATCTGTGTCTTCCTGCCATCTCCTCCTGGGGCCATGATTTTCAAACATGTAGATCTGTATTTCCATGCACACACATGTACACACGGCCACATATGTGTGTTTCCCTGCAGATGGTCAGCACGTGTACCATCCCTTCTCCCCCGTGCCTGGCAGGAGGGAGGCAGCTCCAGCATGGGGATAGTCTGTCCTGAAGAAGAAGCCCCTTTGTGGGCGCCTGTCCCTGCTCAGCCTCATCAGCAGGTGCAGGTCTCCAGCACACACAGTGAGAGCAGAGAGGGTCTAGCTGATGAAGGAGAGTGGGCTTGGCTGGAGATCCCTGACCCAGAGCCCAGGCTGCAGGCTCCATGTCCCATTGCCAAGGGGCCAGGGGGCTGGAGGGATGGGCAGCCGAAGGAAGGGGGATCTTGAGCATCCCCAGAGTCCAAATCCATTCTCTCCTTCCTGAGCTGACACAGGATTTCTGGCTCATGGTCAGTGAAGAAAGAGCTAAGTGTGTGCAAGTCGGGAGGCACCTGAGCGCTCCTCCCATCCCCAATGATGCTGTCATGGGAAGGAACCTCATTGAAAGGCCTGCTGTGGTTAGTCCTACTCTTCTGGGCAATGACACTGGAGCAGTTTGCCCTTTCCTTCTCCAATTCATTTTACAGATGAGGAAACTGAGGCCAACTGGGTTCAGTGACTTGCCCAGGGTCACACAGCTAAGAAGATTTGAACTCATAACGATTAGTCTTCCTGATTCCAGGCCTGGTGCTCTGTGCACTATGGTGCCCCCTAGCTGTCCAACATATCATTAGTCTTCCTCAATTTCCCTGGAAAGACCAAATTCTGCCCAGGAACCAGTAAGACACACCTCTAAAAGAATTACTGTTCCCCTCAAACTGCTTAATTAAGCTCCAAGTTGTTAGAATCCTTCCCAAAACATTAAATTAATCGGTACTTCAGAAAGAAGCCTCTTTCTTATTTGGCCCAGTGACTGGAGGAAGGAAGAGTGAAGCCCGCCTCGGCAGTCCCAAAGAACCTGGGCCATGCATTGAGACTGAGCTGAGAGTGATGCAGAGTCTGCCCACAACCCCTGAAAATCAGAAGGAACTCACTGAGTGCCTCAGCCGTGCCTAGCATTGTGCCAGGGAGAGAGGGCAAGAAGGGCAAAGAACTAGGGGCAGAGGTCAAGCCCCCAGGGTGCAGGACAACTGGCTGACCATGAATGAGCCCACAGCAGCATGGGACCATGATGCAGATGGACCCCACCAGTGGCTGCCCTCCCTGGGCAAGCGAGAAGCTCATGCGATGAAACCTCTTGGCAAACAGAGCCAGCCCTCTGTGGGTTGGCAGGCCAGGGAAACTCCCCACCTCCTGAAGGGCTGCCCACCCTCTGATGGGGGAGTCCTCCCCTTGGAGACAAGATCTCCTTCCCGAATGCTCTCATCCCCCCGGTGCTATCCAGAGCACAGTGGAAAGAGGCCTGAGGATCGGGGATGGAATCTTGACTCTGGTTCTAACAGCTTGTGTGACCTTGGACAAAACACTCCTCCCCTCTGGGCCTCCGTTTCCACATCTATAAAAGGGCTGGTCGCCTCAGAGATTTAGCAGCTAGAGTTCTCCCATCCTGGATCCTCCTGGTAGCAAGGGGAGCAGGGGAAGTATAGACACCAGGGAAAGGGAGACCCAGACCCAGACCCTCGAGAATGGCTGGTTCACCTTTTTGATAAATGCCACAGAAAAGGTATCCCAGGACACGATGCCATGGTCCATCAGTTCCACAAATGCAGTCAGTGTGAAGGACAGCATGTCTCCAAAGCTGAAAGACACAAGGAAGAGCCATGATCACCTTGGCCAAGAAGAGAGATGGCTACAGGGGCAGGAAATATGGAAGGAAGGAGAAATCTCAGGCTGGAAACCTGAAGGGGGAAGAGCAGCCCTGGGGACCCCAAGCTGGCAGGGAGTGAGGGATGCAGGAAGAGGTGGCATGGTGGGTGGGATAAGGGGCAACCGTGAAGCAGCCAAGCAGGAGGGTGTGGAGAGAATGCAAGATGTTTATGTGCATGTGTGTGGACCTACACACACCTGGACACACACAGTCCTACACAAAAACATACATTTATGTGTTCACATACATATACACACCTCTATTTAACATAATCTTTCCATTTATTTGCTTATATATATACATATATATATATAAAACTTTCTATGTTATATATATACATATATATATATATGCAGTAGAAAAGACATGGAAGACCTGAAATTGAACATAGCCTATACATCTTTCCTCTTAAGAAGCACCTTGGAGCCACTGTCTCATAAATAATCTGAACGCCACATACAGTTTTTAGTTTGTACTAAAAGAACCCCCAGGATTTGATTCATACACTTTCTCTCTAAAGAGGCAATCTGGCACGGCCGAGGTCAGGGCTGCCCCTGGGATCCAGGGAGAGATTTCAGGGGTCCACGACGTCGGCTCTTTCCTATTTGGAGAACTGCATTTCAATACTAATTGGCTTCTTTCATAACCTTGTGCATTTATTTTATTCATTTAAAAAACCTTATTCCGAGAAGGGGCCCCTGCCTGCCTAAGGGGGTCCAGGACACAAAACCCTGATCTAGGAGAAGAGGAATTGACACGGATGTTATCCTTAAAATCCATCTACATTAAACTCATTTTAGAGCAAATATTTACTTTGAAGGATGTTTATGAAGGGAATATGGCGTTTGTCCCCCATAGCTGTCATTTCTGGATTTGCCTGACACAGAGTAGACATAAACAAAAAGAAAAGAAAGAAAAGCCTTGCTGCACTAAATTAAACTGTATGTGACCGAGTGGAAGAAATCAGTCTGCTATGTAACGCAGTAGATAGTATTGGACCTGGAGTCAGGAAGACCTGAGTTCAAATCCAGCCTCAGACAGTGACTACCAGCTGTGTGACCCTGGGCACATCACTTTTCCTCTTGGCCTAGGAAGCAGCTAGGTGGTTGCTTAGTGGATAGAGCAGTGGGTTTGTTTCTTGACGCTAAGAGTCCTGGGTCACTTTAAGCCTCCCCCTCCCATGGTGCTCCATGAATCAAATGCTGCCGCAGGCTTCTGAGGATTCAGATGTGTTTCTCCACGTCCCTCGTCCCCAGGACCTGACCTCGAATACCAGACCTTCAGGGGAGCCTCATGGGGAAGGACAGACAAGAGGGATGCTCGGTTTGGGGACAGCCCCCAAGGGGGTAGCGTAGGAGGG